>NW_028270178.1:13186649-13527405 GCF_037043375.1 Chiloscyllium plagiosum | reverse complement strand
ATGGGTGCAGAGCAGAAAAATGCACACACACACACAAACGTAGAAACATGCACACATGTATGTACACACGCGCATACAGAGAAACACACACATACACACATACAGAGAAACACGCACATCACACAAAGAAACACACACAGAAACACACATATGTACACACATATGTACACATACACACAGTCAGGTGACATAATAGAGACAAACAAGATAATCAGAGGGTTAGATAGGGTGGACAGGGAGAGCCTTTTTCCAAGTATGGGAATGGCAAACACGAGGGGACACGACTTTAAAGTGGAGATAGGTATAAGACAGATGTTAGAGGTAGTTTCTTTACTCAGAGAGTAGTAAGGGTATGGAATGCTTTGCCTGCAACGGTCGTAGATTCACCAAGTTTAAGTGCATTGAAGTCGTCATTGGACAGGCATATGGACGTATATGGTTTAGTGTAGGTGGGATGGGCGTCAGATTAGTATGACAGGGCGGCGCAACATCGAGTGCCAAAGGGCCTGTACTGAGCTGTAATATTCTATGTTCTATGTTGTATAAACACGCACACGTTTGAAACTGGGCTGACCTTCCTCAGAGTGCAACACAATCCGTGGAGATAAGTTATGCTCCCCGTACAATGCAGAAATCAATTTTCCTTCACAATTATTCCTCACAACATACACATTAAATAGTGTGTTATGCTCTCCCTACAATGCAGAAATAATCTTTCTTTCAGAACTATTCCTCACATTATACACAATAAATGAAGTGTTTCTGCTGAATTTGTACACAGGCACCTCTGAGTGTCCCATTTCATGAGGACACCGAGTGAATTTTATTGCATTTTCTGCATCTTTCACTGTTGTCTGGATATGAATATGCATTTGCCGATTTGTATTTGCAGATACATGCTATTTTGTTCTAAAAGCACATAACCTGAAGGCAATCAGTTCATGTGACACTTCATAAATTTCTACTTTGGAAATAGAACCAACCTGATTGTAGTTTGGCAGACAGTCAGACTCGGAACTTACACCTTTAATGCATTTTCTCAACTGAGATGTCACCTTTTCAGATGAAACATTATGTTATCTCGCGACTGATACTTGAAGGAAGTTCTCAGATTTAAATATTAAAATATAGAAATCTACATCCACATTCTAAGTAATTAAAGAATAAACAGCGTTCTATTTTTACCAAAACTGAGTACTGCAGATGCTGGAAATTAGAGTCTCGATTAGCGTGGTGCTGGAAAAGCACAGCAGGTGAGACAGCATTCGAGGAGCAGGAAAATTGAGGTATCAAGCAAAAGACCTTCATCAGCAATGGATCTGCTGTGCTTTTCCAGTACCTCCAGACAGCAATCTATTTTTGTTCAGTACTTCGCATCTGTTGTAAGGCGCTTTGATCTTTTCCTTTGAATTATGTGTCCTATGATCCTTCCCAACGAGCGACATGGCAAATGAGCAGCGCTCTTAACGTTTGTATTTCCAAATAAACCTGTTGAGCTATAACCTGGTTTTGTGTGATTTTTAACTTTACTCACCACAATCCAACACCGACGTCTCCACTTCTATAGAAAAATCCATTTCTCTCCACGCGGCCAAGACACCATGGATCCGATGCACCTGTTATTCTGGACTAGCCTACCATGAGATATCTTTTTGAATGTGTTACTAAAATCCAAATAGACAACATCCACTATATTACCCTCATCGATCAGTTACGGATTTTTACGTCATACGTCAGGGACAACGTTGCAATGTTTTCATTGAAGTCTGAAATAAACGTGCAATGTGAGAGATTGAAAATGCTGCTTGTGCAGTGGTACGGGCTGTCCAGCAGAGGGTGGCATTGTTTTACTTTGAAGAGGGACACGGAGCGAGAGAGAAAGAGAGAGAGACTCTCAGCGTTTGATTCACCACATTTTAGTTCATTCATTCAAATGTCCATCACAGCAAAGTGATTCCCATTGCAAACACAGATGAACACTTGCACAGACGCATAATGTGACCCTGAATCGATAAAATGTCGGAGCAACAATTGAGCTATTCCGCCCATTAAGTCTGTTCCAACTTTCAACCATGGCTGATAAATTTCTCAATACCATTGTCTCACTTTCTCCTTATAACCATCAATCACCTTGGCAATCAAGAACTTATCTATTTCTGTCTTAAATGTATTCAATGATCTATCCTGCACAGCCTTCTGTAGCAGTGAATTCCACAGATTCACCACTCTCTGACTGAATAAGTTTCTCGTATTTCTCCGTTCTAAAAGGTTTTCCATTTCCTGTAAGCCTGCTCCATCGGGTCCTACACTCTCCACGAAAGGAAACGTCTTCCCAAACTTCATTGTGTCCAGACTATTCAGTGTTCAACATGTTTAAACTATTATAAACATACACAGAGATAAACACACATGCATACACGTAAATTAGAAAAACACACGCATAGATACATATGCGGGCACAGACAGAGACATGCTTGCACAAATACACACAGATACAGGAATGTATGCTCGCACACACACAAACACACACACACACACATACACAGATTCAGGCACGGATACGCACATACATGCACACACACAGACATGCAAAAACACATAGGAACACGCATCGACGTGACAATCAATCGTATTGCCTTCAAAACAAGGGGACTTACGGAGAGAGGAGTTTTGACCCCATTTCAAAGTTTTCAGTGCCAATGCAACAGAGACCCCATTACACTGAGATGCACACATCCCCAGATGGTGTCAGTTTCCGGAGTTTTGTTGGAGCTGGACCCTTCCAGACAAGTGGGGAATAATCTATCACACTTCAGACTTGTGCCTTGTAGGTGATGGATAGATTTTAGCGCTCAATGTTAATCCCAAGAATGTTGACAATGAGGGATTCAGTGATGGTAATGCAGTTGAATGTCAAGGGGTATTGGTTAGACTGCAAGAGAGCATGTCAGGAGCAGCTTGAGGCATACCTAAAAATGAGGTGTCACCCAGCTGAAGCTACCAAGTAGGATTACTTGTGTGCCAAACGGCATGAACAGCAAGTGATAGACAGAGCTAAGCGATCCCACAACCAACAGATCAGATCTAAGCTCTGCAGTCTTTCCACATCCAATGTGAATGGTGGTGGGCAATTAAGCAACTCACTGGAGAATGATGTTTCACAAATATCCACATCCTCAATGATGGGGGAGCTCAGCACATCAGAGCAGAAGGTAAGGCTGATGCATTCGCAACAGTCTTCAGTCCGAAGCGCCGAGTGGGTGATCCATCTCGAGAGCCTCCAGTGGTCCTCAGCATCGCAGATACCCGCCTCCAGCCAATTCGATATACATTACTGGATTCTGCAATGGCAATGGGGTCTCATAATATTCCAGCAATAGTAATGAAAACATGTGCTCCAGAACTTGCTGACTACCGGTCAACACCGGTGTCTACCCAACAACGTAGAAACCTGCAACACAAACATAGGATAAATCCAAACCGGCTAATTATGACCCAATCAGTCTCGATCATCAATAAAGTGATAGAATGAGTCATTAAAAGTGCTATCAAGCAGCACCTACTCACTAATAACCTGCTCAGTGACGCCCAGTTTGGGTTTCGCCAGGGTCACTCAGCGCCTGACCTCTTCATAGTCTTGGTTTAAACATGGACAGCATAACTTTCCAACTTCTCTACTCAGTACCCTGACTGATGAGGGCCAGTGTGCCAAAAGCCTTCTTCAATGCCCTGTCTACCTGCGACCCCACTTTCAGAGAACCATACACCTAAACTCCAAGCTTCCCATGTCTCACTGTACGCATTAAGGTCTTACCACTCACCATGAAACTCTACCTTGATTCGATTTTCCAAAATGCAAGACCTCACACTTATCTATACAAAGCTTAATTTGCCATTTCTCGAACACTTGCCCATATGATCAAGGTCTTGTTACAGTTTCTGATAACCTTCCTCACTGTCCATGATACCACCTACTTTAGTGTCATCTGCAAATTTACCATTCATGCTTGTAACTTTTTATCTAAATCATTGATATAGATAATAACAGGAATGGGACCTGCATCGATCTCTGAGGCACTCCACTAGTCAGAGACCTACAGGACAAAAAGCATCCTTGCACTGATACTCTAAGCTTCCTACCATCAAACCAGGTGCATATACAATTGTCCAGCTACCTCTGGATTCCAAGTGTTCTAACCTTCCAGAGCAGCCTTATCCAAGACCTTCCTGAAATCCATTTGACTAGTTCTACCACCTTGCCCTCGTCATACTTACCGATCATTTCATCTAAGCACTTTAACAAATTTGTGAAGCATGATCTTCTACGCACAACATTATTTCTAATAAAACCCTCTCGTTCCAAATGCATGCATATCTTACCTCGCTGAATTTCTCAGCTAAATTTCCCAGCACAAATTTTACGTTTACTCATCGATAGTTCCCAGATATTTCTTTCTAGCTCTTTTTGAATACTCCCCTCCAGTCTTCCAGGAACTCAACCATACCAAAAAATGATGCAAAAATAGCAGCCAGGACCCGGCAATTTCCTCTCACGCCTCTTGCGATGTTCCTGGATATATGTGGTCAGCACTAGGAGATTTATCCACCTTTATGCATTCTAATACGTCCAACACCACCTTTGCTATGATATGAACGGTCCTCATGATATCATAACTAACGTACCCCCGTCCCAAGTCTTCATGTCTTTCTCCACAAAAAACACAGAGGAGAAGTATTCATTGAGGATATCACCTACCACTTGAAGTTATTCACATACATGTCTACATTGGCCCTTGAGGTGCATTATTCTCTCTCTAGTTATTGTTTTACCTTTAATATGCTGAAATGACCTCTTTGGATTCACTCTAATCTTCTCAGACAAGCCTACCTCACACCCCCTTTTTGCCCTTCTTCAGTAAACTTCTGCGTTCCCGATATACCTCCAAGGATCCCCTTGATACCAGTTGCTTGTAGCTGAGCCATACCTCCTTTTCTTCTGGTCAAACCCTCAATATCTCTGGTCACCCAGGGTTCCCTATCCCTGGCAGTCTTGCCTTTCCACCTCACAGGAGCATGTTTCCTTAAACTGTAGCTATTTCAATTTTAAAGCCCTCCAAATTTCCGGAGGTCACTATGCCTGCAAACAAAGTACTCCAGACCACACCTGCAATCTCATGTCTAATTCAATCGAAATACGCCTTGCCCCAGTTTAGAACTTGAACCTGAGGACCACCTTTGTCCCTTTCCATAAATATTTTAGAATTAATAATCTATGGTCATTGGTCCCAAAGTGCTCCCAACTGTCACCTGTGTCAACTGTCCAGCCCTACTTCTCAAACATTGGTCAGGTTTTGCCCTTTGCCAAGTAGGATTCCCTACATACTGCTTAAGGAAATTTTCCTGAGCGCACTTAACAAATTCACATCTGAACCCTTAATGGTCTGATAATCCCAGTCCATAATAGGCAAATTAAAATCACCTACTATGACAACCCAATTGCTCCTGCAAGTCCCTCCAATCACTCTGCATACTTGTTCCTCTAATTCCCGTTGACTACTTGGGAGCCTGTAGAACAAATTCAATTACGTCAACAACCTGTTCTTATTTCTTAGGAAGATTTACTCTGTATTAAACCCGTACTGTCGCTGTCCTGGGAATGTTTGATCGGGGACAGTGTAGTGAGAGCTTTACTCTGGCACAGACCCACAACGTCCCTTAGGGAGGGAATTCCTGGATTCTGACCAATTAACACTGAGGAAACGCTGATATATTTCCAAGTGACGATGTGACAGCGAGACAGAGCGATAAGGTGTGCAATATGTCAGGGCTTCAGATCATTGGCCATGGCTATCATGGTCAGATAGCCACATTGGTGCGTGTGAGACGTCCCACATTTGAGAAATTTACTCTGTGCCCTCAATGTGCCAGCTTCATGCAGGCAGCTGATCATGTGTTCATTGCAGATTCCTCACAAACATATATCGACACAGCGAAATGGCTTTACACTGCGTCTACCATGGACGCACAAGAAATTGGAGCAGAAGTATGTCTTTGGGCCCTGCGAGACTGGTCTGCCGTTCAACGCACTCTGCCTGATCACCCAATTCAATCCCCTGTTCCTGTTCTCTCCGCCATTTCTTTTGAACCCTTTAGCCCTAAGAACAACATTGACTTCCATCTCGAAAACATTCAATGTCGTGGCTGTAACTGCTTCCTATTGCAGATTTATTCATAGGTTCCCCAGTCTTTGGGTGAAAACATTTCTCCGCATCTCAGTATGAACTTACCCACCCCACTTCCTGGTTCTAGGATCCCTGGTCTTCGGATTTATTCTTATTGTGTTCACCATAGCAGAACTTTTCAGGGTCTAAAGAGATTTCACCTCATTACTCTCAACTCCAGTGAACTCAATTCTAACAGATACAATCTCTCTCCATGCATCAGTCATGCCATCCCAGGAATCAGTCTTGGAAACTAGACTAGATTTCCTTCAGTGTGGAAACAGGCCCTGCGACCCAACAAGTCCACACCGACGCTCCAAAGAGTGACCCACCCAGACTCATTTCCCTATCCTTACCCCTGACTAAGGTACCTGACACAATGGGCAATTTAACTTGGCTATTCACCTCACCTGCACATCTTTGGACAGTGGGAATAAACTGCAGCATCCGTAGGTAACCCACACAGACACGGGAAGCATGTGCAAACTCCACACAGACAGTCGCCCAAGGCTAGAATCGAACCTGGGTAGCTGGCAGTGTGAGGCAGTCGTGCTAAGCACTGAGCCATCATGTCACCCACAAGGTTTGTCTCCTTCCATGACCAGAACATCCTACCTCAGATAAGGAGACCCCACACTGCACATATTACTCCAGGTGGCGTCTCATTAAGGTCCCTGCACAATTGCAGCAAGATATCACCACGGCTGTAATCCAATCCTCTCGTACTCAAGGCCAAAGTGCCATTTAACTTCTTCACGACTTGCTGCAATACATGCATCCCCTGGTGTGTGGTGGGCTCTCAGATTTTGTTGCACCTCACACCTTTCCCAATCTAACGCTATTAAGACAATACCCTCGTTTGCTGCTCACGCCCCCAAAGTCAACTGGAACAACCACCTCTCACATCACCCAATCCCAACCTCGTGAAATATCCGCAGTTATTGGCAAATTCCTAACAAGGATAATTCCTCCCTTTCCGTTCATGTACAATCGAAATAAAGATTTGGAAGTATAGATTCAGAATGCTTTTGTTCAAGATTTTGTGAAGCTGCAAGTTTGTGGAGATGGAATGAGTAAAAACATTGACATCTTCCATCAGTCATGATCATATTGAATGGCGGATCAGCCTTGATGAGCTGAATTTGCAATCCATTGCGTTTGTCCCTGTCTGAAACATAAACCATGTACCTCCAATTCTGATATTGTGCTGCCTGGTCCAGGAGTCACCTGCCAAAGGAATCATCTGATTCACATCCACCTACGAAGCATTTCATAAAGTTCACTGGAATTGCCTCACATTTTTTTTCAAATCGTAGAAAGTGCACTGTCTGTTTCCTCAAACCACGTGTGTGTGTGTGTGTGTGTGCGTGTGTGTGTGCGTGTGTGTTGGGGGGAAGTGTGTGTTTGTGGGTGTGTGTGGGTGTTTCTATGTCTATCTGTGTGTGTATGTGTATGTGTTTCTATTCTCCCTCCTTAATTCTGTTTATGTCTGTCTGAACCTGTCGCTATCTGTATATCTCTGTTTTCTCATACTGTCTCCTCTGCCATTCTGTCCCTGTCAATCTCGATCTCCAGCTTTTCTCTCATTCTTTCTATCTCTCTCACTTGTGGTCTTAAATTCAATCTGTCTCTCGCTCTGTACCCCTCATTCTTCTCTCTCAATCTGTCTATCCCTCTCTCATTGACGCTCTCTCTGTCTCTGACTCTGTCTCCTCACTTCTCTCTGTGTTTCTTCCCTCCCCTCTCTCCTTTTGTCTCCATGCGTGAAATGATGATATCACAATTCTATGGCATTGCTACTAAACCTCTTCAAGAAAATGTTTTTCTTTTGTGTATTCAGTTACTGATCACACAGAAGCGTTGTCAAAATCTGTTTTACAATCAGTTAAAAATGTTGTAATGCCATATCCCCAGACGGGTGATCTCACAGGCTATAATTGAAAGGCTTGGGAAATTAAAGTCTTCAGTTTATAATGCAGGGAGAGACTATCTGCATCTCAGAGAAAGCTAGCACCTCACACTAAAAATGTCCCGTCCAATTGATGATGTGCTGAAATTATATTATATGATATTCGCTGTTATTGGAATTCTTGGGAAGTGAAAAAAGCCAACGATATTGTATGATTCAGTTGCACTCTGCTTTTACTGTATGTCTCATAATACTTCGTGTTAAATTAATTGTCACACTTATAAATTCACGTTAAGAGTAAAATAATTTGGTTAAGCTAATCATTTTGAATTGTACCTGACGCTTTACTCGATATCCATTGGTATTAATACATCAGTGCCGCTGTAGTGGCTATTAGGTCAGACCTGTTCAGCTGCACATGTATCATTAATTAATTTAATTTTGTCTGAATACTGTCTATTTAATTCCGAGGCAATATGTTTATTACCACTTTTCCTTTTTACATGTTATCCTTCATACATGTTACCTTTTATTTTAATCGTTGTGTTGGTGCAAGTTCCAGAACACTGTTTCTTCAAACAGTACATCACTGTCAATAGCTGTCTGTTCCTTGACTCCTTCACTTCCCATTCAGAGAATTAGTTGACGAGTTTTCCATTGTCTTATCAGTGAACAGATTATCTATCTCATCCTCCAACATGCCTGCCTCATCTATCAACGCCATCAGCAATACAGATTGACTTGCCTTCTCTCCCTCTGACCATCCTGTCACAACACAATGAAATTAAGGTCTGAACGTCTTTCTGCAGAGGTCCAAAAGGAAAAGAATCTATACCTTTAGCTGCCTCGATTACACTTAACAGACTCCTTCTCCTTTCAATAGCAACAACTGTTTAGTGAATATTTTCAGACTTTATCATTTCTAAAAAGTCCCTTTTGCATTTGAGGAGGGTCAAATACAGTTTGACTAGTAGTTTTTCTGATTTCCTCCCTTCAGTCGCAAGGTAAACTTATGGCCTTAATTGTACATGGAGGATGCATGTTCAGTCATTTTCACATTATTTTCCATTCCTTTCCTTTCAGCTAATTTAATGGCAATTGTCATCCTGTGTAACGGAAAGTGTGGGCTATCTGGTACCGCTCGCTACCTGGTGGCCACGGCAATAGCAGATCTATCAGTCAGTATTTTAATCAACTTTTTGTGGCACATCAGTTATCATTATTTCCCAGGGAGATTCCTGGATATTGCTCTTGTGTGCAGCCTCAAAACTGTACTCGCCTCTGCAACGACAGACTGCTCGATCTGGTTCACAGTTGTTTTCTCTTTTGATCGATTTCTGGCCATTTGTTGCCAGAAGTTGAAAATGAAATATTGCACTGAGAAGTAGTCCCAGAAGACTGGAGGATAGCAAATGTGGTTCCCTTGTTCAAAAAGGGGAGTAGGGATAGCCCTAGTAACTATAGGCCGGTGAGTCTCACTTCTGTTGTGGGCAAAGTCTTAGAGAGAATTGTAAGGGATAGGATTTATGCACATCTAGATAGGAATAATGTGATCAAGGATAGTCAGCATGGTTTTGTGAAGGGCAAGTCGTGCCTCACAAACCTTATTGAATTCTTTGAAAAGGTGACGAAGGAGGTTGATGAGGGGAAAGCGGTAGATGTGGTATATATGGATTTTAGTAAGGCGTTTGATAAGGTTCCCCATGGTAGGCTACTGCAGAAAATACGGAGATATGGCATTGAGGGTGAGTTGGAGGTTTGGATTAGGAATTGGCTGGATGGAAGAAGACAGAGGGTAGTAGTTGATGGCAAAGTTTCTTCATGGAGTGCCGTCACTAGCGGTGTTCCGCAAGGATCTGTTTTGGGACCATTGCTGTTTGTCATTTTTATAAATGACCTGGAAGAGGGGTTAGAAGGTTGGGTGAGCAAGTTTGCGGATGACACGAAAGTCGGAGGAGTTGTTGACAGTGAGGAAGCATGTGGCAGGTTACAGCAGGATATAGAGAAGCTGCAGAGCTGGGCAGAAAGGTGGCAGATGGAATTCAATGTAGCTAAGTGCGAGGTGATTCACTTTGGGAAGAATAACAAAAAGATGGGGTACTGGGCTAATGGTCGGATACTTGGTAGTGTGGATGAGCAGAGGGATCTTGGTGTCCATGTACACAGATCTCTGAAAGTTGCCACCCAGGTAAATAGTGCGGTGAGGAAGGCATATGGCGTACTGGCTTTTATTGGTAGAGGAATTGAGTTCCGGAGTCCTGAGGTCATGATGCAGTTGTATAAGACTCTGGTACGGCCGCATCTGGAATATTGTGTGCAGTTTTGGTCGCCATACTATAGGAAGGATGTGGAGGCATTGGAACGGGTGCAGAGGAGGTTTACCAGGATGTTGCCTGGTATGGAAGGAAAATCGTATGAGGAAAGACTGAGGCACTTGGGGCTGTTTTCACTAGAGAAAAGAAGGTTTAGGGGTGACTTGATTGAGGTGTACAAGATGATTAGGGGGTTAGATAGGGTCGACAGTATGAACCTTTTCCCGCGTATTGAGTCGGGTATTACAAGGGGGCATAGCTTTAAATTAAGGGGGGGTAGATATAGGACTGAAGTTAGGGGTAGGTTCTTCACTCAGCGAGTCGTTAGTTCATGGAATGCCCTGCCAGTAACAGTGGTGGACTCTCCCTCTTTATGGGCATTTAAGAGGGCATTGGATAGGTATATGGAGGATAGTGGGTTAGTGTAGTTTAGGTGGGCTTGGATCGGCGCAACATCGAGGGCCCAAGGGCCTGTACTGCGCTGTATTCTTCTATGTTCTATGTTCTAAAACTGCAGCCATTGTTCTAACAGTAACCTGCGTCCTGCTCTGTTTAAGAAACAGCCCATACTACTTTACAATTGAGCCATTGAGTATAATCAACAATGTACCATGGCTCTGCAGTGTGAAACTAAGTTATTATACTGATCCTGGATGGGTGGGATTTGATTGGTTGGATCGGATTTTAACCCCCATACTTCCTTTCACTTTAATTCTATTGATTAATGCACTGACAGTCTGACACATTTTAGTGACTAGTCGAGTACATAAGGGACTGAGAGGTCAGAGCAGTGGAAAGAATGCCGGATACTCAGAGATGGAGAGCAGACAGAAGTCTGTGATTTTACTTTTAACCATTTTGGGCAACTTTATCGTTCTGTGGTCAGTGTAAGTTGTAGAATTCTTATATTCTAAAATTACAGGATCCGATCCTACGGATTACAAACTGGCTGAGTATATATTTCAACAAATTGGATGGATGTTGCTCGATGCAAATTGATGCATTAATACATGCATGTATGGGTTGACTCAGTAGAAGTTTCGAGAGCAACTCCTGAACATGTTGCAATATCCCTTTACAGCAATTATTAAATTACTGAAGAAATAAAGCAATTGAGACTTGTCCAAGGGCAGCCAGCCAATCAGAGAGCACCATGCAATAACTGAAAGCAGATCAGCCAAACAGACAATGATCTGCTGCAACTTCTTCCGCCAGGCAGAAAATAAAGAAGCCTGGACCGTTGGACGGACAGGCTCTGGAACAGTTCCTTTTCAGCCAGTATTAGGCAGATGATTGCACTCTCTCGCCTCAAATAATGCTCATATTGCTAACATTGATATCGCTTAGCGCACACCCTGTGAAGTCTCATCTGAATGCCTCTGTCTAAGTTTGTTTTATCTGTACGCTCTTGCTTACCATGATCTGCTTGTACTACTCATAAACAAACCTTTTCACTGAACTTTTGTGCACGAGAAAATAAATAAATCAGCCAATCAGATAACTGAAGCCATGGACTGATGAAAGCGCTAAACCAATGCTCATCCTTGAACACAAAGCACTGTTCAAACAAGAAGTTGACTCGTGACATCAGACGCCTAGGAAGACCAGTTGGTAATTCCGACAGAGGCTGACCTGTGACCAGTAGTTGGTGTAACGAACAGAGAGATTATTAAGGTTGACTCACTTCTCCCTTGTCATATTGAATGAACATGGTCTCTGCCTGACATCTGCACCATGTGGTCCAAGAACCTTGTCAATTGGAAAAATCCAGGAAGAACGACTTTGATGGTTCAAGTACCAAACAGTGTCAGAATTCTCTCCACAGCTCAGCATCACAAATGAGCACCCACAATGTCATGGAGAATCGATTTGGTACATCACTTAGCATCCTTGCAATGTATTGACCAATCGTAATCCAGTCCTTCTGTTTGCCATTGTGTCTTGAAATATGAGTGAATGGGAGTGTGAGTCGCTGCTTATTTACACTTTATTTGCGAATTGTTGTGCGTTGCTGCCAAAACCAGCATTTACACCTCAGTTCCAATTGCACAGAGGTCAACCAGACCCTGGAACCTCGTAATGATGGCAGATTTCCTTCCCTAAAGGAGTGATCAAGCTGAACTATTATGGCAGCAGTTAAAAAGGGAGTTTTGTCTTTTGGTACAGATGTTAATGAAGGCAGAATTAAACATCTGTGACTCGAGGCCGTGAACTGAATTATTGGAATATTGCTTCCGCATTACTGATTCCCATGAATTTACTATTGTGGAAGCACTTCCTCCGTATTTGTGTGATTGTGCAAGTGTTTCTGTAGTGCTGAGTTGGGTATGAGTTTAAGAATTTCAATCTGTGTTTGAGTTTATGCATTCGTGTGTTGTTTCTTCTGTGTATTTTTGATAAAGTGTGTATGTTATTTTGCCTTTCTGTGTGTATAAGTGTGTCTGTCTCGTACTTTTTGTGCACACCTGTCTGGTTGTCTGTGTATTGTAGTTGTGTTTGCTTTTGTGTCTGCCTACAAATTATATTGTTTTGCGTGAGTGCATACGTTCAAGTACGGCACGTTTGTTACTCACCATTGGGATGGGGCCATCTTTGTCTGGTCAGCATTTATTTCCCATCAGGAACTGCCCTTTACACGATGATGCTCTCTCTCTCTCTCTCTCTCTCTCTCTCTCTCTCTCTCTCTCTCTGTGTGTGTGTGTGTGTGTGTGTGAGAGAGAGAGAGAGAGAGAGAGAGTGTCTGGGCGACTTTGTGCAAGCTTCTATGCTTGACTCTGTATGTATTTGTGTGTGGGGGTGGGGTAGGTGTCTGTGTGTCAGAGAATCACTGAAAACTACAACACGCAACAAAAACTTCCCGTCAGACTGTTATTGTCCAAAAACAAACACGTCACTCTTCTAATCCCATTTTCTAGTTCCTGGCCCACAGCCTTGAAAGCCTTGGCATCACACTTGTATGTCCAAACAATTCTTAAACGAGATGATGTTTTCTACCTCTCCCATCCTTACAGGCAATGAGTTCCAGGCTCACACCGACGCTTGGATGAGAAATATATCTGAACATCTCCTTTTATGCTCTTTCCCTTTGATATAAATTAACGTGGCAAAACCAACGTTGTATACAGTTCAAACACGCACATAAATGTAAGTCTCGGTGAATGAGCCAAGCACATCACATGCATCCTTATCCACTTTATCCATCGTTCCTGATACCTTCAGTTGCTTCTGTCCATCGAAACTAACACCCTCTGATATCCGATGCATCCCATGGTCCTATCATATATCGTGTATACCCTTGCATTGTTTTCTTGAACAAGTCTATCATCTTACACCTATTCGGATTGAATTGCATTTGCCACTGATCAGCCCATTTGATCAGCCAATTTATACCCTGCTGTAAACTGAAACTATCCTCCATATTACTGGTTACTATTTACCAATCTTCCAATGTTTGCATAGTCTTCAAACTCACTAATCATTACCCCTACATTCAAGTATCGTTTAGTTTAATAAACTAGATACAGCAAGGGACCCAAACTGAGCCCTGGGGTCCCATTGAATACCAACTTCAGTCAGAAAATGCCCTCTCAACTTTCACTCTCTGCTTCCTGTCACTCAGACAATTGTGGATCCAGTCTTTCATATTTCCTTGAATTCCATGGGAACCATGATAACCTTTGATATCAGCTCTCCATGTGAAACTCTTAGAAATGTTGAATCCTTCCAGTGTGGAAACAGGCCATTTAGCCCTAAGGTGAATACTGACCCTCTGAAGATGAAACCATCCAAACCCATTTCTCTACCCTATTATCCTACATTGACCCCTAAGTAATGTACCTAACCTACGCAGCCCTGAACACGATGAGCAATTAAGCACGGCCAATCCACCCCGAACTGCACATCTTTGGATTGTGCGAGGAAAACCACACAGAGGCAGAGAGAATGTGCAAACTTCACGCATACTAGAGTCAAACTCGACAAGACTGGAATCAAACCCGGGTCCCTGGCGCTGTGAGGTAGCAGTGCCAACCACTGAGTCACCATGCGGCCATTATCATGAAGCTCACTGAGGTCCAATTTGACACCTTCAATAGTCCTCAACTACATATCTGGTCACATCTTTGAAAACCCTAATCCAGCCTATCAGACATGCCCTCCCTGCATATTGCCTGTTCTTGATTAATCTCTATCTCTTCTAATGCAGATTCATTCTGTCCCTCACAATTGCTTCCAGCAGTTTTTCCCACCAACGAGGGTACACTGACTGGCCTGTAATCTCAGGTTTATCTATTGCTTCCTTCTTGTATAACAGGAACATATTGACTATGCTTCAGATAGCTAATCCCTGAGACAGCGAGATTTATAGACAGAGACAGGCTCACACAGGGACGAAGGGAAACACTCCACTGGACATTTACCGAGGATACCCTGAGACAGACAAGAGCTGTACAACAACGGATGACAATGAATAATTATATGTTCCCTGCGTGGTACTGTAAATGCATGAAGGCAGATGGAAAGTCCTGGGCATAGGAGGCAGAATTATTAAATCCAGGTGTTGTTGAACCAGTAGCTAATATACATTCGTGAGCCCAGGTAGTGATGAGGATTTAGGGACTTAATGCGAAGATTGATAAAGAGCAGAAAACGGAGAGTGGGAATAAACATTTCATTTTCAGGATATTAGACTTGCAGTAATGGGTGCCACAAGGGCCATTGCTCAAGACAGAGCAATTTATCACCTCAATCAATGATTGAGCTGATGGGATCATTAACAATTGACAACATCAAAGTTTGATGGTACAATAAACTGTAAATAGGACATAGAAAGGATTAAAAAGGGGGTTGAACAGGAGCAATGTGTGGGTGAGCAAGATAAATGACCACTTGCAGAAGCTGAGAACAAAATATTACACTGAGAAAACTGCAAACCCGTTTCCCTGCTGCCATTGACTTTCTAGATGGAAGTGGTCGGTGGTTTGGAAGGTGCTGTCTCAGGATCTTTGGTGAGATGCTGCAGTGCATCTTGTAGATGGTGCACACTGATGCGACTGCTGATGGATGGAATGGATGCTTAATGATGTGTTGCAGATAAAGCAGGCGCTACTTTGTCCCTAGCTGGCGTCGATTTTCGCGAACTTGACTCACCCAGCCAATTGGGTAGTTTCTTCACGCCCCAAATAGGGATTCCTTATTCTACTGTAGGGAAATAGTTGAGCTGGGAAACTGCAGATTCCCCATTGTAGCACAATACAAGGGAATTGTCTATGAAAATGGAATTTCCTACTGAGTAATTCCTACCTACTTGGAATCCTCTGTTAGTCTCCAAAAAATCAAATATTTGAGATGGATATGCTTAAATTAAATGGAATAGTGCATCAGGAAATATTTGACAATTAAATACCTGGTCTTTCTCCTCAGCTCAGTAACAATTCAACAGATCAATAATCCCTACAGTGTGGAAACAAGACCTTGGGCACAACAGGCCCACACTGACCCTCCGAAGGGAATCTCACCCAGACCCCTTCTCCCATCCTACTTCTCAACATTTAGTCTAACGAGCCGAATGTACGCATCCCTGAACAATATGGGCAAGTAAGCTTGACCAATCCAACCTAACCGTTGGACTGTGGGAGGAAACCAGAGCACCACGCAGACATGGGGTAAAAATGCACAAACGCCACACAGATAGTTGCCCGAGGCTGGAATCAAACCAGGGTCACGAGTACTGTGAGCCAGCGTTCCGCCCTAATACTAGGGTCACAACAGCCAACCACGAAATGTTTCGACGTGAGAAATTGTGGCAAGTGATTACGTGACTTCACCACAACATACCCAACAAACATTTATTTATGCAACAAAATAGCCAATGTTCAGATCGAAGTTCAGCATTGAGGAACTGCTAACATGAATGACATGCATTATGAAACAATAAAACTTGTGAATGATAACAAATTGTTGGATTCCCTAATTTTCAGCATGCAGCTTCCCAATTCAAATGGGCTGCTACGACAATGCAGTTTGAACAGATTTCCTGTCATGAAGATCAGACAGAAAGTCGCTCCCTTGTGTGAAAGTGATACAATGGCACCCTCTGCTGGCCTGCCTACTCCACTGCACAGAGAGTGGTGAAGTTTGATCACCGTCAGTGATTCAATCAGAGAGGGACAGCGGGAGACAGGGAGGGTAGAAGCTCACAGCACAATTCAAACTGACAGAAGCATCAACAAAAACAGACAGACGGACACACACAAGGACACAGATAAACACACACACACACACACACACACACACACACATACACACACACACACGCAAGGCTGATTTGGAAAGGCTTGCAACTCTACTGAGGTCCTTCAGCGTGGAACATGCTCATGTGGAGAAATGCTTGTGCTCCCACTGCAAGGCGGAAAAAATTGTCTTTGAGCAGTCGTCCTGACATTATGCACATTAAATGGAATGTTTCTACTGCAATTATATCCTGCCCTTCCGAGTGAACTGCTTGAAAGGAGACAAGATAAATTTTATTGCACTTTCTTCAGCTTACAATGTTCTCTGACACACTCTCACAAATTCTGGTTGATAAATGATTCAGAGTTGGAGTCGGTGAGACCAGACTTGGAGGTTGAGGCATGATCTTATGAAGATATATAAAATTATGAGGGACATGGACAGAGTGAAGAGTCAAGGTCTCGTACAAAAGTGGAGTCTAACGCTAGAGGGCATAGTTTTAAAGTGAGGGCAAAAGATTTACAAGGGACAAAAGTGGCAACGTTTTCATGCAGAGGGTGGTGCGTGTATGGAATGAACTGCCAGTGGAAATGCTGGAGTCTGGTAAAATTACAAAATTTAGTCAGAGAATCTTAGAGATGTACAGCATGGAAACAGACCCTTCGGTCCAACTCGTCCATGCTGACCAAGTATCTCATCTCAATATTGTCTCACCTGACAGCACCCAGCCCACATCCCTCTATTTCCTTCCTATTCACATACCAATCCATACACCTTTCAAATTTTGCAATTGCACCAGCCTCCGCCACATCCACTGGCAGCTCACTCCACACAGACACCACACTCTGTGTGAACAAATTGCCCTTTCGATCCCTTTTACATCTTTCCCCTCTCACTCTAAACCTATGCCTGACACACACCACGGGATAAATCTTGTCCATTTACCCTATCCATGCCCCTCGTGATTTTATAAATCTCTATAAGTTCACACCTCAGCCTCCCACGGTCCAGGGAAAGTAGCCACAGCCTATTCAACCTCTTCCTATAGTTCAAATTCTCCAAACCTGGCAACATGCTTGTAAATCTGTTCTGAACCCTTTCAAGTTTGACAACATCTTTCCGATTGGAAGGAGACCAGGATTGTATGCAACTCCATCTTCCAGTCCTCATTTTCTCATCTGCTCAAGATCCCATTTTAATCCGAGATAACCTTCTTCAGTGTCCACTACACATCAAACGACGCGTGGATGAGTATATGAAGTGGACGTGTCTAGAATGATATAGACCAAATGCTGGCAAATGAAACTAGATTAATTTAGGATATCTGGACGGCAGGGACGAGTTGGACAATAAGGTCTGTTTCAGTGCTGTACTTTTCGATGATCCTATGACTCAATGACTCTATATCTCAAGGACATCATTGCATGTAATCAGGAAAAACTGCTCTGTGTCTCAAACGACATCCCTTGCAGAACAAAGTAAACGTGCAATGTGAGAGATTCACAGCGTTTCATTTTTCTCCCAAAACGTTGCTGCTTGTGCAGTGGCATGAGTCCAGCAGATGATGGCGTTATACCACTTTAAATAAAAGTGGAACAGACAGGCACAGATTGAGGGAGAGAGAAAGAGAGACACGATTATTTTGATACACCTCATTTTAATTCAATCATACAAACATCCGCCAACACAAAGTTTCCCATTGCAGGCCAACATAGACACAAAGACAAACACATGCATACAAAACAAAGATGCATATGAATATGAGAATTACCAGTTTGAACACAAGAGGGACAGAGAAAGATGAAGAGACAGACAGTCAGAAAGGACTCACGTCCAAAACAACAGTGACCCCATGGGACAGATGTGCAGACACAGTAATATAACCAAACACAGTAAAATGCAGATATATGGATACCTAACGACACAAATACATAGTTACGCACAGCAACATCCACACGTAGAAACACGCATAAATAGACCGACACACACAGATAGAGAGACAGACACACATCGATAGAGACAGAAAAACATACATGCACATAGAGACAGACACACACACATGCAGACAGGCAGAGATCACATACATTCACAGAAACAGAAACAGACACAGTTATTCACCTCAATACGCACAGCAACAACACGAAGAGACACGGAAATCTATACAAAAATGATAACACTGTATGAACACACAGGCAGCAATACAAATGCACACAGCCACAAACACACACACAATAGACCTGTACATATACAAACACACACCGGCACACATACCGACACATATTCTTATACAAACACACACACGCATACACACACATGTGGTCAGGTAGACACACATTTACATATGCAAACACACACACCGACATACACGCAGACACGGACACACAAACAGACACACAGACAAAGACACACATACAGACACACGCACACACACACACACAAAGATAGATATTGCAAAGGTCAGCAAAAGTGACTGTCCTGGAAATTTTTGCATAATGTTGGCCGGATAGGTGCGCGTTTAACAAATTTGTGAAAGAAACAATCAAAACTGCTGTGGCTAGCAGAACATTCAGCGGCATTTGAAAGGCTGAAGGCAATCTTAATTAATGAACCAGTGCTGGCAATGCCTGATTTTCCAAACTATGGAAAGAGCATCCACTGATCTTCCTCATCAGTCTTTCCCTCCATTCATAATACACATTGTGTGTGTGTGTGTGAGAGAGAGAGACAGAGAGAGAGAGAGAGAGAGAGAGAGAGAGAGAGCGAGGGGGGTGGGGGGAGAGAGAGAGAGAGAGAGAGAGAGAGAGAGAGAGAGAGAGAGAGAGAGAGAGAGAGAGAGAGAGAGAGAGAGAGAGAGTCTCCAGGAAAGCAGGGTTTAAATTATTTAGATTATGGACAGATGGCTCATAATATTTTTGGCTGTAGCTGGATTCTAATCCTTTGTAAAAAAATTTAAATTTGCAACTGTACGGAAACCTGGACCAAGGTTTCTGCTAATCTTTGTCTAAACCACGGGTAAATTGAGGAACCCTGTTCACATATTGACATCACTAAATTTAGTGACAACTCCTCAGAAGACCTCCAGATGATTGAAAAGATGAAAGCTGTTCTTTGGAGCTTTCTGGATGGTTTTCTGAAAATCTCTATAGTTCTGGGGAATCAGGATGAAAGGGTAGATAGTTTGAAACACTGTCGATCCTTTGGATGGCTCGCTACTGTGTGTTGTTTGATGTTGCAGGACCCACTGATTGTCTGTCTCGGCCTTTTGTTGTTTACTTGGAAATTTGTTGGAGTTTGTCTCTCCCGGAAAACTGTTGCATTTTGCTTTATGCTGATGCCATTAGCACCTGGTTGCTGTGTTTGCACTGTGTGTCGTATTTAGAGTATGTGACTTCAGAGTTCCACTTTGCCCGTGTAGATTACCTTGCTGTTTCCTCCTTGGCCATGCCTTGCTGTTTGGCCAAGTTGGCCATCCACCTGTTTTAGGAGCCAGGAGACTTTGCTCTCCAGACTTTTTATCAAAGAATGTCATGCTAATGAATTTCTAAGCTAATTTGTAACAGTTGGTTCTCTTGTCAGGGAAACCCATCTTTCGTGTGAAAGCCATCGTTTGCATTGGTCTAACTTGTCATCCTACATCTAATAACTGATATAATTCAAAATATAAAAATAAAATCCAATTTTGTGGTGCAGCGACAGCATTCATTAAGAAAAAAATGCAAGTGATTATTTTAGTGATTGTAATGAGGTCAGCCAAGTGAAAATCATGGATTTTGAGTTCTCTGATTGGGGCTGTTAACCTGGTCCAGTCAGGGACGACTGATCAGAACAAGAGCCTGAAAGATTCTATTCACTCTTATTGCTGGAGCTGGGAGAGCTGTATCAGTGTTAAAGACTCTCCACGTGGAAATAAAGGGTGGCTCGATGGGCCG
The DNA here is from genome assembly GCF_037043375.1 of Chiloscyllium plagiosum. Lineage (NCBI taxonomy): Eukaryota > Metazoa > Chordata > Chondrichthyes > Orectolobiformes > Hemiscylliidae > Chiloscyllium > Chiloscyllium plagiosum. The sequence goes on along the minus strand of NW_028270178.1, from coordinate 13,506,803 downwards.
ACTGGCCTTGCGTCCACTCCTATTTCTTATGGCCTTCTTATAGACTTGGTGATAGGATACCTGCCTCTGTGGTGTTATTTCAGTGGCAACGAGTGAAAAGCAGGCTTCAGAAGAAATTCAATCTCATCGGCTGGGGTAAGCAATTCTGGCATCATGCCATTACTTTGACACTTGACTCATTCGATTCTGCCATTGAAGATTTGACCCAATATATGGAAAGAATGTGTTTTTTTTCTGGACAAATGACATTGGGATAGATGTAAAGCAATGAGTAATTCTCCTGACAACTTGTAGACGCGCAGTGTTTTCTGTGAGTAGAAACCTATTTTTCCCTGAGGAATCAGAGATGAAAACGTTTCAAGATTTGATAGATTTAGTTCAGGAATACTGTGGCCCAAAGCCGGCTATAATTCTGACAGGCTCTCAGTGTTACTCTGCAATTCGAGAATCAAGAGAATCTGTATCAGGATTTTTGACCAGATTAAGAAAATTGGCAGACGCATGTGACTTTGATTTAATACTTAACAAGTTGCTGACAGACCGTTTGGCCCTTGGGATTAATGATGCAACCTTGCAAAAGTACCTTCTACTTGAAGGACAACTGGAATTCAAACAGGCACAACAATTATATTCTGTGTCATCCAAGCTGGAGGATGGGAAAAAATTGTGGCTGTGGAGCTGCTCCTTCTTTGCGGTATTTTAGGTGTTGGAGGTGATTTCTTCGAATTCAAGGATCAGCAATTTCTGTTTTATATGATGTTGCATTGTTTTGGATCTTTGGAGAAAAAAGTCAAAACAACAGGACTTTTCAAAGGTTGAAGGACAGACAATAAGAAGCACATGGTCAGTGCGGGAGAGAGAGAAAGAAACCCACACTGCTAACTGACACAGCAGTGGATCTGCGCAGTTAATGCCTTGCTGTTTGAATTCACGTATCTCTGCATATGGGAGTGCGCCTAGGAAAACATAACAAACAGCGAAATTCACAACTGATCTTGAAGGAACCCGTTCGGGAGAGATCGAAGCGCAGAAACAGATAATTGTATAATTTTCACTGTAGCTTTGTTGTAAATCTACAATACTGGGTAGAGTGGGTTCTTTCTTGATTACATGTTTTATTGAGATTATCTCCTGATTAATTTTAAAAAATATAAATAATAACCATAAAAGTAGAATGGAGCAGTGTTATTAGAGCAATAGGAGGGTGCTATTTCCTGGGTATGTGGATTGTGAAGTAGCTGAAATGGCTTTTAGTTCAGTCAAACGCTCTTCTTGTCGAAAGTGGGAGTTTACAGAGTTTATGTGTTACTGAGTATTGTACTTGCAATAAATTGCTTTGCTTGTGAATCCCATCTAGTCGAGTGGATCAGTTGGAGGAACCATTAGAGGCAATGAAGAATTTACAAGAGGAAGTGGGTGTGATGGGTAGCAGTTGCAGGAAGAGAGAAAAACCGCAGATACAGCAGGTAGATGAGTTTACACCAGGAAAGGTTTGAGACTTAGGCAAGTACTGCAGATGCCTTCTGTGGTTATCCCCATTTCAAACAGGTATGGTGCTTTGGAAAGAGTAGGGGGGTGATGGACTCTGAGGGGAATGTAGCACGAACAGTCAAGTTTCTGCTATCAAGACTGGCTCTAAAGTAATGAAGTTCCAAGCAATCAATTGTGTTAGGAGACTCTTTAGTCTGAGGTACAGACAGATGTTTCTGTGGTCATTAGCGAAAAGTCACAATGGTGCGTTGCCTCCCTGGTGACAGGATCAAGGATATTTCAGAGAGGGTGAAGAATGTTCTCAAAGGGGAGAGGGACCAGCAGGAGGTCATTCTACAAATTGGAACCAACGACCCAGGTAAGGAAAATGATGAGATTCAGAAGGGAGAAATTAGGAAGTTAGGCAGGTGTTAAAAATTAGGTCATCGAGGGTAGTAGTATCTGGATTGCTCCCGGAGCTACGAGCTAGTGAAGGTCGGAATAGGAGGATAGAGCAGATGTATGCATCGATAAGGAGCTGGTGTGTGGGAGAAGGGTTTTCATTTTTGGATCATTGGAATATCTTCTGGGACAGAAGTGATCTGCACAAAGGATGAATTGCCCTTGAGTTGGAAGAATTATAATATACTGGCGGGGAGAGTTACGAGAATTGCTGGGGAGGATTTTAACTTGGTAAAGTATGGGTGTGTGACCCAGGAAGATAATGAGCGCAGAGATCAATCTGAGACTGGAACAGTTGAGAAAAGAAGCGAGTCAAACAGTCAGGTAACGCAGTAACAATGCAAAAAACAAATTAGGACTGATAAATTAAACTGCAATTACTTCAATGCAAGGAAAGGCAGCTGAACTCAAGGCATACTTAGAAATATGGGACTGGGATATTATAACAATTACACAAACGTGACTCAGGGATGGACAGGACTAGCAGCTTAATGTTTCAGAATACAAATTCTACAGGAAGGATAGAAAGGGAAGCAGGAGAGGTGGGGAGTGGGATTTTTGATAAACGATAGCTTTTCAGCTGTACTTAGGGATAATATTCCTGGAAATATATCCAGAGAAGTTATTTGTTTGGAACTGAGAAATAAGAGGGGAATGACCAGCTTTTTGGGAATGTATTATAGACCTCCTCATAGTCAGCGGGAAATTGAGAAACAAGTTTAGATGGATATTTCATTTATGTCTAAGAGTATTAGAGTAGATATGCACAGTGATTTCAATTTACAAACATAGACCTGGACTGCCATGGTGTTAAGGGTTTGGAATAAGAGGAATTTGTTCAGTGTGCACAAGAACATTTTCTGATTCAGTGTGCAGATGTAGATATTTGAGAAGATGCAAAACGTGACCCATTCTTGGGAAAAGGACAGACTGGGTATAAAAGTTGAATTTCTAAATTGTTAGAAGACTAATTTTAACGGTATTAGGCAGGACCTTTCAAAAGCTGATTGAAGGCAAATGTTCACAAGTAAAGGGATGGCTGGAAAATGGGATGCTTTAGGAAATGTCAAAATGAGAGTCCAGAGACAGGAAAATCCTGTTGTGCTGTAAGGAAAGGCTGGCAGTTGTAAGGAATGTCAAATGAGTAGAAAATGTTGTGTGTTAGGTTCAGAAAAAATGTAAGCATAGGTCAGGTACAGACAGGAGATCGAGTGAAACCTTAGAAGAGTACAAAGGCAATTTGAATATACTTAAGAAGGAAATCAGGGGACATGAGGTAGCTTTGACAAATAGGATTAAGAGAGAATCCAGCGGGTTTTTACATATACGTTAAGTGCAAAAGGGCAAGATGGGAGCAAATAGGGCCCCTCAAAGATCTGCAAAGCAGCCTCTCTATGGAGTTGCAGGAGATGGGGGAAATACTAAATAAATATTTGACATCAGTGTTTATCATGGAAAAGGACATGGAAGATATAGAATGTGGGGAAATAGATGGTGACATCTTGAAAAAATATCACAGATTAGGTCGTGCTGGTTGTTTTGAAACGCTTAAAGGTGGATAAATTCCCAGGGCCTGATCAGGTGTACCCTAGAACTGTATGGGAAGCTAGGGAAGTGATTTTTGGACCCCTTGTTGAGTATATTTGTCTCATCGATGTCACAGGTGAGGAGCCGGAAGACTGGAGTTTGGCTAACGTGGTATCGTTAAGAAAGGTAGTAAGGACATGGCAAGGAACTATAGACGGGTGGCCCAGTATCAGAAATGGGCACGTTGTGGGAGAATATGCTGACGGACCGGGTTTACACGTATTTGGAAAGGCAACGACTGATTATGGAGAGTTAACATGACTTTCTGCTTGGGAAATCATATATCAGGAACGAGATTAAGTTATTTGAAAGTGTGAAAAACAGTATTAATGAGGGAAGAGCAGTAGATGTGATCTATATGAACTTCAGTAAGGCGTTCGACATTGGAGATTAGTTAGTAATGTTAGATCTCATGAAATGCAGGGATAACTAGCAATTCTAATACAGAACAGGTTCGAATGTAGATGGCAGAGGGTTCTGTGATGGGGACGGGGGTGGGGCGTGGAGTAGTGAGGATGGGTTGCTTTTCAGATTGAAAGTCTGTGAAAAGTGTAGTATCACAAGGAACAGTGCTGGGTCCACGATATTTCCTCAGTTATATAAATGATTTGGATGTGAACAAAGGAGGTATAGTTTTGCCGATGACACCAAAAATGGAGGTGTCGTGGACAGGGAAGAAGATTACCACAGATCATAATGGGATCGTGATCACATGGACCAATGGGCTGAGGAGTAGCAGAAAAAGCTAATTTACATATATGGGGAGGTGCTGCATTTTAGAAAAGCAAACCAGAGCAGGACCTATCCACTTAATGATAAGGTCCTGGGGCGTGTTGCTGCACAAAGACGCCTTGAAAGTAGAGTCGCAGCTAGTTAGGGTAGTGAAGAAGGCGTTTGGTCTGCTTTTCTTTATTTGTCAGAGTATTGATTATACGACTTGGTAGTTCACCTTTCAGCTGTCCATGACGTTGATTTCGCCACTTTTAGAATATTGCGTGCAGTTCTGGTCTCCTTCCTATTGGAAGGTTGTTGTGAAAATTCAAAAGTTAAGAAAAGATATACAAGCATGTTGCCAGGGTTGAGCAAGAGGGAGAGGCTGAATTGGCTGGTGCTTTCTCCCTAGAGCACTGGAGGATGAGGAGTGACCTTATAGAGGTTTATAAAATCATGAGGAGCATCGTCGGGGTAAATTGATAAAGTATTTTTCCTGTAGTGGCAGAATACAGAACGAGACGACATAGGGTCAGAGGGGAAAGGCATAAAAGGGCCCTATGGGCCCTGAGGGGAAACTTTTTCATACAGTGTGTGGTGTGTCTGTGGAATGAGTTGCCAGAGGAAATGTTGGATGCTGGTACAATTACAGTATTTAAAAGGTATCAGGATGGGTATATGAATAGGAAGCGTTTAGCGCGGTATGGGCCAAATACTGGCAAATGGGACGAGATTAGATTGGGAGATCTGGTTGGAATAGACAAGTTGGATCGAAGGGCACAGAACACTCTGTACATCTCTAAGGGCCTATTCCTCTGATTGGCTTTATCATTGAAAAATAAGACAATTGTGGCACAATGGTAAAAGCGTATTCTGATGGAAGCGGACACCCTCACCAGTCCGACTGAACGTGGGGAACACCACTTGACTGAAGGCAATATCTTCACTCTAGACATATCCTGAACAGTGAGACTCTTGATCAGCCCACAGTAAAACCCCAAAACACAGCCAAGCCTCAACCAAATGGTTAAATTATTCTCCTGGATTGGCCTGGAAAACCATTGTATTGCTGCTGGTATGTGGACTCGAGACAGCGAAACAGTCTCTCCGGGCTTAATTTGAATAAGGGAACTCATAGGCTGGTATCCAGGAGAGTGCAAACACTTCAGTCCCCCTTTGACTTGTTGAGTACAGTTAAAGTACTCAGAAGGGTCTGTCATGGACAAGGCCAGATTTCTCACAATATTTTACGAAGGTCGCCTCGACGCTAATGTTTTCTTATTTTAAAGGCAGTTGCGAAGTGAATGTCCCAGGTGTGATTCAGCTGGTGAAACCACTCGGCTTTCAGCAAAACAGAATTCAATTACATACTGCAGTTGAAACACGAACCAAAGAAAACAGAATTTAGAGCAACTTAAGTATTGGTAAACTGAACCAACCCGATACAGCAGCTATAACGAATTAACTGCTCGAATTACAACAGCATAAACACACCCGTTGGCAAAAAGGTAAATTGAAACACAAACTCTTACAGGCAGGAATGAGCAGCAGTCAGACAGACAGACTTCAATAGAAAGTCAAATTAATTCTGAGCTGTATCTTATAACTCCCCTGTACTCATAAATATCGTGAGTGCTACAGCAAAAGCAAACGAGAATACAAAGCCTGAACGGGGAGAACTGGACTCTCTCCTTCCATTTGTATGACGACATTCTTCTGAATCTCTGCCTTTACGACCCCACTTTAAAAAAAGGACGAAATAACCTTCTTTAAATGACAGCATCGCCAAATCAGAACCAATCAAAATAAATGCCTGGTTGAAAGGTCAGCCAGTTCTAATTGAGATCGATACTGGTCCGGCCGTTCCAGTGCGAACATAACCAGTTTTTAACAAAATTCGCTCTGGACTCCAACCCTTAAGTTACTGTAAAGTCGATGTATATGTCATCAACAGCCCTTCCTTCATCTATCAAGTTGGTCACTTCCTCGAAGAACTCTATTAAGTTGGTAAGGCACGATCTCTCCCGCACAAAACCATGTTGCCTATCACTGATTAGTCCATTCTTTTCTAAATATAAATAAATACTATTCCTTAGTATATTCTCCAGCAACTTTCACACCACCGACGTAGGCTCACTGGCCTGTAGTTACCCGGAATATCCCTTCTATCCTTCTTGTACAGGGGGACAACATGAAAAACCCTCCAGTCCTCCGGCACGTCACCTGTATTTAAGGATGTCACAAAGATATCGGTCATGCCCCCACATATTTCCTCTCTCGCCTCACTCAGCAAGCTGGGATTGATCCCATCCGGTCCTGGGGATTTGTCCACCTGAATAACCTCTCGCCTACCCAACACATCTTCCATACTTATGTCAACGTTATCCAGACTAATCAAACTTCTATCTCTAATCTCAACATTCATCATGTTCCTCTCCACAGTGAACACTGATGCAAAGTAATCATTCAGAAACTCACCCATTCTCTCAGGTTTGACACAATCTTCCTTTGTTATCCTTTAGTGGACAATTCCTTTCTCTAGTTCCCCACTTGCTTATTGTATAAGAATATAATGCTTTGGGATTCTCTTTAATTCTAGTCGCTAAGGTTATTTCATGACCTCCTTTATTCCACTTGATTCCTCGTTTAAGACTTGTCCTACTCTTCCGATATTCTTCCAGGGCCCGTTCCGTTCTTAGCTGCCCAGACCTTATGTAAGCTTCCCTCTTTCTCTTGGCTAGTCATACAATTTCTCCTGCCATCCACGGTTCACGAATCCTGTCCTTCCTATCCTTTGCCTTCACAGGAGATGCCTATCCTGCACTATTTTTAACCTAACTATGAAAGCCTCCCACATGTCAAATACGGACTTCCCGTCAAATAGCTGTGTCTAATCAACATTTCCGATCTCCTACCTAATTCTGATATAATTGGCCATGTCCCAGTTTAGTACTCTTCCCTTAGGAACACTCTCTTCTTTATCAAAATGTATTCTAAAACTTACAGAATTGTCATCAGTGTTCCCAAAAAAATCCCCCACTGCAACTTCTACGAACTGTCCTGGCTCGTTCCCCAGTACCAGGTCCAATATGGCCCCTTCCCTCGTCGGACTATTTACATACTGCTCTAGAAAACTCTCCTGGACGCTTCTTACAAGTTCTACCCCAACCAGACCTCTGACGTTAAGTGTATTATCTCAAAGGTAACCCAATGGAGAAGAATACCCATTAGCGTATACGTCCAACAGTTTGGCTAAAATAATGAGTACATATTCCCAATTATGTTAGGAAGGATTGAAGATGAGAATTCATTTATTCTGAATTGTTCCAAGTGCAAAACAACATCTACTGTGCGTCACATGACACTTGTACCTGAGGCAAAGTCAGAGGAACCTGTCCAGGTACCAAAATACCTCAGAAGGAGCTACAAGAGAAACGAATCGTACTGTGTCCTCGGACTCAGAGCAGGAAGGGCTGTAGCTATTCGACCGAGCTCAGTTACGTGGACTGGCAGACAGATACAAGCAAAAGTGGAGAGTTTGGTGCTGGAAAAGCACTGCAGGCCAGGCAGTATCTGAGAAGCATTCGAATCGACGATTTGAGCAAAATCACTTTTTCAGGAATCGGGTTAAAACAGTAGGTCCTCTCTCTTTCAGCAATCTCGCTTAGCAAACAGCAGAGACAGTGATGGGAAATGGTAGCTAAAGAGATACTTCGCAGCAGTCTTTATACAAAGAACAAAAGAACAAAGAACAATGGTGGAAGACAAGTGACATTCCATTAATACTAAAGAATACAGGGGTGAGGTACTAAATCCCATTACCATCACTGGAAACATTATGCCTGACAAACTAATTAATCTAAAGGCATATACATCACCTGGCCCTGATGGTTTGCATCTTAAGATCACAAATGAAGTAGCCACAAGGATAATAGATGCATCGAATGTAATTTTCCCAAAAAATAGTCAGTCATAGAGATATATAACCCAGAAATAGACCCTTCAGTCTAATTCGTCCATGATGACCGAATGTTCTAAATTCATCTAGTCCCATTTGCCTACATTTGGCCCATGTCCCTCTCAAACCTTCCTATTCATATGCCCATCCAAATGCCTGTTGAATGATGTAATCGTCCCAGATTCCACCACTTCCTCTGGCAGCCCAATCCATACATGCACCACCCTTTGAGTGAAAATGTTGCCCCTTAGATCGCTTTCAAATCTTTCCCCTCTCACCTTAAACATATACCATCTATTTCTGGACTCCACCACCCATGGGAAAAGACCTTCTCTATTTACCCTATCTATGCCCGTAATTTTTGAATAAGCCTCGAGAAGGTCACCCCTCAGCCTCAAACCTTGAATTCTGAACAAGTACTGGAGAATTGGAAAACTACTAATGAGACACCGCCATTCAAGAAGTGAGGGACAAAAAGACTGGATAACTATCGGCTGATTCGCCTGACAGTTGTTGTTGGAAAAGTATTATTAAGCAAGTAATAGCGTAAAAATTGAAAACCCTGGATGTAATCAAGCAGAGTCAGTGAACCTTTATGAAATGGAAAGTCTGTCTGCCCGATTTACTAGTTGTTTAGATATTCGAGAATTCACTCAGCTAAAATGGAAAGGCGAGCATAAAATGATTACATTTATAAGGAAACTGCCGTTGAGAGCATAATGAAAACATGGGAAGTTATAGTACAGAAAGAGGCCATTTGACATATCTGATCCCGAAAGAACTCCCCGCTAGTCCCACTCTCCAGCTTCATTTCCAGCCCCCTGTAAGTTCATCGCTGACAAATAAATATTCACCTCTCTTTTATAACTTCCTATGCAATCCACTTGTACTAAACTCGCAGGCAGTGCATTTCCTTGCTTTATATTGGCTGCACATTCAGAGAGTTGCTGCCAACAAATATCATCAAATCATTTATAACAAAAAAAGTAACCCTAACCCTCTCTGCTCATTCCTGAAGAAGGGCCTGTGCCCGAAACGTCGAATCTCCTGTTCCCTGGATGCTGCCTGACCTGCTGTGCTGTTCCAGCAATAAAGTTTCAACTTTGATCTCCAGCATCTGCAGACCTCACTTTCTCCCCTAACAAAAAAGTAAAGCAAGTTTCGTAACACGGATTTCTAGTGAACACAATTTTCAACTCGTCTCCAGTCTGTGTGCCCATCTACACCTACCCTCTGTTTCCTATTTTTCAGCTAACTTTTAATTCATGGTGCCAAGGACCCATTAGTCCCAAAACATTCTGAATTGCTCACCAATATGCCATGTGGTTCTGTGCCTAATGTTTTGTGGAATTTCCAATATACAACAGCCACAGCACCACCCACATCCACTGCGTTTGTCACCTCGTGAAAAGAAGTAATTAAATGCTTCAGACCTGAGTAGTCCTTCACAATGTCACGCTGATTGCCATATATTAACTTTTCCTTTGCCCCATTGGGAACCAAAAGAGTCACAGTCAAATCCTATAGTCCCACAGAAATTTGTCATGTTCGGAGAGTTCTGTACAATTTCCGTCAATAGCTCTATGATCTGCTCCCTTCTCTCTTGAAGCAATCTAGGGAGTATACCATTCAGTCCTGCTGACATTTGGAGCGCTGCCAGCCTTTTTGGAATCTCTGTTTTATCCATCCCTGTACTGTCGAGCTGTTCAACATTCATAGTTTCAACTGGACCAATGTCACCATTTTCTAATTTAGTCAAGACAGAAGCAAAATATTAATTTAGTATCTCCACCATAACCTTTGATAGTAAGCAGCTCGCCCTACGTGTTCCTTATTGACCACTCTATCCTTCACTAATCATCTTCATTTATATGCAAATATATTAAAGAACAGAAAGCAATGTTTTTATTTCCTGATAGATTTCATTGCACGTTTAGTCATATGACTGGACGGACAGTGTCAGTGAGAGTAAGGTCAGTGATGTATCTGGACGGAGAGTGAATATAAGAGTGATGTCAGTGATGTATCTGTTGTAATAATTTGCCGTCACTGGATTAAGTTCGTCGTGTTAGAGTGGGTAGCATTATGGCTGACAGATTACAAATAATGTTTTTCTTATTTAATTATGATAACCATTCTCTCTCTCTCACACACACACACACACACACACACACACACACACACACACACACACACACACACACACACACACACACACACACACACACACACACACACACACACACACACACACACACACACACACACACACACACACACACACACACACACACACACACACACACATCCTTTCTTCCTCAATCTTCAATACCCCACCGCTGGCTATTCCTCAAAAATCCCCTCTACCTCAGACGTCAAGAAGGGTGAAACTGAGGACACAGTTTCCAATTCACCAAGTATATAGTTTGTAATATTAATCTGCTGGTGTTATGAGCTTTGTGGCTGCTTCTTACATTTTAATTCAATGATTATTCACCAATGTTTTTCCTTGTGATGAATTTCGATTGCAAAGCTTTCATGGACTACCAGTCTGCCTGAACTGAACTGTCATTTGATGGACGAATTAAGGAGTCACATTACACAAACTCATTTCATGCTTGGTCACCAACTGTGTTATAAAAGGCAAGCCTTTGTGAATCTTGCACCCATTGTCAGCGAAAAGATGCAAGGCATAAATGTGAATTCTTCTAAACAATGGTGCAGCCGATAATTATACAGATAAAGGATATCTTCTATCCTGTGTTGGCAACCTTTGGTGTTCCAGCTATTTTCTGAAAAAGAATTGGAACGTAAACTGTGTTTCTTTCTCCACAGGTGCTGCCATACATGCTGAGTTTCTCCAGCTACTTTCGTTTGTTTGTTTGATTCAGATCTCCAGCATCTGCAGCTCTTCATTCTACTTAATTAACGTATCTCACTTCCTCATAATTACATTTGAACAGAATGTGGATTGTCATGTAACACCGTCCATAGGAACAGAAATAGGCCATTCAGCCCCTGGAGCCTGTTCTGCCAATCAATGACATATTGGTTGAGCTGTGACCTGACTCTGTCGATTCACCTTTGGCCGGTATCACTCAATACTTTAGTTTAACAAAACAATTGTTGATTTCCGATTAATATTGTACAACTGATCAAGTATCAACTGCAGATTTTGGGAACGATTTCCAAACCTCTTCCACCCGTTGTGTAAAGGAATGAACCCGAATGTCTGATTTCAATGCTTTAAAGTTGGGGCTCACCATGTGAAAGTTCTTTTTCTCTCTCTCTCGCTGCCTGGAGTGTCATACAAATTTAGATTTCACTGCACCAGGAGATGATGGAGGCAGAATCCTTGAATATTTTCCAAACCAGCGTTGATAGATTCTTGTTCAGCTGGTCAATCTAGGGCAATCTGGGGTCGATGGGAATGTGGAGTTCAAAATGCAGGCAGAACAGCACGAACATATTCAAAGGCAAAGCAGGCTCGAAGAGTCTAATACACTACTCGTGTTCCAGTTTCGTACGTTCATACACAACAGTGAGATGTGCATTCCGCTGTTGAACCTGTTTATTGATGTATTGCGGAAAAATGAACGCTCCAGCCAAGGTTACCTTTTTCAGAATGGATTCCATTATCTCTTGAAATCTTTTCCTCCTGCTTTCCTGGAGAGTAAGCCAATCTTTGTCATTCGTCACGCACTGACCTTGACAAGCTAGTTTTGACCTTCCTTATTCAACCATAGATTTGATTTGATTTGTTCTGATTTAATTTGATTCATTAATGTCATATGTACAGTGAAAAATTTTGTTTTGCATGTAGTGCAGGCAGATCATACTGTACACATTGCAAAGGGTAATTGAAAAGAGCAAATAATACAGCTGCAGAGAAAGTTCACAGAGAGCAAGACCGAAAGTGTTCAGGTTAGATGGTCTGGTAATGGGAAATGCAAGCTTAGTGGGATAGGACATCACGGTGATTCTGGGTGGAGTGTTCTTCATATCATAAGCGTGGACTTGTTGTGCCCAATGGCCTTATTCCCTACTGTAGGGATTCTAGAATCTGTGAAAAACGTACCATTTACGAAATATATTTAGAAGTCTGATAACAGCCGGGAATAAAATGGTCCGGTATCTATTTGCACTTATTACAGATATTTATGACCTCTTCCCGACAGAATGCATTGAAAGATTGTAGAAGTGCAATTAGAGGGGTCTTTGATCATGCTACTTGTCTTGCTGAGGCAGTGGGAAGTAAATTTAGAGTCATCTGGTGGAAAGAGGAAAGTACACAATTCATAACACACAGCACAACATCTGTACATTGGCAGGTGAACCATCATAACATCTAATATTTTATTCCACATGGGATGTGTGTGTGTCACAAGACCGACAAACATTTATTGCCCATCCCTCACTGCCCAGAGAGCATGTTGCGAGTCAATCACATTGTTGTGATTCTGAGTCACAGGTAAGGGCAGCAGTTTCTTTCTTAAAGGGCATGAATGAACCAAATTGGATTTCCTCTGACAATTGACAATCATTCCATTTTCATTATTAGATTCTTAGCTCTAGATATTTATTGAATTCAATCTTTACGAATTCAGATTCAAATGTCTAATTCTGACTTGAACCAAAATCCCCAAAATATTATTTGGATTTCTGCGTTACTAACTTGGTGATAATGCTGCTCAGTCCATCATCTATTCTATTTTTTTGTATTCTCTAACTGACCTATTTTTCTTCTTTTCCTCTAGCAAACTTCCTGGCAACTGTGATTCTGCTGTGGTTCTGTTCGCCGAGCTGGAAGTTTTTGTTGCAAACGTTTCGTCCCCTGTCTGGGTGACATTCTCAGTGCTTGGGAGTCTCCTGTGAGGCCCTTCTGTGGTGTTTCCTCCGGCGTTTATAGTGGCCTGTCCCTGCCACTTCCGGTAATCAGTTTCAGCTGTCCGCTGTAGTGGCCGGTATATTGGGTCCAGGTCCATGTGTTTGTTGGTGGAGTTTGTGGATGAGTGCCATGCTTTTATGAATCCCCTGGCTGTTCTTTGTTTCGCTTGCCCTGTAATGGTAGTGTTGTCCAAGTCAAATTCATGTTGCTTGTCGTCTGCGTGTGTGGCTACTAGGGATAGCTGGTCGTGTCGTTTCGTGGCTAGTTGGTGTTCATGGATGCGGATCGATATCTGTCTTCCTGTTTGTCCTATATAGTGTTTTGTGCAGTCCTTGCATGGGATTTTGTACACCACATTAGTTTTGCTCATACTGGGTGTCGGGTCCTTCGTTTTGGTGAGTTGTTGTCTGAATGTGACTGTTGGTTTGTGTTGTGTTGTGTTATAAGTCCTAGTGGTCACAGTAGTCTGGCTGTCATTTCAGAGATGTTCTTGATGTGTGGTAGTGTGGCTAGTCCTTCGGGTTGCGGCATGTCCTCGTTCTGTTGTCTCTCCCTTAGGCATCTGTTGATGAAATTGCGAGGATATCCGTTTTTTGAGAATGCCTTGTATAGGTGTTCCTCTTCCTCTTTTTGCAGTTCTGGTGTGCCGCAGTGTGTTGTGGCCCTTTTGAATAGTGTCTTGATGCAACTTCGTTTGTGTGTATTGGGGTGGTTGCTTTCATAGTTCAGGACTTGGTCTGTGTGTGTGGCTTTCCTGTGTACCTTAGTGGTGAATTCTCCGTTTGGTGTTCTCTGTACCCTCACGTCAAGGAATGGGAGTTGGTTGTCCTTTTCTTCCTCTCACGTGAATCGGATTCCTGTGAGTGTGGAGTTGATGATCCGGTGTGTATTCTCTGTTTCCGTGTTTTTAATGATTTTAAAGTTGTCATCAACGTATCTGACCCAGAGTTTGGGTTGAATTTGTGGTAAGACTGTTTGTTCTAACCTTTGCATTACTGCTTCTGCCACGAATCCCGAGATCGGTGAGCCCATGGGTGTCCCGTTGATTTGTTCGTATATCTGGTTGTTGAATGTGAAGTGTGTTGTGAGGCACAAGTCCAGTAGTTTAAGTATGCCGTCTTTGTTGATGGGTTCAACGTCCTGTTGTCTGTTATGTCTGTTCAGCAGGTTGGCTATTGTTTCTCTGGCTAGGGCTTTGTCAATAGACGTGAACAGTGCCGTTACATCGAATGAGACCATGGTTTCTTCCTTGTCTATGTGTATATTTCTGATGATGCCCAAGAATTCCTGTGTTGATTGTATAGAGTGTCTGGATCCGCTGATCAAGTGTTTCAGTTTCTGCTGTAGTTCTTTCGCCAGTTTGCGTGATGGTCTACCTGGTAGTGATACTATGGGTCTGAGTGAGATGTCTGGTTTGTGCACTTTAGGTAGTTCATAGAATCTGGGGGTGTTATTGCTTTCAGGTTTCATTCTTTGTAGGTCCGACCTGGTTATCTGCCCGTTTTTTTTGTAGGTTCCTTAGTGTGTTATTTATCCTATTGGTGAGCTGTGGGGTGGGGTCAAACTTCCTCTTTTGGTAGGTGTTGGTATCTGCAAGTAGTTGTTGTGCTTTTTGGATGTACTCTGCTTTTTCCAGGATGACCGTCATTCTGCCTTTGTCTGCTGGTAGTATGATTATGTTCTTATCGTTTCTTCGTGATTTTAGTGCTCCCCTCGCCTTGGTGTTGAGGTTATGTGTTTGTCTTTTCCTTGTTATCAGAGGTACGATACTTTGCCTGACTGTTTGTTGTGTCTCTTCTGTCAGTCCATTGTTCCTGAGTGTGCATTCTAGTGCTGCTAGGAAGTCTGCTGTCTTGGCGTCCCTGTGGTTGTAGTTGAGTCTCTTGGCCAGTATTGTTCTTTCCGTGTCTGTGAGCTGTCTGTGGGAGAGGTTTTTAACCCAGGTGTGTGTTGTGGTGTCCTCTTTGTTGTGTGTTAGCTTGGCCATTTTTTTCTTTTAGTGCCTTTTTTTTGCTGTGTGTAGTCCTGTTATGTCCTATGGTGACAGCCTGTTCTATGGTCCGGGTCCATTCCTGATTCGTGGTTTTTGAAATTAACGACTTTTGGCGCGAAACGAAACGACACGACCAGTTATCCCTAGTAGCCACACACACCGACGACAAGCAACATGAATTTGACTGGGACAACACTACCATTATAGGGCCAGCGAAACAAAGAACAGCCAGGGAATTCCTAGAAGCATGGCACTCATCCACAAACTCCATCAACAAACACATGGACCTGAACCCAATACTGGCCACGACAGCGGACAGCTGAAACTGACGAACGGAAGCGGCTGGGACAGGCCACTTTAAACGCCGGAGAAAACACCACAGAAGCGCTTCACAGGAGGCTCCCAAGCACTGAGGATGTCACCTAGACAGGGGACGAAACGTTTGCAACAAAAATTTCCAGCTCGGCGAACAGAACCACAGCAACGAGCACCCAAGCTACAAATCTTGTCACAAACTTTGAACACCTACGGGCGAGAGATGCTACGACAAGCCAGGAAATGGGAATCCTGCGTTAACCGCCTAAGCGCCACATACGAACAACTCCGGTTCCTGCATGAATGCCGAAAGAATCAAATCCTTCCACCAAGTGTCAGATACAGACCTCCAGTCAACAACCCACAAGCCAGAGACACAGCCAGACAGAACGGACTCAGGATGATCCAGATAATGATTAAAGACGCGCTGGTGCTGGTGTACTTAGAGAACATTCTATTTTGGTTTGCATGTGAACACCAATGCACACTTAACAATATTCACTGGGGGTTCTGTCCCAGTTTGTATTTTCTCAAATCAACCGTAGGTGCGAGCTATGAAAAGTTGCAAAATCTTTTATTTACATGGGTTCCTTTCTTTTTGATATTACAATTTAATGCTTTGACTGCCAGACACATTGTAGAAAGCAATATTCGTCGCAGGAGGCTTTGGGCTCAGCAGGCGAAAGCCAAGAGCGATCCAGAGATAAAAAGCCGAAGACACTCGATTCTTCTTCTCTTTATGGTGTTGGGCAGTTTTATACTGCTTTATCTGACATCTGTCGTGACTTATTTGGTCAACACCTTGGCTGTGCTTGACCAAATATATTATAACTCCTCCCCATACATTGCCACTGAGACTGGGTATCTGCTCACCTATTCGAGTTCTTGTACAAACACATGCATCTATGCTATGACGCAAACTAAATTTATGTCAGAGCTACATAAACTGTTTGAATTCCCTTGGACGCTCTTCTTGACAATGGTCAATGCATTCAATAAACACTGCGCAATTTTGTTTCCTCCTTAAAGCTCAATTTCTTACAGTGCTCTGTGTGCAATGAGAATCTTCCATGCTTTTTAAAGAATCAGATCAAGACTTTTGCATTTATTGGTAAGGTCCTGGGAGTGCTGCTGATCAAAGAGACTTTGGAGTTCAGGTTCATAGTTCCTCGAAATTAGAATCACAGGTCAATGAGATAGTGAAGAAGGCGTTTGTATGATTTCCGTTATTGATCAGAGCATTGAGTATAGGAGTTAGGAGGTAATTTTGAGGCTGTTCAATGCGTTGGTTAGAGCACTTTGTGATATTGCGCGCAATTTTGGTCTCGTTCCTATCCGAAGGACATTGTGAAACTTGAAAGGGTTGAGAAAAAGATTTACAAGGATGTTGTCGGCATTGGAGGGTTTGAGCTATTGGGAAAGGCTGAATAGGATGGAGCTATTTTTACTGGAGCATCGGAGATGCAGGGGTGACCTTATACAAATTTGTCAAATCATGAGATGCATGGCTAGGATAAATAGATAAGGTATTTTCCCTGGCGTGAGGAAGTCCATAACTAGAGGACATTGCTTTAGGGTGAGAGGGAAAAGACATAAAAGGGACGTAAGGAGCAACTTGTTTTCAGGAAGAGGATGGTATATGTATGGAATGTGATGCCAGAGGAAGTGGTGCAGGCTGATACTGTTGCAATAATTAAAAGACATCTAATTGAGTATATGAATAGGAAGGGTTAAGAGGGAAGTGGGTCAAGTGCTGGCAAATGAGAGGAAATGAGGGTAGGATATCTACTCGGCATGAGAGAGTTGGACCAAAGGACTACTTTCTGTGCTGTACATCATTGCGACTCTATTTACACAAACGTCAAAGCGTTAACTTTGTTTCTCTCTGTCCACTGACATTGCCAGACCTGCTGAGTTTCTCCAGCGCTGTCTTGTTATCATTTCAGATTTCAACAATCTTCAGTTCTTTGCATGCGTGCTTCACATTCAGACTGAAAGTGGTTCTTCTTGTGAAAATGATCAGTCACCCGGAATCGGTTCTAGTGCATGTATTTTGTGTGTGACATTGTCTGAAACTGAATTTTCTTCTGAATTAAACAGAGAGCGCCTTGGAGAAACTCAACAGGTCAGGCAAATCCTGCAGACAGAGAAACAGAATTAATGTTTTAAGTCGAGTGACCCTTCCTTAGAACTACAAAAACAGTAAATGATGTTTATCTGACAGGCTGTCGAGGTGGATTTAGGGCAGGAGTTTTGAGGGAGGTGGGTATTTTCTTTTGAAAGTGTTCATTCTGCAGACATGACTCAAAGAGAAAATGCATTTTTTACCATTCTCAGTTCATGACAACCGTATGGGCGTCTGTCTTTCTCTTGGTCTTCAGTTACCGGAATATGAAAGAATGTCAGAAATATTGTGGAGCATGTGTATTTTCTAAAAAAATACAGGTAGGAAGGAAAGGGTAGTGCGGTAGGTCAGTCTGAGCTGGGTAAGTAAGAAAGCAAGAAATGATCTGGACAGGAATGTGCAGAATCATAGAGGTGAACGTGAGGAATTAACACGACAAGAAGAATTTGTTGGGTGTGACTGACATTATATCAGGAGAAAATGAGGGCAAGTGCAAAAATCAGTGCATTACTCGTGAGGCAGTGCAGTGGCTCAGTGGTCAGCACTGCTCCCCACAGCACCAGGGACTGGGGTCCGGTTCTACCTTTAGGCAACTGTTCCTGTGGAGTTTGCACATTCTCCCCATGATACGTACGTTTCGTCAGGGCACTCCAGATTTCTCCCACAGTCCAAAGACGTGAAAGTTAGGTAGATTGGATTTGCTAAATTAGTCCGTCGTGATAGGGGTGCATAGACAAAGCACATTGGCTGCACTAAATATGGGGTTACAGGAATGGCTTGGGATAAAGATCTGGGCAGAGTGCTCTTGGTTGGGCCAAATGGCCTCTATCACCAGTGTAGGGATTGTATGATCCATTTAGGGATAGATTCTTCAGTGTGTATGTCTCCCAGACATTAAAAGGAAAATAACACAGAGCAGAGAAAGATAAACTTGTTCCATTGTTTAGGGATTTTCGGACGAGGGAATATCGTTTGAGAATCAGGGCCAGACTATTATGAAGGATTTTTGCACACGAAGGGTTTGAGAGGTTTCTTCCAGAAACGACAGTGAATGCTGGATCTATTGATAAATTTCAACTTGAGATCAATACATTTTTGTAAATAGATTTTAAGCGATGTGGAGCAAAGTCAGGTATGAAGCTCAAAGAGCTGAATGATCTCCTATGTTCAATGTGATGCATATGTCTAATTCAACTGCAACGTTGGTGCGAATAATGCGGCTCTGATTTTCTCCATTCGTGTCTATTCCCCATTCATTTCTAGGACAACAGGACGAGGTGTTGTTTAATGCCCTGTCCATCATAATAGACGCACAACTGACGGGAACCCTCAATTTGAGGTTAGAAATTCTGTTTCCAGATCTGAACATAAATTCCAAACTAGTTATGGGAGAAAGTGAGGACTGCAGATGCTGGAGATCAGAGCTGAAAATGTGTTGCTGGAAAAGCGCAGCAGGTCAGGCAGCATCCAAGGAGCAGGAGAATCGACGTTTCGGGCAAGATTTCTGAAGAAGGGCTCATGCCCGAAACGTCGATTCTCCTGCTCCTTGGATGCTGCATGACCTGCTGCGCTTTTCCAGCAACACATTTTCAGCTCCAAACTCTTGATGCAAATTTCGATATGTTCATAGTAATGTACTTCTGGTTGGAATCAAATAAATGAAAGGTTCTGATCACTGAAGCAAATATCTTGACTTGTTTTGCAGCCCTGTATCAAAAACAATGGATGCCTTTTGCCAATCCATCCTTATATTTTGCCTCATTTCTGCTTCCATGAATGAATAAAAATAAAGTGATAACCCATAGTGCTCCATCTATCTTATAGCCCCTGATTGTGGATTATTCATAATGATCATAACAATTTTTTGGGATATCTGTCATTTCCAGCAGCAATCAGAGCAACAATATCCCAACATAGATCAAGGTGAGAGGAATTGGCCCACAGCTTGATGTGAGAGGAGCCGATTTCATGAATGGCAACCTCTGGGCAGAGAGTGGAATGGCCCGTTTGTTCACATTTACTTAGGACTGATCCCTGTTTATATCCCCTGTCTCTCCGTAGTATATGGGAGGACATCATGGTAACCCAAACAACTACCCTTTTCATATAATTCTGACATTCTTGACTCCAAACCAGCTTTGTCCCTCAGGGGAATAGGAATGACGAGCACCACGGCCAGTGCCTCATCGCGATGTCAGTAACCCCGACCTCGGTGAGCTGCTGGCACTGAGAGTAAGAGATGTTGGTGAGGGGTTTCTCTTGGAACAGATTGTTCACGCTGTTTTTCACTGATCCAGGATGGAACCTTCCATTGGCTAACCTGCCTGAGCTGCGCCCTCAGCTGTTCCATCACCCCCTTAATCATCTTGGCGTGATTCTCCACAATCGTGGTGATTAGCCTCATTCTGTGTAGTTATCCTGTAGTCTCTTGTTGATTGTTTATACTTCAGTGCTTCACTGGTTCATTTGACTTGTTGGGCCAACGTTCTGCGTTTATTATCCCAGTTATCCAAACTGATGTTATTGACCAGTAACATTCCTGCCCCATATGCTGTGACGAGATCAATTCTCGTCTATTAACTTCTGACATGGGTTTTTCCTCATATTGCCCTGTCCCTCATTTCATTATTCTACAGATCACGTGCAAATGTAATCATGTAAAACGGGACTGAAACCACTACAGTAGCTGTGCCTCTGTTGGATCTATTATGATTTGCATTACTTTCTGGTGAACGTTATCAAACAAGATTTTACCAGTGAAATTAGTGAATAGTCCATTCCCAGGTCTGTGTGTATGTACTTCCATGCGTGTGCACGTGTGTATGTGTGTGTGTATGTGTGTTTTTGTGCACACATGCGTGTGCATATGTGGTTTCCAGAACGCCACAAATTGATGGTTTCACTTGAACAGCACCAACATTGTAGGTTGGACCCACAGGATCCAATCTGCACACACCACGTGTCTATTTGGTCATTCCACAGGGATCCTGGACACAAGTATCCCTTTTGCCGTGCTGCATCTTTGCATGCAGTCATTATAAAGCTGTTAGCCAATACGCAGTAAGTGTAATTAGAGCTTAATCGCTGCCTCAGAATATCGATTCCAGTGCACTTTCTAAACAGAGAACATTTTCTATAAATATCTTGGTCTAATCCCTGGCAGCATGTTCTGCATGACATCAGAATACTCATATTGTTGAACTGTCACCCATTCCTGGTTCTGCACCCCTGCCCCTTACAATAGAATAGCAGTGGTTCGTATTGTACAATGATGGGTTGTGCCCCTAGTCTGCTAAAGTGATTTGTGATCTGGGATAGGGCTCATGGTGTTTGATTTGACAGCTTTATGGCTGGCAGATTTCCGATTCAGCTTTTGTTATTGCGTTATGATGTTCTGAGCAGCAACGCCACTTCATATTTAGAGATTAAACTGAAATTTGTTAAAGAGTAACAAAGCTGAGTAATGCTGTCACCTCGATTTCCCCAAGGAGCTTCGATACAGTAGAAGACCATGTCTCTGGGAATGCATTGGCTCAGAGTTTCAAACAACGAGATTGCCAGCTGACTGAAGTGATAGATCACTTCACTTAACTTTACCAATTAATGAAGTGGAGAAGGTGTTCGACAGCACTCTTGCTTTTATTGGTATTCCTGGTATGGACATTCTGATAATTGAACTTGTTTTAATCTGCTGCTGATCTGCTGTCTGGTTTTACCTTTTGAACAATAACATCTCCAGTTCACTGACTGGGCAGCCTTATCCAGACACCGCAACAGTGACAGTAATTCACTGAGTGACACTCTCGGTACAATTCTCCGCTGACTGAGACTCCCAACTTCACTGCTGCTGCAGCATTATCTGTTATCAATGTTGTCGCATCTGATCCAGTTTCACAGAGTTTGAAGGTAATAGGAGAGATGAAGCGAGTTACTTCTGAAAAAGGGTCACTGGATCCGAAACGGTAAGTTTCCTTTCTCTCCACAGATGCTGCCAGTCCTGCTGAGCAATTTCTGTTTTGTTGTTCAAATGAGGCTTGTTTAGAAGGTTGAAGTGTGATCTGTGAAAATTCCAACAAGTAATTAACTGGAAAAGACAGGAAAATATTAGCGATTTCCATTCGCTGACGATTTGATAATAAGGCAGCATGGTTTAAGAATGAGGACCAGACTGTTCAGCAGCAATGTGACGTAGCACATCCAGATGCAAAATGTGAAAGTGGTTGGGAGCTCTCTTCCACAAAGGGTGCAGTTGTTAATTTTCATTTTGTGATCTTTGTTTGAGTAACAACAAAGGAATTGAGGAAGTTGCATCCTGCTTTGATTTGTAAAACTTCATCCAGCTACCATCCGTTATGAAATTCTCTCCGCCTTAGCCTGTATCGCCAGAGAATTCAAATCTTGACAGGAGCTGCTGAGCTTTTTCTTTTTGTTTCTGATTTGCAACATTATTTTTTTTTGTTTTTCATAACTCAGTCCTATGTCTGTGTTGGGATGACTGTTTCTATTGGCATTCTGGACCTGGCCAGCGTTGGACCTGAGAACTGTGAAAAACAATCACAGTCATTTGAATTGTTCCCTTTCATCCAGAAAAAATCTTAAACTTCCTTCTGTTCTCATTGGAGGAATCACGAGTTCAGTATCTGTCCAAAATCCATAAACTCTGGAGAGTTTGGGCCATAGGTCAATCTGAGATGGATGAGAAATTCTTGAAATTCAAACTCATTCAATCCCAACACTTCCACTTCCACGCACAGAGTACACTGGGTGGTGTGGTAAAATTTTATTTTTGTACGCTGGAAGACACAGAGGAATTTATAATCAATAATTTTATTGTGTCTTTTCCCATTTTTCTTACATAGTTAATTTGCTGGTGACGTTTATCCTTTCCCGGGGAAAATGTGGTGTTTCCCCTGGCGGTTATGGCAGCTGCCGATCTGATGGCCATTATCACTGACATTATACTAACAGATTTTCACTTTTATTACTGCTCAGGTTCTGTCGTGTCTATCACTCCTGTGTGCAGTGTTATTGAGTTGTGTCGCATGCAGCCACTGTCTGATCTGTCTGCTTCAATCTCACTTTCTCCTTTGACAGATTTGTGAGTATTTGATATCAGAAGCTGAAAACAAAATATTGCACTGAGAGAACTGTAACTCTGGTTCTAGCAACAACCTGCACCCTGTTTTGTTTGAAAACCATCCCCTTCAATTTTCAATATGAACGTCAGTTGATAATCAATAATGTGCCGTTCTACTGTAAAACAAAATCAAGCTACTTTACTGAAACTTGGTGAGTGGTATTAGATTGGCTGGATACAGTTTTGCGCCCTTTACTGCTATTCGCTTTAATTCTGTTCTGACAGTCGGACACATTTTAGTGACAAGGCAGGTCTAGCAGATGCTGAAGGGTGAGAACGAAGAAGAGAATTGCACAGACTGTGAGATGGAGAGCAGAAGGAAGTCTGTGATATTGCTCTTCGCTAAATCTGGGACTTTCATAATCCTGTGGTTACTCTTTCTTGTACAGTTCTTATGTCATTCAAGGAATCCATCCTTATGATTACTCGGCTTTTCTGTATTCCTTCGGTATGACTGGTTACATGCTCCAGAATTTAAGTTGTTGCATAAATATATCAATTTATGCAGCAACGTTGCCTAGGTTCAGATTGAACGACAGTAACACAGTAAAATACATAGTTACATGAATTTCTTCCATTATGAATAAATAAAACCGCTAACTGAATCCAAAAGAAAGTTCTGATTGTTTCCAGACTATGGAGTGATATTTCCAATTCTCTCACGGGATGTGGACATCACTGGTTGCGTCAGAACTTATTGCCCCGTCACCAGTTCCCACCCCATGAGAAGACAAGAGTGAACTGCCTTCTTGATACGCTGCAGTCCATGTGCTCTAGGTTCACCCACAATGCCGTGAGGGAGGGAATTCCGGGACTTTGAACAAGCTACACTTCAGGAACAGTGATATATTTCACAGTCGGGATGCGAGAGAATTCGAAGGAAACTTACAATGGTATGGCGTCCTCATGCATCTGCCATTCGCTTTAATTCTGTTGCCCAATGCCCTGACAGTCAGACACATTTTAGTGACCAGTCGAGTCCAGAATATATTGAAAGGTGAGAGCAAAGGAGAGAATCAACGAGACCAGAGATAGACAGCAGAACCATTTTCCTTCTCGTTGTAATTGGGTGTGTGTATGGAAATTGCTTCATGACGATCTTTGGTGAATTTCTGTGCTGCATATTGTAACTGGTGCGCACTGCTGCGACTGACTGTCGGTGGGGTGGGAGGTGATGTTTGAGGATACGGTGCCAATCAAGAGGGGGCTGCTTTGTCCTGGTTGGTGATCAGCTGCTTGAGTGTTGTTGGAGCTGCTCCATCCAGGGCAAATGGGGACCTTGAAAGTGAAGCCTTATCCCAATGCAGGGAGGGAGTTCAACTAGGAAATTACGGATTTGCTAGTGCAGCACAATCCAAAGCAATTGTCCCGGGATTGAAATTTCCAACTGGTTAAATCCTATCAGATTGGAACCCTCTATAAGTCTACAAAAAATCATATCCTTCAAAGAGATCTGATGAAACCAAATAACACAGTAATTTAGAAAATGTTTGTCGATTAAGTCCGTGGTCATACTCCTGAGTACCAATTCAACAGATTGCATACTAATGTCACAAAGAGCCCATGATGACCAGATTCAAGGTGAGGAATTGTGACAGGGGATTACATGACAGTATTAGAACCACACTTGAAACATTTATTTATGCAGTGACATTGTCTTGGTTCAGCGTGAAGTTTCATAACGCAGTAAAAAATCTAGTTCTATCGATTATATCCATGAGAACAAATGGCTGAGGTCCCTACTTTTAAGCATCATTGTTACAGCTGCCAAAGGGGTCATACTCCAATGAAGTCTGAAGCAGGAATTTCCTGTCAACTAGTGAAGAGTCAAATTAGAATAATGAAGATCTCTTTTGTTGAAAGTTAGACAATGTTACCCTCTGCTGGACTCCCCACACCACTACACATGGATTGGTGGAGGGTAAAATATGCCTGACTCAATCAGAAAGACACAGTGAGAGCGAGGCCAGTACAATCAACGCAGATATACCCACACGCACGATCACAAGCATACAGAATCTCAAACACAGGCAATGATCTACACACACACAGAGACAAACACACATATATGCAAGGCTGGTGTGCAGTTGGTAACAATTGCACTGAGGTCTCTCAGTCGGTAACTCAGGGGAGCAACATTTGTGCTCCGTCTGCAGTGAGGTATGATTTGTCTTTGAGCACCATTCCTGAAATAATAGACATGAATTAGAGTATTTCTGCTGCAATTGTATTCAAAACCTTGGAGTGAATCGTCTCTTCAGGAGACTATGGTGAATTTTATTACAATTTCTGCAGGTGTGTTCTGATGTAAACTCGCAAATCAAATTCTAAGTGAGAAATGATATAAAACTGGAGTGGATAAGACAAGCACTGGGTATATTCACCTTCTTCTCCTCATGTCTCAGGGAGAATATCGCAAGGGATCAGGCAAAACTGATTTGTTTTTCCAAAGACATTCTTTGAAGAACGGAACAAACATGCAATGTGAGAGATTCACACAGCTTGATCGTTTCTCTGAGCAAAAACTGCTTTTGCTGTGGCGTGGGGAGTCCAGTTGAGGATGGCATTGTATCACTGAAAACAGAGGGACAGCCAGATGGAGAGAGAGAGAAAGTCTGAAACTTCGATTAACAACATTTTAACTTATTCATTCAAATCTTCATTGGAAAAAAAGTAATTCCCATTGTGGGTAGGGATGGGCACACACACTCGCAAATAGGCATATACCAGCACAGAGAGACAGACACATACACACACTTATACAGGGACACATCATCATCAGCATCAAATTACCACCTTAAACACAATAGTGACACAGATAGAGGGTTTTTAGCCTCAGTTCAACGGCTTCACTTTCAAAACAACAGAGACGCTACTGCACAGACATACAGTCACAGAGATACACATTGAAATATAAACGTATTGTCATATTGACACACAAAAGGCACAAACATGTAGATGGTGCTAGAAGTCACATGTTGCAGTTTGAACAGTTGTATTTGGAAGCTTGTGATTTCAATTAAACTTGTTGGACTCTGACCTGGTCTAGTGTGACTTCTGATATTGTCCACCCCAGTCCAACACCGGCACAGGCACAGAGGTAGATTGTGATAAATATACACAGCAAATAAACGCACTGTAATAGACACACTTATATACACTGACACACGCACATGCACTCACAGACACTTGTAGATCGTCACGCATGCAGATTCATCACCAGAAACATACAGATAGATACAGAGGGAGATACACATAGGCACAGACACAGACACTCACATAAGCAGAGAGATGTCCAGAGATGCATGCGTAAACCTAGAGAGAAAAGCAGACAGACACAGGCACTCACACACAAAAGCAACACAGAGAGACAGACAAACACTCATATATATGCGCTCACAATCACATGTACACGCAGACAATCACATGTACACAATCACATCACCGGCACATCACAGAATCTCAGACATGTACCCAGACACTCAGAGACACACATGCATCGAGAAACACAGTCATACATGTACAAGCACACAGGTATTGCCAATGATAGCCAACGTGAATGCCACTAATATCGGTGGAGTAGTGGATAGTGCTGAAGGATGTTGCAGGGTACAAAGGAACATGGATAAGCTTCAGAGCTGGGCTGCGAGGTAGAAAATGGAGATTAATGCGGAAAAGTGTGAGATGATTCACTTTTGAAGAAGTAACAGGAGCACAGAGCACTGAGCTAATGGTTCGATTCTTGAAGTGTGAATGCGCAGAGACCTCGGTGTCCATGTATATTGATCCTTGAAAGTTGACGCCCAGCTTGACAGGGTTGTTAAGAAGGCTTACAGTGTGGTAGTTTTTATTGGTACACGGATTGAGTTTCGGAGCCATGAGGTCATATTGCGTGCAGTTCTGTTTGCTGCATCACAAGAAGGATCTGGAAGCATTAGAAAAGGTGCAGAGGGGATTTACCATGATGTTGTCGTAGGAGAGAAGGGTGTTGAGAGGACCCCTAATAGAGAGATACAAGATGATCAGAGAATCAGAAAGGATGAACAGTAAGAGTCTTTTTCCTCGTATGGTGATGGCTGGCATGAGAAGACATGGTTATAAATTGAGGAGTGATGGATATAGAAAAGATATCAGAGGAAGGTTATTAACTCAGAGATTAGTAAGGACATGTAATGCCCTGTCTGCAACAGTGGAAGACTTGACAATTTGAAGGGCATGTAAATTATCATTAAATAAATATATGAGTGAAAATGGAATAGTGTAGGTTAGATGGGCTTGAGATTGTTTTCAAAGATCGGGGCAACATCGAGTGTCGAAGCGCCTGTACTGCGCTGTAATGTTCTCTCTTCTATTAATTTCCTTTTATTTCCAAAACCTTGTGTTTAATTGTTAGATTTTTTTCGGAATGTGTATGTTTATTGGAACGTTTTGCATTATCTCAGCTTTTGAGTTGTGCCATTAAAGAAACTTGTGAAGGAACCAAGTAAAAGTGATCTGATTAGTAGAATTCGAGACTGCCTTTGTGGGGATGAAGGGAATTTGAATCAAAGGGCCAATGTTGGCCATCGCTGAGCTTTCCAGAGTTTTGAAATGGCAGTTCATGCTGTTGACTGCTGTCATGTTGCAGGATGATGACTCAGAAATAGAGAAGCTCATTGTGTTCTACTCTTGAAAAGAATACGCATCATAGGAAACACTTCCCAGAGAAATAGAAGCTTTAGGATTGCCGTTGGCTCTTCAATACTGTGAAGCCTGAACCCAACTGGGAACAATAAAATGCGAAGTTACACTGGACAGAATCCACTGGTCTTCATTGAAAACTTTCCAACAATGATTGCAAGACAATTCAGCTGGATCCATTTAATGTAAAGATCATACACCTTGCTGGAACACATAATGTAATGGCCAATGTATTGTCTCAAATGTCAAATTATGAAATAAATGAAAGATATAAGGAATGCTGATTGTTAAACATTGTCACAAGGGAGAAAGAATAAATTGATTGCAATCTGATGTTATATTTTTGTACATCATATACTTTGTAAGGAAATGCGTTTTTTGAATAGCATTTCAGTTTTATAAGGGCTGAGGTGTATGAAAAACATTTTTTCCACATCTGGATTTTAAATGTTGACTAAAACGAAAAAAGACCAACTTCAAAACCAGAGGTTTGGTGGAGGATTGTTGCATGCTTCGGAAGCAATTCACTTGACAGTGATAGTGACCCAATGATTGAAGTGCTTGCAGATGAACAGAGATAATTACAGATGGAGCCTTGGTTTAGAGCAAGTAGTTGCTTGGTTTGTAAACAACCGACCGATTATCAATACCAAAGGCCTTCTGTCTGCCAGCAGTGATGTGATTGTTTCTCAGACAGCTGAACCACTTGGGGTTCTGAAGTAAATCCAGAGAAGCCTCAGACATCCACCTGAAAGGAAGATCTCTCTCTGTTCCCAGCAGTAAAAATTCGTTTAAGCCAGAAGAAACCTGGTTCATTTTTTCTTGTGCAGTTCATGTGAACTCTGCCGTTTAATGAGGATGACAGAGAATATTCATAACTGTGAATCAGTCTTCGTGCCTTTTGTAAATCAATAAGAGCGTTGAGAGAAGGAAGATTGTGAAACAACATTCTGAACGGAAGAGAATAAATACAATTAGCACTGCTGCCTCACAGCGCCAGGGACCCAGGTTCAATTCTCACCTCGGGTTACTGT
Organism: Chiloscyllium plagiosum; assembly: GCF_037043375.1. NCBI lineage: Eukaryota > Metazoa > Chordata > Chondrichthyes > Orectolobiformes > Hemiscylliidae > Chiloscyllium > Chiloscyllium plagiosum. Next base: position 13,478,443 of record NW_028270178.1, on the reverse strand, counting down.
CTGTGTGGTGTTTGCACATTCTCCCCATGTCTGCGTGGGTTTCCTCCGGGTGCTCTGCTTTCCTCCCACAGTCCAAAGAAGTGCAGGTTAGGTGAATTGGCCATGCTAAATTGTCCGTAGTGTTAGGTGAAGGGGTAAATGTAGGGGAATGGGTCTGGATTGGTCGCTCTTTGGAGGGGAGGTGTGGACTTGCTGGGCTGAAGCGCCTGTTTCCACACTGTAAGTAATCTAATCTAATATCATTTTCATTGTGAAGAGGAATTGGGGCTTCCTTCTTAGTTTTTCCCTCCATCCATAACATTCTTTCTTTTTCTCTCTTTCGTGCTGGTTTGTGTGTGCATGTGTGTGTTGGTGTGCGTGTATATGTTTGCATGTGCTTGTGTGTGTGTGTCCCTCTGTTTGCATGTGAGAGTGCATGCACGTGTGTGTCTGTGTTAACATGTGCAAGTGTGCATGTGAGTGTGTCTGCATATGTAGAAGATTGAGTTTTGAAGGGGATTACACATTTAATTCGTTGGATATAGACTGATGGCCAATAATAGTTTGGCTGTAGCTGGAGTCTAATTACTTAATATAAATTGGAAGTTCCATGCAATGCAAATGACTGTGAGTGTTTTTTGTTAAACTTTGTCAAAGAGATAGGGTGTAGGTTTGCTCGCTGAGCTGTAGGTTTGATATCCAGACGTTTCATTATCAGGTAACATCATCAGTGGCGACCTCCAAGTGAAGCGAAGTTGTTGTGTCCTGCTTTCTATTTATATCTTGTCAAAGAGAATGGTAAATTCTATGTTCATTATTTAATCATTAACTTTTGTAACAACTGCAAGAACAGTGGGTAATGATTTCCAGTGCACTTGTCCAGATAGTTGTGATACCGCTAAATCGCATTGAAAACATTGAGAAACAGGCTTCTAGAGGAACTGGACGGGACTGCAAGGAAGGTTTCCCTTCAATCTATTGTATTAGAAAGGTTTATTAAATATGGATTTGACACAATGATTAAAAAATGAGGTCGGATCGTCATGTCACAATTATTTGTATTCTGTTGTACTGTATTCATTCATTTCTTTTTAATTCAAGAATATATTTTAGGAATTTAAATAATCTTTATATGTTAATAATCACAAAGGCAGCACAGTTCTGTACAATAGTACAACAAGAAAACAAAATCGTAGGAGTTTGAATCTATCCAAACAAACGTAGACACATCTTACACAGAAAACGTATTTTTAAATAGAATTGGGACACTGGAAGCTTCCGATAATTGAACAGAGGCTCATTGTATATTGGCTGAAACACCTTAAATGGTCATCTTACCCCACTGCACCTCGGAGGCAACTGCCCCAAGATTGAGTGCATCCCAGAGCACATAACCCCAACTCTTGGAATGGGCTAGTCTGCAACACTCAGTCGGTGTCAACGTATTGTTCTGGAAGGTTAGACCAAAGAGCGTCTATCACCGGGTTAATAGTCCTCCAGGTGCAGGCAATGATTTTCTTGATTTGTATCCCGGGGAACAGGACCATGGACCGTGATCCACGTCACGGAGCTGCTCGGGATGAACCACGATACAAACAACTGCAACTTCCATCAGATTTCGCTTCTACATTGCAGAAGGAAGTTTGACAGCCGGTACCAACCCGAAGACGTTTCATGGGCAGTGTGTGGTGGAACAGAGCGACAGGGAGTACAGGAAGGATCTCACAGGGACTGCACTTCTCAACAACAGCCAAGCGGTCCATTGGCAGTTGTAGGACATTTCTAGAGATGAGGCGTTCTTCAAAATGCCTTTGACAGCCTGCAAAGGGAACCAAACAGACGACCCCCCTCTTCTTTTCGTGCAAGGTCTCGAGGACCCTACAGATGACCACTTCCTGACGGACTATGGCCAAAGGTGCTTTCTCTTTGCAAATTTCTGCATGAAGGAGAGGTGATGTAGAATGGTTTAACTATTCGGAGAGTCCAACGGGATTAAGGCCAGTCCAATTCTTTACAACATCGGGGACAAATAGAACCTCAGTACGGAGTGACGCTTGGTGTTTGTGTACCGAGGGTCTACGCTCAGATGGATGCAGCCACACAAAAAAAGTGGCCATCAGGATGAACATAGTGTCGGGTACGATCTTCACATCGCCTTATTCAGAGTTTTGTTCATGAAGTCCCTGTACAGTCCGTCTTTGGCCTCCAGATGAATGGAAGATGTTTCGGGTAACCGCAAAAGTGCAGGTCCATGAATTGGCCAGAATGGCGCCACTTACAACAACAGAGGAAGAGTGCCGGAGCGTGTTGATGAACAAACACACATCTTCAGATGTGACCCCTCGTTCTGGAGACCTTAATCAGGAACAACCTTCTTGAATTGATCCTGTTTGGTCCTCTTCGAGATTAATATGATCTTGGATAAATAGTTGTACTGTCGTTGGATGTCTGAGGAGGGATGGAAGTTAAACACAGATGAAAACATCAGCAATGCATTGGTTCCGATTTGGATTTCATTCTAACGGGTTTTTAATTAATTTTTTTCTCACTTTAAACATTCAAATTACATCAGGGACGCACCAATCCCCACTTAGGAACTCTCCTCTGAATTGAGATTGAGGAGTTTCGGCCTACAGTCTCGGGATTTCAAAGAATTATAAGAAATCAAATTGAGGAACATAAGATGCGAAAGGGTATGGCAAAGTAGACAAACAGAGGATGCATTCCTGCATGGGCCAGTCGAGGATTAGAATTCACTGATTGAGGATAAGAGTTTAGCCGATTTAAATCAGAGATGTGGAGGAAATGTTGCTCTCAAAAGGATCACGCATCTGCAGAATTTACACTCTCAGGCATTGGTGGATGCAGGGACATTGAGTACATTTAAAGAGGACACGGACATTCTTGATCAGCAATGGCTTGAGGGGCTACAGAGGATAGGAAAGTGAAGCTGAGGTCAACTTCAGATCAACTGCGTTCGTAAGGACTGGAGCAGCAGTCTCGAGGGACCGAATGGGCTACTGCTGCTCCTCGTTCTTATATTCTGGTGTTCTTCTGTTCCAGAGTCGATAGAGTCTTTGAAGGTCGAGGGTGAGGTGCTGGAAAAGCACAGCAAGTCAGGCAGAATGCGAGGTGCCGGAGAAGCAACGTTTCAGGCAAGAGCCCTTCATCCCCGAAGCGACGACCCTCCTGCCCCTCGGATGCTACCTGACCTTTTCCAGCATCACACTCTCAACTCTAATGTCCTGAATCTGCAGTCCTCACTTTTTTCTGGAGTTTTGGAAGGTGAGCATTAATGCATCATTACTCTTTGGGCTATTTCGTTAAATACTCTGGGATGTTAATTATTGGGCCTCAGGGATTTATGTGTTTTAATCTCATCAGTTTGCCCAACACCATTTTCTCACTCGGGCTGATGTCATTCTCACTCGCCCTGATGTAATTCACTCACTCTTTAGAGCAGAGAATGCATAAGGAGACCTGGGTGATGTCTTCTCAGATTATGAGAAGCATGGTAATCTGGATAGAAAGCATCTGTTCCCTCACTGAAGGATAGTAACAAGCAGGGATGATTTTAAAATGAAAGGCAGGAGATTTAAAGGGGATTTGAGGGAATCTTTCCTCCCAAATCGTGGCGGGGTTCTGAAATGCACTGTCTATGAAGTTGGTGGAGACATAAACCTCACAAGCTTTAAAAGGCATTTGGTTAAGCACTCGAAATGTTATGTCATTCAAGGCTATGGACCAAATGGTGGAATGTTGGACTTGTGTACGTAGAGGGTAATTTGTTTTCTGGGTCGAGCTCGATGGGCTGAAGGGTCTCAATGGTTTATTCATCTCATTGGACTCTCTGTCCCCCAATATTATCTGAGTTCTTTTGTGACCTCGTTTGTGAAAAACGAAGTTAAGTCTGTATTTAATTTTGTTTCCCATTATTTCTACTTGAATTTGTAAGGGATGTCCATTTGACTTCATTAATTCTTTTCTCTTCAAAAGCCTAAAGAATATGCAACAATCGTTTTATTTTCTTCTCTGCAAGCTCACCCTCATTTTCCTTCTCTCTCCAACTAAATCAATCCCTGTGTTCTCCCTTGCTGAAACCTAAACCGCTGCCAATCCTCAAGTCTATTGTTCTTATGTATACCAATGTGATGCTTGTTGCTCACATCGAAAGCAAAGACGTGTAACAACCTTCAAATCGCTACAGACCTCGCGCAGGTATAAATCCCAGGCTGCATTAATTTCGTGCCTCAATTTTAATACATTCAGATGCGACACCACAGACCAGTTCACGGAGAAAAACGCTAGACGTATTCCTCAGTGTATCTAAAATACTGTACGTATTCCTTGCCATCATTGGTGTTCCTGGTAAGTGACAATAACTACTCCATGTTTGCGAATCTGTTTGGGAACTGGTTACTGCTTTAACTGAAACAGAAATTGCTGGAAGATTTGGCAGCATCTTTGAACGAATTCAAAGTTAATGTTTCCCCGTGTGACGATAGTGCTCTTTTCAATTATGTTTTCTTTGTATTTTTGTTCAGAGCTATTGTAAAAGACATAGACTCCGTTATGTCTAAATTGAAGGATTATTGGGCCAATTTTACTACAGCTACTGCCTCAGGCAACAGGCTTTCAACATTTAAAACAAAAATCACTTGTACAAAGAAAGGGGAGTGGCCAGTTCTCCCAGTTCAGATTTACTTTGGTTTGTTTTGGTTTCAGCACAGTAGATTTGAGAAAGCCTGCTGGACCCTAAAGAAGCAGGTCCAAGCTGATCATTCTCTCTCTGTTTGACATTTCTCCTGTCAGACCACGGTTTGAATTTACCTTTTGGGTTTAGGGCTATTTAGCACATATAACATAGAACAACACAGCGCAGAACAGGCCCTTTGGCACTCGATGTTGCGCCGACCTGTGAATTGTTCTCAGGTCGTCCTCCTACACTATGCCAAAAATCATCCATGTGCTTATATGGATTGTTTAAATCTCCCTAATGTGGCTGAGTTGACTACGTTAGCAAGTAGGGCATTCCATGCACTTACCACTCTCTGCATAAAGAACCTGCCTCTGACATCTATCACCCCTTAATTTGTAGTTATGCCCCATCGTACAAGCTGCCGTCATCATACTAGAAAAAAAAAACTTTTGCCGTCCACCCTATCCAATCATCTGATCACCTTGTATGTCTCTATCAAATCCCCCTTAGACTTCTTCTTTCCAATGAGAACAGACCCAAGTCTCTTCCTCATAAGAACTTCCCTCCAGACCAGGAAACACCCTGGTAAACCTCCTCTGCACCTTTTCCAACGCATCCACATCCTTCCCGAAAAATGGGGCCAGAACTGGACACAATATTCCAAGTGTGGCCACACCAGCGTTTTGTATCGTTGCAACATGATATTGTGGCTCCAGAACACAATCTCACTACCAATGAAACTTAACACACTGTATGCCTTCTTAACAGCACTATCCAAATGGTTGGCAACTTTCAGGGATCTATATACATGGACTCCAAGATCCCTCTGCATATCCACACTATCAAGAATCTTTCCATTGACCCAGTACTCTGCCTTCCTGTTATTCTTCCCAAAGTGCATCACCTCATATTTAGCTGCATTGAATTCCATTTGCCACTTCTCAGCCCAATTCTGCAGTTTATACAAGTCCCCCTGCAACCTGTAACATTCTTCCAAATTGTCCACTACTCCAACGACTGTAGTGTCGTCTGCAAATTTACTAATCCATTCACCTATGCCTGTGTCAAAGTCATTTATAAAAATGACAAACAGCAGTGGTCCCAAAATAGATCATTGTGATACACCACTAGTAACCAGACTCCAGGCTAAATATTTTCCATCAACCACTGCTCGCTGCCTTCTTTCAGAAAGTCAGATTTTAATCCAAACTGCTAAATCACCTTCAATTCCATGTATCTGCATTTTCTCCAACAGCTTACCACGCAGAGCCTTATCGAAGACTTTACTGAAGTCCATGAAAAGCACGTCAACTGCCCTACCCTCATCTACATGTCTGGTCACCTTCTCAAAAAACTTAATGATGTTTGTGAGACATGATCTGCCCTTGACAAAACCAAGTTGACTATTTGAAGGCAAATTGTTGCTTGCTAGATTATTATAAATCTTATCGCTAATAAACCTTTCCTACAACAGAAGCAAAGCTCATTGGTCTATAAATACCTGGGTCTCTCTACTGCCCTTCCTGAACAAGGGCACATTTACAGTCCTCCAATGCTCTGCTACTAAACCTGTAGACAATGACGACTCAAATATCAAACCCTAAGGCTCTGCTATCTCCTCCCTCGCTTCCCAGAGAATCCTCGGATAAATCCCATCCGGCCCAGTGGACTTGTCTAATTTAACTCCTTCTAGAACTGCTAACACCTATTCGTAACTAACCTCGATCCTTTCTAGTCTAATATCTCGTACATCATTCTTCTCCTCTTCAATATTCTCCTTTTCCTGAGTGAAAACTGATCAGAAATGTTCGTTTAGTACCTCCACAGGTTCCACACTCAACTTCCCACTTCTGTCTTTGACAGGGGATTGTTGCATTTATTCGGAATAGCATTATTAAGTTAGTTAGTCTGCTGTGCTTTTGGAAAGGGTAAGTTATTCTATTTTCTGTTCTCTTTTGTTTGTGTTTCATTCAGTGATCTTGTAAATAAATTCTGTTTTGTTCAAAACTAAGTCGTGTGACGATTTGCATCTCTCCTGGAATATACATGTTACACCTGTTGAAAACAACTGGCAAAGTTAGGGGCTGGGCTCCTTCCTCGAAATGTTTTAAGAGGTGTCTGTCCTGGTCCATAATTCTCTACATCGATGCTCCCAGACCTGCTGAGCTTTTCCAGCCATTTATTTTAACCTTGCGGATTGACAGCAACTGCAGCTCTTTCAGATTTATTTGCTTACTGCCATTGTTGAGGGATTGATATTCATTCACATACTGAGCTATTATTCTTTTATGTTGTTCAGTGATAGTCAGCATCGACCCATCAAGCAACAGGGCTATTGTTTCAATTCAGAGAGAGATGATTAGATGTGGTTTAACCTTAGGGTCACGACATATCAAGTGAGGGGAGAGATTGAGAAGAAGAGCCCTTCGTGGTAACCTCGGCCGATGTAGCGTGTTGAACCCACATCTTTGGTGTTCTTCTGCATCAGAAATCAGCCTTTGAGTCAACAGAGTCTACCTGAACACTTAGCTTAACCAAGTATCCTTAATAAGTAACGAAAACAGAAATTGTGAAGAAACTCAGCTGGTCTGGCAGCATCTGTGGACAGAATGCGAAAGCAGAGCTAATGCTTTGTGTCCAACGACCTTTCTTTGAAATCTTCCTTTAAGTTCTGAACAAGGGTCTCTGGCCTCGAAACATTAACTCTTCTTTCTCTTCGTCAACAGATACTTTTGGACCTGCTTAGATTCTCCAACAGCTCCTTTTTTTGGTTTTAGATCTCCAGCATCTGCATTTCTATGCTGTATCCTGAATGAATAACCCTTTGCTATTACCTAGGTTATTTGTCTCGATTTCTTTTCTGAACACGAGCCCTGTTTCTCACACAACAGGCCGATTCTCTGAATCTTTGATGTCTCCCAGCACATGCACCATTAATTCTGATTTGAGTGCAAAGAACTGCTCGGAGAAAGGAGGAAACCAATGCAATATAAAAGTATACTGCATGTGTATCATTACATTTTGAGGACCCCATGTATTACACAGATCCTCTGTCATTGTGCAATTTTGCGAAGTTTATTCACTAACAGGATCACTTGGCCCATTGGCCACTGATTGGAGAGATTCACTGCCCGAATATTGGTGACTGACTAGCGTGATCCGAGGACATTTGCAACACAATGTGGATGCAATCATGGTAAACTCACACTGAATATGAGTCAGTAGCAGTAATTTCTACCCCACCTTGAAAATCCAACAAAACTGTGCGCACTGGTAAGCACTGCTTCATAAATAATCAATGAACCCTGCCAGTCCTTCCCTCCCTTGAACCATGTTTCTATAATAGCTATGATGTCCCAGTTCCATATCTACAGCCACGCCCTGAGTCCATCTGCCTTACCTGTCAAGCCTCTTACATTGCACTAAAAGACATTTGATTTATTAGTCTGACTTCGTTGTCTGTTTTTTCCTTCCTGCCTTCACTATTTGACGGGCTCCTCTTCTAAACGGTACCAAGCTCAGACTTTTCTCACTGAGTCATTGCTCACACCCTTATCTCCAATTAATAAGTTTAAATCCTCATGAACAGCTCCAGCAAATGTCCCCACCAGGATATTGGTTCTGTTCCAATTAATGTGCATTCCGTCCGTATTGTACATGTGACTTCTACACTAGAAGAGATTCCAACGATGCAGAAATGTGAATCCTTCTCCACCGCACCTCCAGAACCCCAGTCACACATTCATCTGCCCTATCCTTGCATTCCCACTCTCATAAGCATGTGGCACACGGAGTAATCAAGTTATTGCTACCTTTGAGGGCTTTAGTTTTAACCACCTGCCTAATTTCTGATATTGTCTGTTCAGAACATTCTCCTTTCTCTTACCATATCACATTGTCTCTTGACAGACAGCACAAAATCATGCTTGCATCAGTTACCACTGATCGCCTTCCACTGGTCCAATCACCACTTAGAAAAGTACAGCACAGAACAGGCCCTTTGGCCCATGATGTTGTGTTGAAGCTTGACTTGTGTTTGCTTCGATTCCTTCATTCCATGCTCACTCTAGAATTCCCATCTTCTTCATCGGCTCATGGTCTTACATGGTCAATGTCAACATTTTTTCCTTCTATCATGTCGAATATATAGATTTGGTCTTTGGCTCCTGCAAACGTCTGCTATTTATCTAAATGGAGGACATCAGCCTTTTTATTCCTGTTGCATTCTGAGACCTTTGCTTTGTATCTTAACAACAGATCCCACTTTCAGAGCTAGAATATACTACGGGAAATATCTACGTCAGAGGCAGCAAGTGTTGAACAGGTGTCGGCACGTTTTGTGTATCTGGGCTGTGATTGGAGAACGCAGAATTTCAATCTGGAGTGAGCTGTTGTAAATAAACAGAGTGCTTTGACCCCATTTGGAGCACTGCGAGCAGATCTGGATACCAGACGTTAGGAAGGATAGATTGTCCTTCGAGGAGTACAATGTAGGTTGACGAGAATAATGCCTGGACTTCTGGGTTCAGTTACACGGAGAGATTATGCAAACTGAATCGTTTCCTCGAGAATTTAGAAGGTGAAGGCATGATCTGATCAAAGCCTTCAAAATATTAACGGGAATAGACAGGGTAGATAAAGATACTTTCACTGCTTGGGAATTAGGATGAGGTTATAGTATTTGAATTAGGGCCAGCCCATTAAGGGAGGATATTCAGACGCACTTCGACACATAATGGGTGGTGGAGGTTTGGAATTCTCTTCAACAAATGAATGTTCTTAATTTTAAATCTGCGTTAATCATATGTGTGTCAAGCAAATTAATGAAGGCATATGGGCTAAACGCAGATTTCTGAGTTTGGCCATAGATTTAGCATGATCCAATTGAATGGTCGAACAGACTTGAGGGGCTGAACGACTTATTCCTGCTCCTTTATTCCTATGGTCCACGCACTGGTATATAAAGGTCTTTACGCACACTGAGGACAGATTATCGAAGGACCCCTCCTCCGGATCTCTCGGCTCTAAGAATTTCTCAATCATTTCGTCCCAACTGCAGTAACTTTTTTTATTCGTTTTATCATAGTCCTGATAACGTTTATCGTTAAATCAACCATGCCTTTCGCTCAATAATAACATTGTATTAGCTAGATTTCAGATGAATGAGAGGAAACTCTCATACGGCCCTGCAAAATTCCAACAGGGCTGTTTGGGATATCAGCAGGACGGCTTTTCCCAGCGAATCCAGATCCAGGGTCCAAATTTAAGGATTCGTGGGAAGACATACCGATTGAGATGCGGTGAAATTTCTTCATCCAGAACCTGTGGTATTCGCTACAGAGAAAGCAATCAATAAGAAAACGTTAGAGTGATGGTGGAAATGCACAGTAGGTCTGGAAGCATCCAAGGAGCAGGAAGTTCAGGACTTTCCTGATTAAGGTATTTTGCCCAAAAAGTCGATATTCCTCTCGTCGAATGCTGCCTGACGAGCAGTGCTTTTACAGCAACACTATAATTTTGACTCTAATCTCCAACATCTGCAGTACCCACTTTCACTTAGCCGATACGAAAACATTGTGTGATTTCAGGAAGGACTTTTATTATCGACCTTGGAGTGTAAGGAATCAAAGGATATGTGGGGAGAAGAAGAAACAGGTGACTGAGTTCGATGACCATCCCTGATATTATGGCCGAGTAGACTCGTAGGGCTTAATCAACAAAACTGATCCTAATATTTTTGTGTTCCTTTGCTTATGCGGTCTCCGAATCGCCCTACCCCCACATAACCGATACCCACCTTTTAGTTTTCACTGTTTCGTTAAATATCTGCACCCTTCGAAAGATTTGCATTCTGCTCAAAGCGTATCAAACCGAAGCTGTCACTCGGTCTCTCTGTCCATAGATATTATCTGGTACATCACTATTGCTCAATTCTTTGCATAGCGGTATTAAGCAAGTTGACCTCTGATCCTTTGTGCAGTGATTGGCGGGATAATCTGAAACTCTGAAGCTGTCCACCCTCTGTGGTTCGATAGTTTCTTGTTTCTTTTCAATGTGAATGTATTCCTTCAGGAAGGCATGTTGGTTGCCAATTTTGACCAATACTCTGATGGAGAGGTCGCTGAGGAAGATCGCAGAACAAGAGTGAACTCTTCCTTAAGCAGTTTACTGAACAGATATCCTGGAAGGGGATCGATCTCCAACACTTGGATAATGTTTATCGGTCAGACTATTGAGTACAGGGGTTGAGAGGTCATATTTTGGCTGTATAGGACATTGGTTAAGCCGCTTTTGGAATATTGCGTGAAATTCTGGTCTCCTTCCTATTGGAATCCTGTTGTGAAACGTGAAAGGTTTCAGAATAGATTTATAAGCATATTGCTAGGATTGGAATGTTTGAGCTACAGGGAGAGGTTGAATAAGCTAGGGCTGTTTTCCCCAGGGCAACAGAGGCTCAGGGTTGACCGTATAGAGGTTTATAAAATCATGACGGGCATGGATCGGATAAATAGACAAAGTCTTTTCCTCCTGGAGTGGAGGAGTCCAGAACTAGAGGCCGCAGGTTGAGGGTGAAAAAGTAAAAATATAAAAGGGACCTAAGGGCTACCTTTTTCACACAGAGGGTGGTGCGTGTATGGAATGAGCTGCCAGAGGAAGTGGTGGAGGCGAGCACAATTGCAACAATTAAACGGCATCTGCATGGGTATATGAATAGGAAGGGTTTAGAGGGATATGGGCCAGATGCTGGAAGGTAGAAACAGATTGGTTTGGGATATTTGGTCGGCATGGACGAGTCGGACCAAAGGTTCTGTTTCCATGTCGTACAGGTCTGTCTCTCTCTCTCTGACTCTATGCTTTTCGTGGTAGTCAGAAAGTGGCTGAGAATGTTCACCAACCAATCTCCTCGTGTCACATGAGAGGTATCGTAAAAACGATGAATTTATTTCCCTTTAGCTGCCACTTGCTGTGTATCTTGAGTTCACAGAGGTCAATGCGAAAACTTGAAACCAGCTATAACCGAACGCCATTGTTGGGTGTAGGGATAGTTTAGTAGGCTGAAAAGATAGTTTGTGAAAGAGTATAGTGCCAACAGTGTGTGTTCAATTGCCATTGCTGGCTGAGATTAACACGAAGGACTCTGCGTCTCAGTCTCTCTACTTTCCTGATGTGTGGTCGCCCTCAGGTAAAATCACGACCAGTACAGAGCGATCCCCGTATGATGGAATCATTTTCTGCGGTTTCAGTTACCTGCGGTTTACTGCGGCCAAAATATATTACAGGGAACCTTCCAGAATGGGGGACCTGGGGCTGTTGAGAAGGTAAACTTCTCATTTAAATGAATGGGCTCTGGTTAAATGTGCTAAATTCAACGCAAAATATGTCAGCTCATGAACAGAAATTCCTTTGTGACTAATTTCTTTTATTTTATCACCCGCTCTTGCAGTCAATGTCATAGCGATTAATAATCTTGTCTCGGCAGAAGTGTGGACTGAGCAACTGCATCACGCGTTATCTCGTCGCCATGGCAGTAGCAGATCTATTGCTCATTATCATCGAGGTCTTACTGAGACAAATTAATGCTTATTATTTCCCATTATGTTTCTTGGACATCACTCCTGTCTGTAGCATTCTCAGTGTCCTCAGTTGTGCAGCCACAGATTGTTCAGTCTGGTTTACTCTCACTTTCTGCTTTGATCGATTTGTATTCATCTGCTGCCAGAAGATTAAAACTAAATATTGTACTGAGAAAACCGTAGCTTTGATTCTAGGAATGACATTCATTCTACTGTTAATGAAAAATATTCCTTTCTACTTTGTATATGAGCCTTCAGAATTAATTGGCAAGGTGCCATGGTTGTGTTCTATCAAGCCTAGTTATTTTACTGAACCTGGGTGCGTGATGTTTTCTCGATTCGATGCCATTTTAACGCCAATACCCCCATTTGTGTTAATGATATTATTCAACGCACTGACAGTCAGACACATTTTGTTGGCAAGTCGAGTCCACAAAGGACTGAGGAGTGTCAACAAGGGCAAGAATTCCAGTGACCCAGAAATGCAGAACAGAAGGAAATCTGTGATTTTGCTCTTTGCTATTTCCGGAAGCTTCATACTTTTGTGGCTTGTATATGTCTTAAAAATTTTTAATACTGTATATTACTTAAACGATAATTCATCTTATATTTTCGAAAACGTTGGGTTTCTGCTGCAGAACATCAATTGCTGCACAAACACTTTTATTTACATGGTAACTCAATCCAAATTCAGAGACCATTTGCAGAGCACTGTGAAATGTCTATTCACGCCAATTATTCTGTTAACTAATAGGCAGAAAATATGTTAGCGGTCTTTTGTGTTGGTGTTACCTCTGAGAAAGGAGGCCTAGCATCAATCCAACCTTCTCCCGGAGTATCTCCTAACATCTTTAAAGAAAGTGTCGCAGCAAAAGTTACCTGAGGACAGAGCAGCAGTGAGTCTGAGTGATTCTCGTGCATGAGTGTTGTATTTACCATAAACCTTCATCAACGATTCACCATTGGCACTGGTGGCCTGATGAACAAAACTAGTTTTACACCAAATATAGATGGTGGTGATGGGGAATGTAGGGCCGAGTCAGAGTGTGGCAGAAGAGATGCTTGGGAATAAACAGCGTAACTGACTGACTATTCCAATATTTCCTGCGGTCAGTGAATCAATCTATTAGGAAACTCTAAGTGAACGGTTCACCAATTGATACTCAGCAGACATAGACTGTTCTCCGCCCAGTCCCCCAGTCACGTGCAGATCTGCATGGATGTCCCGAGTTCAGCTGACATAATTTTCCGGGTTAGTGATTGGAAAATGAATGATAATGAACTCCATAGAGTCCCTGTAAAGCCCACAACAAAGCTTCTACTATCATGTTTTCATATCCGGCATGTTCATCTCCATGATCCACCGAGTTATGACTAATTCCCAGTTTGTTGGCATCCCTGAAGATTTAACTCTGGGAAAGTAATGGGAAATAATTCAACAGTTATGGGGTCCATTCAGCAGTATTGCATTTCTCACTGTCACAACTGATCATTTCCATTTAATGTGAAAGGCATTCTCAATGGTCCTCAGAAATTCCAAGAATGTCATAGAACGTTATAGTACAGGTGGAGGCCATTGAATCCATCATGACTGTGCCAGCTCCAGGAAGACCTGCGCAGGTAGTTCCACTCTTCAAAGCTATCTAAATTCATCAGTTTCAAATATATACTCTGCTTTCTTTCAAAACACAGTATTGAATCTGCCCGCACAACTCTCGAGGGCCATGCATTCCACATCCCAAAATTTCCCGGAGCAAAGGTGTTTCTCCTCTCATCTCACTGCCTTGTTCACAATTTTTAAATTGTGACACCGAGTTACTGGCATAACAGCCAATGGAGACGAAATGTCCTTCTTGATCCAGTCAAAATTCTTCATCGTTTTCAACACCACAATAAAGTATTCACTCAATCTTCGCTGCTCCAAGGAGAATGTGGTAAGCTTCTCTAATCTTTTATGAAAATTCCTTCATTCCTGGCATCATTCCAGTAGATATTCTTTGAAATCTCTTTAGGTTTTCACATCCTTCATTAACGAATATGCCCATAAATGAACATAATGACCCAAATGTGGGCTGACCAATGGTTTTTAGAGGTGTAGCACCACTGGCTAGATCTTTTTTACTCTCTCCCTCTGTTTATAAACGCCAGGATAGTATAAGCCTTCTTAACAACTGTTACAAATTAACCCCTCAGGGAATTGTGCACTTAACTCCAGATATTCTCTGCTCCTGTACTCCTCTCAAGTTGGTACAATTCAGCCTATATTCTCTCTCTGCGTTTCTTCTCCAAAAGTGTATCAATTCCTATTTCTCTGCATTGAAATTCAGGTGCCAGTTGTCTCCCCATTTGGACAACTTGTCAATAACTCCCTGACGTTCCTCAAATCCATCCTCACAATTCACCATTCTGCCCAGCTTCGTACCATCTGCAAAATAGTCCCCGATAAGTATCTCCCAATCCCTTAACTAAATCAGAAAAGGCAAGGATTCCAAAACCAAAGTCCATGGAATGCTAATTTCAACTCGCCTCCAGTCTGAGAAATGCCTATTCCCACATTTATCCCCTATTTCCTATATGTTAGACAACTGCCAATCCATGCTGCTAAAGTATAATCCTGAACAAACAACTAACTTGCTAATCAATGTGCCATATTAAATGTTTTCTGAAACTTCAATCATATCACATTCACAGCACTATCCTCATCCACCGCCTGTGTCAAATTGCTAACGAATTCAATTATATATGCCAGAAATGACACACCTTGACAAAGCCATGCTTTCTCTTGCAGCATCCGTACAGTGTGGTAACAGGTCATTCAGCCTAAGAAGTCCACAACAACGCTCTGAAGAGTAACCCACCCAGGCCCATTCCCGATATTTATCCCTGACAAATGCAGCTAACTGGCATGTCCCTGGATAATTTCCCATGGTCAATTCACTCATCCTCTGATTGTGGGAGGAAACACACACAGAAACGGGAAGAACGTGGAAACACTGCACAGACAGCCACCCGAGGATGGAATCGAGCTCAGACCCTTGGCACTGGGGGACAGCAGTACTGACCACCGAGCCACCATGCCACTCCGCTGACTGTTTGGTATTGACCTATTTTTCTCTACGAGTGTTTTTGCTTATCCTGTATTATTGCCTGCAGCTGTTTCTCCAGTTTTTATATCAATCTGAGATGTCTGTAGTTTCCAGGCTTATCATTTGTCCTTCTCTTAAACAGCAGTGTCACACTTACAATCCTCCAATCGCATGGGATTAATCCTATGTTCAGTGAAACCCGGAAAATGCCCGTCAATGACCTACCAATTTGATGCCTTTTCTTCTCTCATCAATCCAGAATGCATCCCATCTGGCGATTTCTCTACCTTGATTCCCTCCAGCCTATGTAGTACTACTTCTTCATCTAACATGATTCTGCTGAGAGGCTCAGCAGCTACATTCCCAGTTGCACAATTGTCAGCTTCCTTTATCATTACCTTGCCGTTGATTACCAGCCCATCATAATTCGTCATCCTTGGATTTTTTTAAAGCGCTGTGGTAAACTTTGTTCAATGTTTCTGCTTTTTTTTTTCTTTCACATGTAATCTACCTCATCAGTTGTACATATAACAGCAGCTCAGGGAGACTGTCTGCTTCCTGTCTTGAAATTGAGGATATCCTATTCACAATCTGATCAGCACCAGCAACAACGTTCACATTACGTACGATAGCAAATGCAACACTGTTGTAATTATTACTGATGCTATGTATGTCGAGAGTGTGCTGATGGAAAAGCACAGCAGGTCTTGCAGCACCCAAGGAGCAGGAGTATTGACGTTTCGGGCCAAGGCCTTTCATCGGGAATAAGGCTGGGAGTCGAGGGGATGGAGAGTTCTCGTGGAGGGGTTGGGGCTGGGCGCAAGGGAGCTGAGATTGCGACACTTGGATGGAATTGGGGGTAAAGGTGATAGGTAAGAGGGAGTGTGGAGCGGATAGGTGAGATGGAAGATGGACAGATGGGACAAGTCAGGAGGGTGGTGCTTAACTTGGAGATTGGAACTAGGATAAGGTGGGGGATGAGGAAATTAGGAAACTGGTGAAATCCACATTGATGCCATGGGGTGGAGGGAGTCAGAAGATGTGGCGTTCTCCCTCTAGGTGCTGGGTGGTGAGGGAGTGGCAATTGACGAGGCCCAGGATCTGCATGCCCTCCGCGGAGTGGGAGGGGGAGCTGACGTGTCCGGCCACATGGCAGTGGGGTTGGTTAGTGCTGGTGTCTTGGAAATGTTCTCTGATTCACTCGGCAAGAAGATGCCCTGTCTCCCCAATGTGGAGGAGACCGCATCGAGAGCAACAGATACAGTAAATGACGTGTGGAAGTGCAGGTGAAATTCTGATGGATGTGCAAGGCTCCTCTGGGTTCTTGAACGGAAGTGAGGATGGATGTGTGGGCGCAGGCATTGCAATTCCTGCGGTGGCAGGGAAAGCTGGCGGGAGGGGAATTGAGGGTGTTTTTATTTATGTTTATAATTTTTATCTTAAATTGTAAAGAATAAAATTGGTTTTGAATTCCACCATAGCAGGTGATGACATTCACATGTAATAAAAGTTTAACCACATCAACAGTTTCACTCTGGGAAAGTAATCTACCATCTTTCATTGATGTGGCAGATACGTGACTCCAGACCCACAGCAACATGGTGTACTTGAGCTTCCCTTTGGAGGAATTACAGCGGCGGTCTCAGCAATGAAAAACGAAGCCTAAAACATCACCCCGATACAAATGTATTCATTTCCCTTGCAACAAATCATAGCGTTCTATCAGAACATACAAACTGGGAGCAGGAGCAGGAAATTCAGCCCCTCCAGGCTGTTCCCCCATTCAATGCAATCATGCCTGATCTCAACTTCAACCGAATTCCATGTGATCAAAGAACTGAGGCCATTAGAAATGTCTCACTTTAGGACTCCTGCAGTGAGTAAATCCCTCCACCACCAATACAAATAACCAGCAGCGTGTTCCTTTCAAAATTTGCAGAAGGACTTATAGATCGAGTGTCAGTTGTCGCATTGTGGTTTACCAAGCTGGGAAGTAGATTTGCAGACTTTTCATCCCCCGTCTAGCTGACATCTTCAGTGCGTTGGAGCCTTCTGCAAAGCGCTGCTTAGTTCCATTCCCATTACATCTGGTTGCTGGTGCCGGTTGTTTCTTATAGTGGCCGGTATAATGGGTCGAGGTCAATGTGTTTATTGATGGAGTCCGTGAATGAGTGCATGCTTCTGGTCGTCCTCTGTTTAGCTTGTCCTACGATTGTTGTGTTGTTCCGGTCGAATTAGTGATCCTTGTCATCTGTGTGCATGTCCACTAGGGACAGCTGGTCGTGGCGTTTAGTGGTCGGTTGGTGTTGGTGGATGTGGATTGCGAGTTTGCCGCCAGTTTCTCTATTCTCGTGTGGCGTGCAGTCTTTGCATGGAACCCTGTAAATTACATTCGTCTTGCACATGACGGGGACAGCGTAATTCGTTCTGGTGAGTTGTTGTCTGAGCGTTGCTGTTGGTTTATGGGCTGTCATGAATCCCAGTGGTCAGAGAGCTTTGGCTTTTAGTTCCAAGACTTTCTTTATGCAAGGGAGCATGGATAGTGAGTTTGGTCATGTCATGTGCTGAGTGCATTGTTTGTTAGGCATGTGAGAATGAAGTTGCAGGGATATCCATTCTTCGTGAAGACTCTGTAGAGGTGTTTTCCTTCTTCTGTTTGCAGGTCTGGGGTGATACAATGTGTTGTAGCCCTTTTGAACATGATCCTAATGCAGCGTGTCTTGTTTGTGTTTGGGTGTTTGCTGTGTAATTCAGGACCTAGTCGGTGTGTGTTGATTTCCTGTACACTGGTGTGTTGCATTCACCTTCTGCGTTCTTTGTGCCATCACATCCAGGAATAGAAGTCGATTGTTGATTTTCTTCTCTCTCGTAATTCTGATTCCTGTGAGCATGTTATCGATTATTCGGTGTGTGTTCTCAATTGCTGTTCTCTTCATGATAACAGAAGTATCATCCACGAATCTGATCCAGAGTTTGGGTTGGATTTGTGGAAGTTCTGCTTGTGGAGAAGACTAAATGTATTCAGAAAGCAGAGACCTACTGGCAGACATTGACACCTACCTTCAGAGGGAGTGAGACCCCATGCCACAGATACCCAATAGAATAAAAAACACACTACGGAACATACAAAAAACCAGAATTGACCTAAAAATGATGAAAACAGAAAGCACCAAAACACCAACAAGAAACGTCCTGTCAAAGGATACAGCGTCTGAATAATTTAACCACACTTCGCTGTGTTAAAAATGATACAATCTCACCATCTGATGGCCCACCGATACTACTGGACATGCGGTGGTGAAGTGTGAAAACCCTCAGGGGGAGAGTGCGGAGAGCGGGAGGGCAACAACTTACAACACCAGTCAATTGACAGCACCATCAGAGGGTATACACACACACACAAACACACACACACACACACACACACACACACACACACACACACACACACACACACACACACACACACACACACACACACTTGTGGAGAAGACGACAACTGTACTGAAATCCCTGCGTGTGGGATACACTCATTGAAGAAATGTTGTGCCCTCTCTGCAATATGGGAGTAATTTGTTTTTAAGCAGTATTCCTGACATTGTACACAATGAATAGAATGTTTCCACTGCAATTGCATCCATGCACTTTTCAGTGATATCGTTCATGAGGGGATGAGGATTTGAAATATGACTTAGACTGTTGTTAAAAGCAACAAATATATGCAGGTTCTTATTAAACACAAAATAGCTTTTCAAATTAAAATTACATAACAAAATGGCTTCAAGTTATAATTTGACAGTATGAACCTGCATTTCTACTTTGCTGAGTCAGCTGAACTGCAAGATGAAGCAGACAACAGAGTCTTCTTAAAATGACCATTTGTACTAACGTTGAACTGTAAGCATGAGATGATGATTTATGTAGACAAGAGCCATTTCCCGAGAAATACCATTGCATTAGCCTGCTGTCAATCATGTCGTCTGATTACATTTTATTGGTCTTTTCTTGTAATTAAGGCTGTGTTGTCTCTTTTAAAAATGTATAAATGATGTTTAATTTTCGAATGTAATTGCACAAAATTTCACCATGGAACACAAAAGCTTTATCATCTGTGATGCTGGATAAAGCTGCGCCTGGCTGCCTTTTTAATAAAACTGGTAACCTTGATTTATACAGACAGCATTCCTGTAGATTCTTTTAACTGGTCTCGAAACCGAGAGGTTCCGACTGGGATCCACATATTCATATGGTAGCGCGAATTGTGGTTCAGCAAGGACGGATCATGGACAGAGGTGTAAGAGCCTTGAGTCCTTCACTCGTGAGTGTTAAGGAATTGGGCCAGCCAGACGTGAGTATTTTATATCCGTGTATTTTCCTCTGATTCAAGTCGAGTTTGAACTGACCCATCGTTGTCTATTGCCCTATTACAGCCCAAAAAGGATCGGTCCTACTAAGGGAGGGGAGAGACGGAGAGAGAAAGAGAGAGAGAGAAAAAGTCCAGGACCTTTACCGAGATGAGAACTCCACAAAAGAGTGTCAGGGAGAGATTATATACACAAAAGAGAGAGAGATTATATACACGGCCAAAATGGGGAGAGTGACATCCATGGTCAGACTTGAGAAACGGATCTGAAAACAAAGTCGAGAAGGGTTTGTGGAAGTCGAAAAATTGTTGTGTGTTGATAGGCTGTTGGATAATAAGTGCTTTTCAGTCAGAACTATAAAAGGACGTTTGCTTAAAGATGACTAATCACATAGATAAGATGGAAGATCCGTTCTTCACCGTTAGTAAAAATATGTGTGATATCCAAAGTCTTTTTGAAACTTTCTGGCACCTTGATTAAAGCATTGGGTGACGAGCAGTGGCCACTAGGTGGCTCAAAAAGTATTCAATTGATCAGATCTGCCCAGAAAATAATTTGTAAAATGAACATGAATTCCAAAGCAAAGGAACTAATTAAATGTGGAGACAATATGATGATGAAACTCAAAAAGAATCAGTTTAGTGCCCATGGTAGAATAGTGCCACTGAATTGGAAATTTATTTAACTGCTGATGGTGCCATGAAATCTATTGAGTTCCTCAAAAGACTCCTCAGGAGTTCGTTGATCTTTTAAACACCACAATTACAGTTTATGATGGCAATGCACAAGATTTTCGAGCCCTTCTTCAACAAGTCCTGACCCGCTCTGAATATGCCCGTTTTACTGAATGTATTGGTCACAATAATTTTACTGCCCTCTCTAATGCGGTAGCCCAAGCTCAGCAACAACAAGATGATATCCCTGCTGCTGCATCTGCCATACTAGCAAAGCCTATTGACTTTACTCGCATCCTTGAACTTCGCTCCACAAACAAGGAGTCTGCTGAAGGCTTCCTTGAAAGTTTTGGATAATATAATGAGTCTTGTTCCAGCGACTGGGCTTAGAATTTAAATGCTATTAATGCTCAGTATAATTCTAGGCTATTAAACTTCCTGTCATTCTCTGTCATCACAGCAGTCAAAACAAACAACTTGGACTGGGTTGAAACGACTCCTAATCAAGTCCGTCTTTCTCTTAAGGCCTTGTGGAAACAGCAGAGTGAAAACAGACCACCGATCCGTGTAAAATCAGAATTTATAGTCCAAGAGGAGGCACCTCAACAACTACCCGTGTGTCATAGTAGTGGCCCTGCACCCATTCGAGGCCACGGTCGTGGGTATGGCAGATGGACACCCGCTACGTGTCTGCCCCCTAACTGTTATAATTGCAACAGTCTATATCACTGGGCCCGTGACTGCCCGACTCGAAACTGCCTTACTTGCGGCAGTCCCCTCCATGAGACCTCTAATTGCCCTAGAAGGGCCACACAGGCGGACCAAGGAAGTTTTCATGAGAATAACCTCAGAACTTCTATGACACTTGGGTAAACCTCCTGATAACACTCATCCTCACCACAAGTCAGAGGGGAAGGACAAATCACCAGTTTTTCACAAAATATTCCCTTTTGCCGAGTCAAACTTTCAATGTTTGGCTACTCATTAGTCTTGTTGTTCATTGTACCTGTTGTATCTGTAAATTGGCTGCGTTTTTTTTCTGTTCGTTTCGATGTTTGATCTTTGTTTACGCGGGTGGCTGCTGTTCTTGTTGTGTTAAAAATACATAAGAAAGCTGGCCAGTGGTACAATTCTCGAACACTTGATTAAGCACTTATCTGCTACAACGAAGATTTATTTGACATTTGGAATGTGTGTGTGGGGGGGAGGGGGAGCGGGGGGTGGTGGCGGTGTCTGTGAGACTGCCTGCTGCTTGCCAAATGTTTAACCATTCCAGATTCGGTTTGAATGCACATTTGATTGCTAGTGATTGAATGTTGAGTTTTGTTGCCTGCAGCTTGAGATCCGGGACTGTTTTGGATTTGATTTGGAAATTCAGCATTTTAAGGTTAAGGTTCCTTCAATGAATATGGAATGAAATATTAACCCGTGTTCTTCATGACTGCCCCACTGTCAGTTTCTAACTGACCTTTTATCCATTCATCAAAGCCAACTTTATTCAATTTCAAATCAGTTTAATACGGTGAAGACAACATTTTCTTGTTTCAGACTCGTTTGTTTCCACTTAATTTTAAGATTTCTGTGTTTCATTGATAATTGTGATGTGCCAGCCGCAGCTTTATAGAGGGAACCCCTCCCTCAACGACGACTGAAGTTTTAATTCAACATCACGTTCTGATAAATCATGTGACAAAATTAATATCTTGTGGTTAATATCTGTGTCTTTGGACTCGGCCATTTCTCGTGCATTAGAAATCTTTTTTTATCATCTGAGTAGACAAGATCTTTTAAGGCAATTCCAGTCATTTCACGACACATAGCATTGTAAATGAATAATGACTGGTCAGGACCACTTAAGGAAATTAATCTTGGACTTAAATTAAGGCACTGAAACCTGATAATTATAATGGATTTCAAAGTTAGAAACTGAATACATTTTACATATTAAATATTAAATACTAAAAAATGAATTTCCAATTTTTATTGATGACTTTTAAAGTGTCTTAGTCAATTGTTGAGTTTCCACCCTTAATTACAGATAATTATTATTTTATTTATAAATTTTAATAATCATTTGCATTAGCCCAAATCACAAAATCAAAATTAATTGGCAGAATCGCTTGGTTTCATTCCTTTACACATTGTCAGTGACCTGCCTCATTGCCTCATGTTTAATTTGAATCATGGTTGCATGGATTCGTTATTAATTAAAGCATGGAAAGTTAACTTACTGGTGAGTTGAAGAAATTCTGCATGTAATTGGGGAATGGTCATATATCAGATGGAACTCCCAAAAGCTGGGGAGGTGACTGAATGCGTATATGAAAAAATATAAACAGGCCATGAGAAATTGTGTAAGGCTAGTAAGGTCGCGGAATATATAAACAAGGTTAAAGAATCAATACCGTAAAATTACAGAGTCTATTTTGAGGATGAGGAATTTGTATACCCGCTGAGCCCTTAATTTCTCCTGATTGACTCCAGCCTTAGTTTAAACAACCCACTTGTTTCAAACCTCTCCTCCTTTTAAAAATGAAGCATCCAGTCTTCACAGCTGATATCATGGGGATGAGTGACCTGTCCCATCCTAAACCGGGTCACATCCCAGAAATTAGAGTTATGTTAATGAAGCATGTCCAGACCTCAAGACCAAACCAGCCTAATAGGCTAAATATGTCCAAGGGCGATACGAATGTAAATGCAGTGAAATTCTGGGAGTAACCTGAATACAGATGACTTGTGTTACAATACTGAAAGATGTGCCTATCTGCCTGATGGAAGTGACGTACAATTCAACAATAATCTGGAAGACCAATTACCTTTGTTTAACCTTATGCTTTTGCAATGTTTTCCATTTGGAAACATGATCTGTACCAACAGTACGAACCAGACGAGGAATTTCCAGTCACAAATGAAGTGAGCGGTGGTTTGCTATTGGGATGGCCAGAACCGGACTGAATCACGATGCGCGTTGCAGGTAAAACAAAATATATCCAGCTTCCTCGCGATCCCAAGGCCATATGCCAGCTCTGATGTGATTGATTGGAACCAGGTACCCACTGGTGGCTGAATCTACCTCATGAACCCCACCCGACGACCACGGATAGGCAAACATTTCCTAAGGAGATCTTGAAAATGGGAACATGCATGCCCCAGCATTTCACCTTTGAGACTGGCAACAAAACAGCAAAACCCCCAGGGACAAATGCCTGTCCCTTGCTTTACCTGTTGAAATGTGTCCACTGGAGATTGATGTGTCTCTAATGTTACCTTGGACCTGATGTTGGAAATCGACATGCTTTCTTCGTAGCAAAAGGAAAATATACCAATATACACTGACTCTTTATTGCTCTTTTAATATGATCCACGATTTTAGAGCTTATGGTCCCATTGGGTCCCCAGTAAAACCCGGTTTGACGCAGTATAAGGATGGGTATGCCAGGCCTGAGTAAGGTACAGTAATCACGGGGGATGCCCCTGCAGCAGAGCACAAATTATGCTCTCAAATATGGTACTCTCTCGATACTCAAACCAGAATGTCTACTGGACAAGTTTGTGCCCATTCTTTTCTGCTGCCTGTGCAAGGAGGAAATTGTTTATACTTTATTACAATGGACACTCAGCGGCCTCCAACCTCGTTGGGAAGGACCTTTCATGTTCACCTCACCACTCCAACTGCTGCTAAGGTAGCCAAACATTCCGCCTGTGATCAGTAATTGGACTCTCTTCTGATGTTAAAATCTAGTCACTCACAAAGTTTGTGCGTACTGCAAAATCCGGAGTGCAGAAGGTGCAGTTCCATCCATAAATATTTAAATTAATGTTTAAGTTAACTGAGCGATCACGTTGTTAAAAGGAGCATACAGGCTACCAATATGTAAATAGAAAGCTGTTATGTATCCTGTCTGCCCAGATCATGATCTGATCTAATCTAATCTAAATTTGAAACTCCACCTGTTATATGGTGGAGTTTAAGCCAAACTGTTTGTGGTCAAGTCTAATGACGTTAAATTTTTTAAAAACTCAGCTGGACACAAAGAATCCATTCTAGCATTTCCAACCAAATTCTGGGGGACAATAGCTATCCCCTCAAAAAACGTACATGAAATATAATCTAATTTTAAATACACTCGAATAAGAACACTGACTAATTCCTTCTGCAAGCTTTTTGATTCGCCATTTGTAAACTATACAAGTCCAAGTACTTAACATCTCTTCAGTTCAACCATGAAGTCACCATGGTGCTGTTAGACCATAGGATTGCTATCGTATTAGAGGAGACTGGTAGAGTTTAATCTCAGGTACAACATGCATCAGGCCAGT
The DNA here is from genome assembly GCF_037043375.1 of Chiloscyllium plagiosum. Taxonomy (NCBI): domain Eukaryota; kingdom Metazoa; phylum Chordata; class Chondrichthyes; order Orectolobiformes; family Hemiscylliidae; genus Chiloscyllium; species Chiloscyllium plagiosum. Next base: position 13,453,744 of record NW_028270178.1, on the reverse strand, counting down.
TGAGAGGTTAAGAAGGAGAGCCCTTTATGTGCAACTTAGCCGATACAGGAATTCAACCCATGGTGTTAGAATTTTGCAATATCACCAACTGAGCTGTCAAGTGTTACGATTAATAGTATCTGAATGATACAAACCTTGTTGACTCGGGTCTCAGAACTAATGTACAGTTCATTACATCCGAGAAACGAAACAGCAATTGATGTTGATACTTCCAATATGGCCAGTAACCATGGAGTAAGTAAATCACCCAAGGCGGTGTCTATATATGAATGGGAAGAACATGTTTAGAACAGTCTGAGATTTCTCAGAAATACGCATTGCGGCACGCAATATTTTAACACAATTAAAGAAAAAAATGAACCCAAGCCGTGGCGAAGAGCATATCATCAAATCTATAAAATGAAGATGATTGAGCATAATTCTGATTTTCATCATTAGTGTTACATACCCCACCCCCACCACCACTTACTTCTCCCATAACTTCGATTACATCATGATCCCAAATGACTGGACTTTAAAATATCGAATTAAGAATTAATAGATTGGGGAACGAAGAATAATGTACAGATCTTCATTGTAAGATTACACCCATTGAAAGGATGTTTATTTTCTAATTCTGTCTAAGTGCTCTAACTAACTCCCACAACAACTGTGTTCTTGGATCTTTCAAAATCATCTATGGATGCAACCCCATTATGAAACACGTTAATCAATTTACTTAGAGAAGAAGGAGCCAAAGTCATTCCCAAAAATTCATAACGAGGAAAATTTAACTTAGTTCTGGTGTTACGTGCGCCACTGACACGGTCAAATTTATATTGTCCATCTCTCATTAGTCTCGGGAAGATTTTTGAAAATTGTTGCTGCCCTTGGGATCCGGACATACAACAGTTAGGGAGAGAGTTCTAGGAGTTTGATACCTCGACAGGGAGGGAATGTTAATGGACGGTGAAAGTGCATGACAGAGTTAGGGAGGTTTGCAGAACTGAAACAGGACCTTCGGCCCAAATTGTCAAAATCGCTCAGCTTTCTCATATAATCAAGTCCCCTTTATTTGCATTTCTTCCCTATCTCCACATAGATATCGCATCCATGTACCTATTCAGAAGTTTCTGAAATGAGAACATTGTTCTCGCCTCCATTATTACTGCTGGCAGCCTTTCCAGACAATCACCAACCTCTGTGTGAATAAAGTGATCCTCGGTACACTTTCATGTCTCTACCGTCTCATCTTAAATCTATGCCCGCGAGTTTTAGACTCCCTAGTGTTAAGGCCACATTTGGACTGCTGACTGCAGTTCTTTTCACTCCAATATAGAAAGAACATAATTAAAATACTAAGTTCTGAAAAGCATAAGTCGGATGCTATCTGAACTGGAAATGTGTGAAAAGGAGGGAAACTCGGGGTGGGCGGGGGACCTGATGGATTCATGAAATGTACAGGTAAAGTAGATAGCTAACAACTTTCCCCATGGTGGAGGATATTGCAGTTAACATAATCCCCATGAAATTAAAAAACGACACTGGAAATTAAAAATCTTCAAATTTACATCTATTTTCATGTCCTTCTAAATGCATTTTAAATAAGAATACAGCTATTTTGGGAACGATAATGCTCCTGCACTGTAACTAAATATGTAAGAAGGTCATCCATTCTCTCTCCAAGAGTGAATATCCTGGTGGGGAGTGAGTGAGCTGTTGATCATGCATCTACTGCCCGTATTTTTCAAGTTTCTACCCTTTCGGGTTTGGAAAGTGCTCCCCTGGTTTGTTTTTATGCATCTTCTAGCTGCGAGTCGGTGCTGTCCCTGTGCATAATTAGTGAAGGTAGTGAGTTCTGAAACGTCACACGTGCAGTGCCAATCAAACTGGCCACTTTCTCCTGGATGATGCCGACAACTTGAGTTTTGTGAGAGACGCACTCACCTCAGCAAGTGCGGAGTCTGCCATCGCATGCAGACATGGGTAGGATGTGCAAAGTCCGTAGAGTCAGTTGCCTAATGGTGGAATCGAGACCGGTCCTTGGCACTGTGAGGCAGCAGTGCTAATCACTGAGCCACCAACAAAATCCTTAGAAGCAACCTTGTAAAGCATGAACTGAGGCTTATTATATTTTGCTCATGTGAAGCAGCTAAGAATGTTTTGCGTTTTTATGAAGGCTATACCAAATCTAATTACTTTTGTTACCTTGATACGGTAAGATGCTTAAGTAGAATAAAGTTGAAGTAAAGTAAAAACAATGGAGGGAGTTGTTCTGTTCCATACATGCTTCGGAGCTCCATGCCCAATAAAGTCAATGAAAGTAAGTAATTCTTTGTACTTTTTGTGTGTTTTAAGAAAATACTTTTTCTATACTTACTTTAACTATACAAGGAAATTCGACACTTGCAGAGTCAGTTGATATTTGGGATGTACGTATTGAATTCGAAAATAATGAAGGCATCCACGATCACCATGACAACACTGATCATGTTTCTCAACGCCAGGCACGTCCGCACATTAAAATAATAAGCAATAACGTATTTATATATCCAATCTCCCTGATAACCATCCCATAACCATTGGCTGTTTGCGTGAAAGCAATGGAGACAAGCCCAAAAGGTGAGGATTATGTTGCCAACCATTGCAATAGAAAAATATGCATTGTTCTAGGAGAGAGCATTGATGTATAACAAATTGACAGAATTGTGACAATGCAGAAAGTGGCCATGCGGCACATTGTGTCTGCATGATTCTATCACTCAGTACCAACATCTGTCATTCCACCCATATCTCTCCACATCCAAATACCAATCCCGTGCTGCCTTTGTCGGTCCCAACTGAATCTGCCTCCATCACAATTCTGCACAGTGTGTTACATTCTGTAACTACGGGTTTCATGAAAAAGTACCTTTGCTGTCAAATCGCACTGCTTCGTTTGCACATTATTTTTAATCCATGGACTCTCTTGTGAGCAGGAACGACTTCTCCCTCTCTACTCTGTGCAACTCTCTCTTGATTTTGTGAACCTCTGTCCCATCTCCTTTTCAGCTTTCATCTCTCCAAGGAGACCAGTTTCAACCTTTTCAAACTATGCTCATTTGGAACCAATCTTGTACATCGCCCCTTCTACTGATAAAGAAATTCTACAGCGCATGTAGAGGCCATTCGGTCCAACAAGTCTGCACTGACCCTCTGAACAGCAACCCTCCCACACCCTACACCTGTCACTCTAATCCACCAAGGGTGCACATCCCTGCTCTCAATGGACAAATTAGCATGGCCTACCGGACCTAAACTGCATGTTTCTAGACATAGGGAGGTAACCGGAGCACCCAAAGGAAACCCACGCCGATAAAGGGAGATTATGCAAACGCCATAAAATCGAGATTGGAATCAAATGTGGACCCAAACAATATAAGGCAGCAGTACTAGGCAATGTGTCACTCCAAATCGAGTCGAGTAGCCCCCATCAAGTCTGCACTGACCTTCCAAATAGCATTCCACATTGTCCCCGTAATCCCACATTTTCCATGATCAATCCATGTCAGCTGCACACCTCAGGACACCAAGGGTCAATTCACCACGGCCAATCCGCCTCGTTTGCACATTGTTGGACTGAGTGGAAACCGATGCAAACACGTGGGAGGATGTGCAAACTACACACAGACAGTCTTCCGAGGTGAAATTCGAAACCAGGTCCCCAGCACTAAGCGGCAGCATTGCTAACTACTGAGCCACTGTCCCTCCAACACTTTCTATTTCCTGGAGCGTTTATTTTCTTAAGTGTCACATCTGCAATTCTTTCTTTTACATTCTTGCAAATATAACAAGATTGCACATAAATTCAAGACATCAACGGCCTATTTTAACATTCTGCATTAATGTGACATGGAAATGCAGAAGAATACACTGCAGGCGGTTCAGTACCAAACATTTTCCAGATTTTATCCTGTCATGTGCTATTTTACTATAGTCTGTCTTAATTTATAGTGATGACGTTGTTTGCGCCATTGACTTTATCACCTCAGAAAAAAAAATTGAACATGAGCACAATAATGGTAACTTTTAAAACTTTCATACAGCAAAACTCCAGTATAGGTGTACTTACAGAGTGTGCACTTGAGATTGTTTCTAGTGTATATGAGAATGTCCCGCAGAACATAATTTGAAATGGAAAGCCGGCATATCAATTTTACTTCACCAAACGCGTTCACAATGATGCTAAGTATCTCAAACTATGGGTTCTCCCTTCCATTTTATTTCTTGACTTTGACTCGGTTGTAACTCATCTCAACAAACAAGAAACAGAAATTTCTGGAGAAACGCAACAAGTCTCATTACAGATGACTCTCTGGTTTTGTCTTTTTATTAGATCTGCAGCAAAACCTGTTTCTTGTTTGTGTTGGATCACAGCAATTTCTGCTTTCTCTTTGCTCCAGATTTCCAACCATCTCTGCTTTTATTTCTTTCAAATTTGCAACAATGTCTGTTGTTTTTGGTTTCATATTTCCAGCTATTCTTGGTTCTATTTGCATTCAATCTCCAACAATTTCAAATCCTATTTGTCTGAGATCGCCAGCAATGCTCTTTCAGTTTCAGATCTTCAGCGATTTCTCCTTTACTTTGTTTCAAATCTCCAGCAGATTACGTTTTTATTTATTTCAGTTCTCCAGCAATTTCTGTTTTACTTTGTTTCGGGTATATAGTCATTTTGTTTTTATTTGTTTCAGATATCGAGCAATTTTTTATCTGATCTCCAGCATTTTCGGGTTTTATTTGTGTCAGATCTCCAGCAATTCTTCTTTTTATCTGTTTCAAATCTCAAGTGATTTCTCATTTCGATTGTTTCGAATTGCCAGCAGTTTTTGCTTTTATTTGTTTCAGATCACCATCAGTTCTTCTTCTTAATTGTTTCTTATCTCCGGCTTTTGCTGTTTTAGTTTGCATCAGTTCTCCAGTAATTTCTGTCCTAATTTGTTTCGGATACCAGCAAATTTTGTTTTTAATTGTTTCAGATTTCCAGTGAGTTCTGTTTTTTTTTATTCAGATGCAAAGCAGTTTCTGCATTTTGTTGTTTTGGATCTGCAGAAATGTCTGTTTTTGTTCAGATGAGATCTTTTGTATTTGCAATTCTTCATTTTATTTTTCTCCCTGTCTCTCAACGAAATGTCTTGAAGCAAGATGTTATTTTCTCTATCTGGATTCGTGTCCACAATTAGATTGAGAAATAAAGGGGCATGCAGTAAGTAACTGGGAGAAAGCACAATACTGCAGACAATGGAAACAATTCGAGTAAAGTGCTGAAACCTAAACAGAGAATGTTCCAGCACAATCTGAATATTTTCACGAAAGTGTGGCAGGTCGAACTAAGCTGCTTTTTGGGATGAAAACACGCTGACTTTTAATCAGAAAGTTCCACGATTATTTTCTAAACTGAAGTAGGAAATCGTATCTCCTAACTAGCATTTTTTTTCACGCTTCAACAGTTCACTTCGCAAACCCAAACCAAGTTTTGTACAGATGGTTCTTGTAAAACGCAATGGTGGACTTATTGTGCAACATCTCTAATAGAAAAATCGCACATGAGAAACACCGCTTAAAATGTTGGTGATGTAAACACGTTCCAGCCAGCACACATTATATAAGGTTATTTCCAAACAGTGCTGCCAATTTGTCAATCGTGTTGCAGTGATTTCACGTTACCGAAACAAACAGGACAATATTGGGTCCAAGTAAGGAAATGAGCTGCTTCGCAGTTCACTGTGAATATGACACGAACAACTTGGTTTGGGTTTTCGAAATAAAATATTGAAACATGTGAAACAATGCCACTTAGAAATATGTTTAAACTTGAAGATAACTGAGACAGAATATCACAACAGTACGTGAAGAACTGCAGATGCTGAAATTCTCAAACAAGATCAGAAGCAGCTGGAGAAACTCTGCAGTTCTGGCAGCCTCAGAAGAAAGAAAACAGAGTCACCGAACCCGAAACTAAGACATTGCAAAATTCGAAGATTCAACTTTGAATTGAATTTCAATATGATTTGGGACATGATTGCCATGGTGATCGTTGGCATTTTCTCTGTGCGTGAGAAACCTACACGAAGTTTGATGTGAACAGACATAAAAGTGCTTACAAAGTGTTGGAGTTATTTCCTTGCAAGAACAAAACTGAATGTCATTGTAACATTAAACATGTAATCTATTCGGTTCCAATCTTCCCATTCCTTCTAATATTTTTTGCTTCAAATTACGAAGAACCTTACCGACAAACTGCCCCACCAATGTGTCCCGAATATCCTTGCTATGGATAGCGTGTTCTGAAATGCTGGCATCCAATTCAATATGTACCAATTGAGTACATCCAGCACTCCTAAGCCAATCGGAATGACCTAAAGGACACAAAATTAAGGTTGAGCAAAGTATGTGCATTCAAAGAAGGAGTTAACTGCTCGTGGGAATGAGGTGAATAGAAGAACCCCTGAACAGATACAACTCCCTGAATTCGATTAGATTATTGACCCAGTTAGAGTTAGCCAACGAGTTGCCTTCAACTTTGCACATGTAGGAGGCAATATATTCACATTACACAATCTTCAGCAGATGAGCATCTCCAACAAAAACAAATTCAATCATCAGCCCAACATTTCCATCCTCAAATCTACAGGTCTTCATATCCTGAGAATATCATTATGAAGAAACTAGATTGAACCATTCTATTGATTCCATGCCTGGCAGAGCAGGTGAGAGTGGCTCAGAATCACTCACCTCCTCTTTCTGTAATCCCTGTCCAACATCTACAAGGTCAGCTAAGGAGTGTCGTGAAAGTCTCTCGAATTTCTTGAATGAGCACTACTCTAAAAACACGCGAGACAGTTGGAACATACACAAATAATTATGTCTGCTTGATTGGCATCCGAACAGCTAAATTCAAAATTCACTACCTTCACCACTAATGCACAGAGACACAACTGAGTAGCATTTGCAAAATGCCCTGCAGTTACTGACCCAGATTTTATTATATCTTTGATTATTTGGTGGGTGTGGACATCTCTGGCTAATCCAGGTAACTGCAAAGAAAAAACCTAAATGGAAGAAAGCAGAATGCTGTGGACAAGCAAAAGAAATGCAGTACGTGCTGAGCTTCTAAAAGAAATAGGTCGAGCAGCAGCATGAAGTGTCAGACAGAACTAAATATTTGTCGTGTGAAAAGCCGCTAGTTTTCAAACAGAAAATTCCACAGTTCATTTTGTAAAAAAAAGAATTAGGAAACCAAGAACAAGAGAGGAGCAGAACAATGAAGGGTACAATCCCAGTTTACCACGAACATGGCATAAATATTTTGGTTTGTTTTCTCGAAGCAGAATGTTGGTAAAAATAGGAACAGGACAAGGTTGTTCGAGCCTGTACCACTATTCCACCACGGCTGATCCGATATTCCCAATATCCACCATGCTGCCCTTTCCCCATGACCTTTGATTCCCCTGTTTATCGAAACTCTATCTATCTAGGCCTTGAATATATGTTTGGGCTCTATCCCCTCAGCTCTCTGTGGCAATGAGTTGTAACGATTTATAACTATTAGAGAAAAGAAATTCCTCTTCATCTCAATTTTAAATTGGTGCCGCATAATTCTGACGATATGCTTTCTGGTATATGGCTCGCCCACGAGGGGAAACATTCTCTCAACATTTGCCCTGAAGAATCCAGGGTGTTTTAAACAGTGGTGGTGAGCTCCTTTGAAAAACTGCTGCGGTTCTTGGCTGTCGAGACACACATGCAGTGCGGCTATTAAGGGGTTCCCAGGATCTCGAGCCAGCTACAAATAAAACAAAAATTGGTGATGTACATCCAAGTAGAGCTGGTGTGTGAGACTGGGAGCAGAACTTGCACGTGCTGGTCCTCGCGTGTCTCATCTATCCTCGTCCTTTGAGCTCCTGTGCAATGAGAATTGTTAAGATCTTGTCGAAGCATCATTGATGTTTGTTATTTGTCCTCCATCTCCGCTGGGTCATGACCACCAGATGAAATGGTAACATTCTGGTCGGATCATTTACACTGGGTTTGTAGAAGTTAAAGATGAAAGCCCATCTCGATATTCTGAAAGGGAACATTGAGAATGAACATTTAATATTGAGCTCAGCAAAGATGCCCACCGCCAGTATTGGCTGAGAAAGGAACAAAATATGTTTGTTCATTATTTGCTGCATTGTTGGCAATATTGAAATTATACCTGAGGAACTTTCATAAATGATGAATGGAACCAGTTTTCATATACTGTTTTAATGGGCTTTAATGAGATTCATTGCAGCTAGAAATGTTTTGATCGGAATGATCGCACTGGGGATAGCTGCCGATTCTCTCGTTCATCTATCTAAGTCAGGTTAAATCAATTACAAAACGTATTCAACCTTACACTCAGCGTTTTCAATTTCCCCATCTTGTATCTTTCATAAGATGATGGAACAACTCCTTCATTCAATCTCCCAGTGTCTTCTACTTTGCTGTACTGTTGGTTTATGACAAATCCAGGTACCGTGTTCCGTAGATTGGCAATGTTTAGTGAACAAAAAAAAAGAGTTTAATTGATGTTAGGAGGTGATCATGTTCTACAAAAAATTTTGTGCAATTAAATGATACAGATTGTAGTGTGCCGGATTGCTAACCAAGTTAGAGTGGAATTACAAGCATTTTTCAGTGAACACTGAAATATGTGTTTTGGGAGTTAATTAGAGTGTATTACTGTATATTGTATTTAATATCCTCTGTGAAATAATTCCGTTCTTCCATTTTTGTCACAAAATGATATTGCTGACTTTGATATTTCAATTCACTAAAACATTAGAGACTATATTTTTTAAAAAAACTATTCTACAGACGGATGACTGGATTTGAGACTAATCGATTACATCTATTCCTAATGTATTTTTTCAACTGTGTGACAATTTTTGAGAAATTGTAAGCTTGCATACGAAAACATTATTTTTTTTTTGCAATTATAAAACTCCCCGAGACTTGCACGATATTTTACCACACCAGTTCAGACAAAAATGTCAGCGGGATTTAGTGTGTTTTCTTAAGTAACAAATAGGCACTGATAATCATACTGATGCAATATTGAAGCGAATTTTCATTATTTACGACTCTCTTGCGTCCTTTGTACTAAAACACGTGTAATTGCTTTGATGAAAGGAACAAAGACAGAAACTACTGGGCAAACTCAACATTTCTGGAAAGATAGCAGAAACAAAGAAGGATCATTTGAACATTGTCTCAGTTTTTCTCTCCCTGCAGAAGCTGCCAGACCTGCTGGGTTTCTGCAATTCCTTTTTTTTACAGATCTTCAGCATCGAATTTCTTTGTTTTATTTCAATATTAAGATGACCGATTAGATTGTTGAATACATTCCAACTATTCTATTGCGTTTACTAAACATCACATTTACAGCAAGGTCAGTATTTAAATTCTAAAACAAAACTGACTGGGTATAGCCCTGCTTGCGGTGCTGATACACAGTATGTTCAAAAAACGCCTCAAAAATAAATGATGAACAAAAGCAGAACAGCACAGGAACAGGCCCTTTTACCCTCCAAGTATGCACTGAAACATTTTGCCCTTTCACACTAAAATTAACTTCACTTACAAGAGCCTTACACCCCACTGCTTTGTTATTCATCTGGATGTTTCTTGAATGCTGCTATGCTTTCACGACCTCCTCTGGCAGCGTGTTCCAGGCACTCGTCACTCTTCTAGTAAAACAACGTAACTCAAACATCTCTTTTAAAAGTACCTAAATCCCTTGACCTTGATCCTGTGTTCCCTAGTAATCAACTCCTGCACCCTGGGCAAAAGTCTCATACTTCCTACTTTATCCATGATATTAACAATCTTATAAATATCTATCAGTAAGCCCCTCAAACTCCTGCATTCCAGTGAAAATAAACCCACTCCATCGAAATTTCTTCACTGTTAATATCCCCCATAGCAGGCAACATTCTGGTAACATTTTTCTGTACTGTCTGTAAAGTGTCCATAGCCTTCTGGCAGTGTTATAATTAGAACTGTCTGCAATATTCTAAGTCATAACATAACTTGTGTATCCTTACGCTTAATGCCCCTTCCAATGAAGGCAACTGTGCAGATCAGTTTGGCGAAGGAAAGAAATAACAGAAATTGCAGATTTGGAAATCAAAATGCACAAAGAAGATGTAATTCAAAATAAATTAGCTCATTCAGTCATAGGCAACGCCGGTGGCTTCAAGTAACAAAACCTACAGATAACACATTGTAAGCAAAAGTAACATTGCAAAATAGTGGTCGGGCATTCACTATGTAACAAAATAGAATTACTGGGGAATCTCAGCAGCTCTGGCAGCAACTGTGGACAGTGAAACAAGCTCGATATTTCGAATTTGTTTATTTTATTTTAAGGTTGATCTTGTTTATCTCGTGATGGGTGCTGGAGGAGTCAACCCCAATGCATAGTTTCTGCACAGGCGGCACAGCAGAGTAATGTCTTCATATTACAGACGGTACCAAGAAACAATAAAATACAGCTAAGTACTGAGATGCTGGCTATCTGAAACAAACAGAAATTTATCGAGATCTGAAACACATAAGAGCAGAAATTACAGGATGTAATAAAGCAAAGAACAGCGGATACTGGAATTCTGTAACCAACAGTAATTGCAGTATATCTAAAACAAAGAAAAACAAAAAAAAAAAAACTCTGCAAAAAAAAGTACAAAAAGTAGAGATTGCTGGAGATCATAAACAAACAAGAACCTATATCACTGGAAATCCAAAATAGACAAGAACATATATCACTGGAGACCTGGGACAAACAAAAACAGAAAGCGTTGATAAAATTCAGGAGGTCTGGCAGCATCTGTGTAGAAAGAAAGTGTTAATATTCTTCGAGTCCAGCGACCCTTCTTCAGGAAGCATCTCACGTTAATTAATATTCATTCAGACCCCTTGTGGAAATTTTCCTGTTGTTCCCAGGCCGAAAATTGCAACTGTAACAAAAGAACTAAATGTACAATATGAAGAATGCAAAATTTCACCTTGGGTAACAGATCACCGATGTCCTCTTCTGGGTCAGATTGCAGTCCGATTTTGTTCAACCTCACACAGTCTCATGGGGTAGGAGCACATCTATTTCAAATAAGAGATTGGTTTGTCAACCTTATCTGTATTGTTGACTGGTGTAAACGTGGATTCGTTCAGCAGACGAAGTTGGTCACGAAAGAGTGTTCTTCACTGGTGAATACCTCACAATACAGAGATGAGGAGATGGTCTAAATATGTTATTTATGGAGTATTAATCCAGAGACCCAGATAATATTTTGTGGTCATCGCTTGAAATCCCCATATAGCAGGTGGTGGAAGTTTAAATCAGCATAAATCCATGAGAAAATCAATCAAAAATTAAGAGTCAAACGATGGCGACCAATCGATTGTCATAAAAACGAATATTGTTAACTGATGTCATTTGGGGAAAGCAATGTCCATCTGTACCTTGTCTGGCCGACATGCAACTCTGTACACTGATGGTTGTGGTTTTCTCTTGTTTAATTCTTGGGCAATTAGGAATGGAAAATAAAGCTAGAGTCACCTACATCGCATAAACGAATTTTAAAAAATCTATCCGTTGTATCAATACCAGGGAATTGCTTCTCAATCCGAAATAGAGGGAACCAACCGAGATGTTAAGAATATGTCACAATAATTATCGTTTGTCCTCAGTCTCCAAATTCTACTTCGTGTGCTCAGGAATAATATATGATATGAATGTAAATATATTGTTATAGCCCAGACCAACCCTCCCCGAAATATATTCAGATGGTATAGCCACAATGGTTTTTTTATTTTAAAATTAAATGTACAGTTTTGCATTCCAGATGTAATTCGATTGGTCTAACTATTAACTTTAAATAAAACTTGCTTTAACGTTAAACTATAATTAACGTACAGACAAAATAGAAAAAAAATGACTTGCTTTAACTATAACACTGCTGAAATGCTTACTAAAATAATACGTACATTGATTAATATTAATTTACTGTTTGATTATAAGACCATAAGACCATAAGACATAGGAGCGGAAGTAAGGCCATTCGGCCCATCGAGTCCACTCCGCCATTCAATCATGGCTGATGGGCATTTCAACTCCACTTACCCGCATTCTCCCCGTAGCTCATAAACCCCATGGTTGCATTCCATAAACAGACCTTTGTCAAAGGAAAGTTCAGAAAAATGCATTGTCTCACTTGCAAGGCTACCAACTGGAAGAGAGCTCCAGCTTTTAGCTGTAATACAGACAGTAATAAGAGCTTATGTCCCCAGCTTTAAGAAACTGCAGGATGTTAAAACTAAAACTCCTGATTCCTTGGAAGATTGACCCCACCCATTCAGGCTGCTTCTATTGTTCAAAATTTGAATGAAAGAACTCCACGTACTCAGAAACCGATTAATCCTTTGGCTTTGAGCAGACTGCTCAATAATTTTGTCTCAGGCATTCTTCATAAGAACGAGAACAAAATGAATGACTTAAAGCCACAGCATAGTCACATTATGATGCAAGACTGTGGCATGTGGAATTTCCTGGACACGTGTTCCCAATGAGTATCAGATATGCAGCAAGTACTTGAAGTCCAAGCATCTTCCCTCAGAATCTTTAAGCTGGATGCTAAACCCTGGACCAAGATGAGGTAAAAATGCGTGTGTCTGAATGAAAGGGTCCTTTGCCTCGGATAGGGGAGTTTAATACGAGAGAGCATAATTTTCAGGTGAGAGGTGAAAGATTCAAAAAGGACGGGGGCAACATTTTTACACAAAGTATGTTTTTTCTGTTAAATAAACTATTAGAGAAAGTGGTATCTGCAAGTACAGTTACAACGTTTAAAAGTCACTTAGAAAAGATCATGAAGAGGGAAGTTTTGGAGGTACATGGACCAAAGCCAGGCAGGTGGGTCTAGTTTAGATTGGGATTATGGCTCCAACTATAACAAGGACAGAACTGCCCCTGGTGCTCACCTTCCACCCTATCAACCGTCGAATAAACTAAATCATCTGCCGACATTTCTGGCACCTCCAAACGTACCCCACCACCAGGGATATATTTGCCTCCCCACCCCTTACCGTCTTCCGCAAAGACCGTTCCCTCCGTGACTACCTGATCAGGGCCACGCCGCCCAACAACTCACCCTCCCGTCCTGGCACCTTCCCCTGCCACCACAGGAATTGTAAAACCTGCGCCCACACCTCCTCCCTCACCTCCATCCAAGGCCCTCAAGGAACCTTCCACATCCATCAAAGTTTTACCTGCACATCCACCAATATCATTTATTGTATCCATTGCTCCCGATGTGGTATCCTCTACAGAGCGCTTTAGGGAACATCTCTGGGACACCCGCACCAATCAACCACACCGCCCTGTGGTCCAACATTTCAACTCCCCCTCCCACTCAGCGGAGGACATGGAAGTCATTGGCCTCCTTCACCATCACTTCCTCAGCACCCGACGCCTGGAGGAAGAATGTCTCAGGGCATCAATGTGGACTTCACCAGTTTCCTCATTTCCCCTCCCCCCACCCCAGCTCCAAACTACGAGCTCAGCACTGTCCCCATGTCTTGTCCTACCTACCTATATTCCTTTCCATCTATCCAATCCACCCTGCTCTCTGACCTATCACCTTCATCCCCACCCCCATCCACCCATTGTACTCTTTGATACGTTCCCCCACCCTCCTCCCCGACCCTCTTCTCATTTATCTCTCCACGCTTCAGGCACTCTGCCTGTATTCCTGATGAAGGTCTTTTGCCCGAAACATTGATTTTCCTGCTCCTTGGATGCTGTCTGAACTGCTGTGGTTTTCCAGCACCACTCTAGTCCAGATTAGGGTATGCTTGGAACGGTTTGATTAAAGGGTCTGTTTCTATCCTGTCAGTCTCTGTGAATCTTTGTCCTGAACCATGCTGAGGCCATTACTACAGCCGAGGAGAAAGTGAGGTCTGCAGACGCTGGAGATCAAAGCTGAAACTTTATTGCTGGAACAGCACAGCAGGTCAGGCAGCATCTAGGGAACAGAAGATTCGACGTTTCGGGCACATGCCCCTACTACAGCCGGTCATATGACTGAGGATGTAAAGAGATTAAGTGATGTGCAAACAAAGCGGGGGAATGTGAGAAATGTTTTCACTGTGCTAGTTGATAGGGCATGCAATGCACTGCCTGGTGGAGGCAAGTTCAGTTGAGGTCGCCTATCCATATTGCAGAGACAGAGAGACAGGGAGACACAGAGAGAGAGAGAGAAAGAGAGAGAGAGGAAAGAGAGAGAGAGAGACGGGTTGGCAAGAAATTAAAATGTCGGTATGAGACTGATAATGAAAATTCCACCGACTAGTTTAGGATTGGATGACTACATTATTCGAAGGGACATAATGACAACTTTTATTTTCCATTTCTTGAACAGCTACCTTTCTTCATGGCAACTTTTATTGTTGAAACTTGCTCATTTCTTTTGCAACTTCTCGAAAACTGAAATAGAATCATCAAACAGGAACATGGGGATTAGAACTCACATCCTCTGGGTTTTAAAACGTGGACAGCGAGTTATTAACTGTTGAAACTGAATTACTACCTACTTCAACAAACAGCAGAACACATAAACAGTCGTGACCACGGCTATGAGCTCTCCGTACACAAAGTATACCTAGTATCTGTAAACGTGTTTCAGCTTCAATAAGACTCATGGGGCTGTGTAAGTTGTCATATACATGGATATGCATCTGGGCCAAATGTGGTGAACAGCTTGTTCAGTCAACGCTTGATTTTAGCAGCACGCTGTACACTTAATTCTTTGATGAGGGAACCATACTTTTTTATTCATTTGATACCAGTGTTGAAGCAATCCGTCCCCAGGTACTGACAGAAATCGATCTTTTCTTTTGATTTGGCATTAAAACAAAATGTGATATTAATGCCAACATTGGACCAATGAAACAAATTGACTTCTTCTGTGCCTGAAGTATTATGTAGAGCTTTTATCCCCATACTAGAGAAGAGATGGAGTTACATTGGAGACAGTTCATTCATTTGTCTTATGAAGAGAGATTGAACAATTTAGGCCTAAACTCATTGGAGTTCAGAAGACAGGGAGGTGACCTAATTGAGATTTCTAATATGCAAAAGGAGATTAAGAACGTCGGTGTAGAGAGGATGCTTTCTCATGTGGGAAATCCTAGAATGAGAGGTCATAGTTCAGACTAATGGGTAGCAGATACAAAACTGAGATGAGGAGGAATGGCTTCACTCAAAACGGTCGTGAATCCGTGGAGTTCGCTTCCCCAGAGACCAGTGCTTCGATATTGCGTAGATTTGAGAAGGAGATAAGCAGGATTTCGATTTGTAACAGGTTAAAGATTATAGGGAGTGGACAGGAAAGTGGAGAGGAGGGCCGAGACGAATTCAGCCATGGTTGTCTTGAATTGCAGAATAAGCTGGAGAGGCTGAATGGCCTAGTCCTGTTCCTGGTTCTTATTTAATTTTATACTTGGTCTGTCTAGGAATGGTCTGAACTGCTTAAGTAAACGCGGCAATCTTCAAATCATAGATATTTCGAACCAATTTATAATCTCAGCACAAATAATGAGTGGCTGATATCGAGGGAAGAAACATTCACATTGACAGCACATTGTTCATTTAACCCGGTACATTGAAGATGTGCAGTTTCTATACGAACGGGTTGTGGTTTTGTTGATATTGACAACAGGTTGAATCTACATACACACATGCAGTACAATGTCAGTGGCAACTTTTGAAGAAATGAGATCCATTGACCAATATTGTTTGTTCGTGGCTAAACCTCGGTGGGTTATTTTCTCCACTGAAGCAGAGTGAAGCCTAGAACAGGAAGAAAACTGGGGCATCTGCTGTCTCTCTTTCTCAAAGCATGTAGTTTTTTTATGAGAATAATTTTTACACCATTTCTCACAAGCACACGGGTCAACATAACTTCCCAAACTAAGCAGAAAGCAAGGGAAACATCTCTGGAGAGCACCAGACGACAAAACAAAACCTTTAAAAAGCTGACGTTGTTAGAATACCGAGCTAATCGTTGCACTGTTCTCAATTGAATTCAATTACTTTCAGGTTTTTAGTCAAGTATAAGGAGGAGCGTGGCTTGTGGTTCAGTTCTAGCACCACTAATGAGACTATCAGATCATACGAAATGGGAACAGAGGTAGGCCATTCAGCTCCTCGAGATTGCTGAACCATTCATTAGACCATGGATGATCTCACAATACTCATGTTCACATTCCTTCTTTTTCCTTAGAAAACTTGATTTCCCCGACGATCGTGAATCTATCTCAGCAGCACTCTCTGTGGCAAGTCGATTGCAAGTCTGACAATCCTCCAGGTGAAGAAAATCCGCCTTATCTCAGTATTAAACTGATGTTCCTTTATTCTGACACGATGTCCTTTTGTCCTTCTGCCGTAGGGGAAGCATCCTATCAACATCAATCTTGTGTAGCCCCTTAATTCTGCATGTTTCAGTGAGATCACTCCTCTTTCTTTCCCATTATGTGAGACGTTAATGTCCTTTTATATTTCAATGTTATTTTGCTTACAGTGCTGCCTCTCTGGCATTCTCGTTCTCGGTGAATTCTGAACTCAATCGTATGCCTTCTCTCAGATTTAACAGCTCTTTCATTTGATAATTCTGTATCCTGTTTCCAAATCCTTCCATCTACCTTCCAACTGTTCCATTTCTTCATCAGTCAACCATTTTAAGTTTCTTCACCGTATGCATCACTGCAGGTAATAGAGAATTATGCACTCCCATCTGCTGTTGTACAGCTCATCTGTGTTAGTCATGAAACATCTTCAGCTCATTAACCGTGTTTACTTCTGTATGAAACAACTTTTTAAAATTTGAGTAACAAACAAGTGTTCACTTGAATAATAAACGTGAGTTAGTAACTGTCATAAATGACTGTTCATTTGTATAGTAAACTTGCATCCACTCGTGGAATAAATGTGCTATTTTTTCCGCAATAAATATATGTTCATTAATGTAATAGAGATGTATTTATCCATATTATAGAAATGTGCTAATTTGTGTAACAAGCTCATGTATTTTTGGGAAATACATTCTTGTTCAGATTTCCAGCATCTGCAGTTCTCAGTTTTATACAGACACAATGCATTCTATCTAAATCTGTAAAGATACGAGTCCCTCAAAGCAGTTCCATCAAGGGGTTGATTCTCATAAGTGTCCCCACAATGTGTACACAAGCATGTGGACAGAACTGACAATCCCTCCTTCATTCTTTTCCTGTAGACAAATCATGTCATGTTGGAATCCATTCCAAACTTTTCAATACTTCCTCAGAGAATTGAATGTGTGACAATCTGAAAAATACATCACAAAATAATTACCAACAACGAGCAGCTTCTGAGTACGCTCTTGTTAAAAAATAACAAGTGACTGTTTTTACTTTGCTTTAAGAAAATCTATTAGTTTTCCATGAGCAATAGCCACCACTAGGCAGTACAAAGTTCACTGAAAGTGTTGTCACATTTAGACAGGAAGGCTTATAACACACTTGCCTTCATTGGTCACAGCATTGAGTGCAGGAGTTGGTTTTACATAAGGATTTACAAGGCTGTCACCGGGATTGTTGCGTTTGAGTGCTCAGTAGATACGCTGGGAGTTTTCTCTATATAGCGTTGGAGGCTGAGGGCTGACCATATGGAGAATGATAAAACCACGAGCAGAAATAAGGTGATGAGCCCGGGTCTTTTCCCCAGGGTAGGGGAGTCCAAAACTAGAGGACATAGTGTTATGGTGAGAGATGAAAGATTTAAAAAAGACCTGAGGTGCAACGTTTTCACACAGAGTGTGGTGCAGTAATGGAATGAGCTGTCAGAGGATGTGGTGGAGGCTGCTGAAATTATAATATTTAAAATATAGTCTGACAGGTGCACGGATAGGAAAGGTTTCGCCAGTTATGGGCTAAATGCAGGTAAATAGGAGTAGTTCAGTTTAGGATATCTTATCGACATGGGCAAATTCGGCCGATGTGTCAGCTTCCAGGCTGTATGACTCTCTGACTCTTTGTACAAAGCTGCTGAATTTTCGACAACAATGCCCACATTCAATGTGACTGAAGACTCACGTTTCAATGAATGAATGGAATGTGCTTTTGCAAAGACGAAGCAGCTCCTACCCTGGGAACTGAAGGACAGCTCTGAGACATATGTTCACAATCAGAATGAACTACCTCGATGTTGCATCGGTTGAAGAATTTGTGGGATGGAGCTCATGGTATTTGAGTAGATAGCATTATTGCTGGCAGATTCCAGATTCTGCTTTTGTTCTTGCATTATGATGTATGAACGGCAACGCTCCTCCATATTTGGAATTAAGCGTGATACTGTAATTAGTTTGTTCATTTACAGAAATTTGAAAATAGCAACAAAGCTGAGCAATTCTGGAGCTCGACCTCCCCAAGGAGCTTCCACACTGTATAAGGCAGCGACGCTGGGAATGCATTAGCTCAGAATTTCAAACAAGGAGCTTGTCAATGAAGAGACAGACAATTCGCCCAGAAAAATGCTTCGACCAATTGAACACGTAGAGAAGATATTCGACACCATCCTTGCTTTTATTGGCATCCCTGGTATGGTAAAATTATAATTAAACTAGTTTTAATCTGCTGCTGAGCTGCTCTCTGCCTTTAACATTTGGACAATTTTTTTCCCAGCTCACTGACTGGTCAGCCTTATCCAGAAACCAGAACTGTGATAGCAATTCACTGAACAGCACTGTCGGCAGAATATCCACTGATAAACAGTCCCAACTTCACTGTTCAGAGAGAACAAATCTTGGCAGACTTCCCTCCTGATCCCTGTACATCGAGACATTTGTCATGTACAGATGTGTAGATTATCACTGTAAATATCACAGCAGTGCTAACACTCACACGTTGTCACTGAGCAAACCCTGGAGGTACTGTTATGCTGCACTTGGGCGACACAGAGGGGAAATGTGTCTAGGTGGGTTATTCTTCGGAGGGTCGGTGTTGACTAGTTGGGTCGAAGCATCTGTTTCCACACTGTATGGAATCTAATCGAATTTAACTTGAGTAAGATACATGGCGTAGTCTTGTTTGAAATCTTATGCACGTTCTGATTACCCGTTTCCTGAATAAAGTCCGAAAGAAATGGAAACAGATGTTGCTGGAAAAGTTCGTCAGGTCTGGCAGCATCTGTGAAGAAAAATCAGAGTTAACATATCGGATCTGGTTCTGAGGAAGGGTCAATGGGCCCGAAACGCTAACGGTGATTCTTCTTCACAGATGTGTGCAGAACTGCTGAGATTCTACAGCAACGTCCGATTTTGCTTTGGACATGTTTCCTTTTCCTGTTGCGGCTCCAATCAGGATTTGGTCCAATGTGAAGAGTAGATCACTTGAAACATGGAGAAGGGGTAAATTTGGTTTATTGACAGTCTAATCGCCAGTCTTATGACAGTGTTGAGAGCAAGATTGCTAATAGGTTTCTGTGCCTGCCAGATTGGAGCTGGGAGCTGAAGTAATCTGTTAAATTCACTCAGTCACCTTAAAGTCAAACAAATCTCAGGTCTCCTTCTGCTCTCCTAGGTGGGACGTGAGGTCAGTCTCTGGCTAAATTCCGCAATCTCTAGTGTGATTGTCTTGGAGGACAATGTGAGGATGGTGTGGAAACATTAATTTCAACCTCACTCAAATCCAATCACTTGCACTTACAGGGTGTGCCAGATTGTTTTGGTAAATTGGTATTCTTGCTTTTTGGAACAGGCATGGAGAATAACTGATCAGAATTTCATTAGGGCTTTTCCAATTTTTCTTCCACAGTTAATATGCTGGCGATTGCTCTCCTTTCCCAGGGAAAGTGTGGTGTATCCCCTTGCACTACTCGCTACCTGGTGGTTATGGCCGCTTCCGATCTGATGGTCATTATCACTGACATTATACTGACGAGTTTTCGCTTTTATTATTACCCACGGTCTTTCCTGTCCCTCACTCCAGTGTGTAGTATTATTGGGGCCCTGTTTCATGCAGCAAGAGACTGTTCTGTCTGGTTCACTGTCACTTTCTCCTTTGACAGATTTGTGACCATCTGTTGTCAGAAGCTGAAAGCAAAATATTGCACCGAGAAAACGGCGACTGTGGTTCTCGCAACAACCTGCTCCCTGTTCTGTTTGAAAAACATCCCCTTCTATTTTGCCTATAAACCTTGGGTGATAATCAACAATATGCCATTCTACTGTGAAACAAAGTCAAGTTACTATACTGAGACTTGGTGGGTGGTATTAGATTCGCTTGATGTGGTTTTAACCCCTTTACTGCCATTCGTTTTAATTCTCTTGCTCAATGCTGTGACAGTCAGACACATTGTGGTGACGAGTCGAGCCCGGAAGAGACTGAAGGTTGACAGCAATGGAGAGGATCGCAGAGACCCAGAGATGGAGAGGAGAAGGAAGTCTGTGATTTTGCTATTCACCATATCTGGGAGTTTCATCCTCCTGTGGTTAATCAATGTTGCAGATTTCTTACTTTATGTCATTCAAGGAATCAATCCTGATGATTACCCACCCTTTCTATATCACTTCGGTATTAGTGGTTTCATGCTGCAGAGGCTAAGTTGTTGCACAAACACATTTATTTATGCAGCGACATTGTCTAGGTTCACGGCAAAAATCAGTAATGCAGTAAACGACCTGGTTGCACTGCATCATGTAGACAGTATGCACTGCTGCTCCTGTGTGTCTGTGGTCGAATGAGGGGATATTTGTGGATGTGGTCCCAATCAAGTGAGGGCTGCTTTGTCTTGAATGGTATCAAGCTTCTTAAGTGCTGCTGGAGCTGCTCCGATCCAAGACAAGTGGGGAGTATTCCATCACACTCCTGACAGAGGTTACTTATCTCAGCCCAGAGAGAGAGTTGATCTGGGAACCCATCTTAGCACAATCCAAAGGAATTGTCCAGGGGAATAGAATTTCCCACCTGATTGTTACAAGCAGATTAGAACCTTCCATAAATTTCCATCAAAATCTAAGACTTAGGAGGTTTCTGATTAAATTAAGTATAATAGTATATGAGAACGTGCCCCACGATAAAATGCATGGTCTCACTCCAGAGTGGCAATTCGACAGACCACATGCTAATGTGACAAATAGTCAACGATGAATGGTTTCATGTTTGGAAATTGTGGAAGGTGATCACATGATGTTATGAGAACTCGCCCACCAAATAAATGATAGCAAATTGTTGATCTCCCTGTTTTATCAGCATCTGAGTGGGTTGCCTCGCCAATGCTCTCCAATGAGAAATGTTCTGCCATGGGTATGAGAGTCAACATCGTGAAATTTAGCTCCCTTTATGTTGAAAGTGATAAAATGCTCGCCTCTGCTGGCCACCACAAGCCACCACACTGTGATGGAGGAGGAAACCCCTTGGATTCGTTCAGACAGGGAGAGAGGGAGGACAGCAGCTCACAGTACCAACCAAACTGACGGCACTATCAACATACACACACACACACACACACACACACTCACACACACTCACACACACACACTCACATGCTGGTGTGGAGAACATTCCAATTGTACTGAGGCCCCTCAGTGTAGAATATGCACATGTTGAGAAATGTTGCATTTTCTCTACAATGAGAAAACAATTTGTCTTTGCGCAATATTGCTGATATTATTGATATTTATTCGATCATTTCCATTCCAACTGCATCCAGGTACCTCCCAGGGAAACGTTTTTTGAGGAGACAGGGTGAACTTTGCAGCTGCCATTGTTTTCTGATGCTCTGTCACATGTTCAAAGTGATATTCAAAGTCGGAGAAATTAAGACCAGTTTTAGACCAAAAGACATAGGAGACATCGGAGTGGAAGCAAGGCCATTTGGCCCATCGTGTCCACACCGCCATTTAGTCATAGCTGATCGGCGTTACAATTACACTTACCTGCACTCTCCTTGTAAACCTTAATTCCTAGCGAGATTATGAATTTCTCAATTTTTGCCTTGAAGACACCCAACGTCCCGGCCTCCACAGCGCTCCGTGGCAATGAATTCCACAGGCCTACCACTCTGGCTGAAAAAATGTCTCCTCACTTCCGTTTTAAATTGATTCCCTCTAATTTTACAGTTGTGCCCACGGGTCATAGTCTCCCTGCCTGATGGAAACAACTTCCAAGCGTCCACCCCTTCGAAGCCAGTTTTGGGGATGTGCATTTCCTACTGTTTATATCTTAAGGACAACATCGCAAGGGATTGAACACAACTGTGCTGCATCACCATACATTTCCTATGAAGAAGGAAACAATCGTTCAACGTCAGTAATTCATAGATTTTGATACTGTATCCAAAGATAATCGACTGCTTCTGCAGTGGCGTGGCTAATCCAGAAGAGGGTGACATTGTATCTCTTTAAACACAAGATGGGGAGAGAAAAGATGGGGCGGATTGGGCTCTGAGCTTTTGATTCACCACACGTAAATTAATTCATTCACGTCCATCAGGATAAAGTCATTCACATTGCAGGGAGAGATGGACACACGCGGACACGCACATATAGAAAACAGATACAGAGACACATATGGAGACACACATCAACATAAGATTAATATTATGTCGTCTTGCACACAAGAGGCACAGAAAGAGAGCGTGAGATACATAGAGAGAGAGAGAGACAGACAGGGAAGGAGAGGGAGAGAATAACCGCTAAAGCAACAGAGACCCCGTTGGACATCGACACAGTCACAGAGATACATGGAAGCTGGCATCCCGTCACCTCGTCACCCTTTATTTACACGGACACAGTACTTGACACTGGTCTCCCTTCCTCACAGCCAGCTGTCATACGTCGGACACACTTGTTCACTTGACAGCCAGGGCTCTTGATTGTACGTTAGCAAATCACCAATCAGGGAAGTCCAATTCTATTACATCCACTTGGCTGTCCTCAATAGGTTAACGACATTCCTCCGCCTCTCTGTCTGGGGACGTATGTTGGTTCTTTTGTCCTATAGCTTCTCATAGTAGGTCAATTCCTCCGAGACCATGTATTGCAAAAGTCGTCAGCAGCTTTTCTATTGTCCTCCTCGTGTTTGAAAAATGTACTATATACACGGCCAACCATTTTGAGTGGGCATCAACAATGACTGAGAATGTTGACTACATGGTTAATGTGCAACCAACTCGCAACCCTTTGATCGAAGAAATTCCTCCGTCTCAGTCTGAAATTTGTGCCCTTTTAGTCTGAAGCTGTGCCCTTTAGCACTGGTCCCTTCCATGAGGGGAAGCACCCTCCCAGCATTGACTCTGTCAGACCCCGCTCTGTTTCAGTGAGATCACCTCCCATTCTCATAAACCAATGTGAGTACAGTCCCAGCCTGTTTATCCTTTGCTCCTGAGACAATCCCTCCATCCAAGGCTCATCCTGGTGCCGTGCCTCCAATGGAATAATACTTTTTCTTCATTGAAGGACCGAATTTGCTCACAGTACTCCGCATGTGGTCTCCCCAGCACCGTGTACAGCTGCAGCAAGACTTCCCACCTCTTACACTCCAACCCTCCTGGAAATAAGTGCCAACTCATTCCATGACCCCTCCTTCTATCTTGCTGCCCTTTGGTGTGAGCTTTCTGTGTGTCCTGCACAAGTTTATCTCCAGTTGAATAATACCCTGCACTCTTTTCAAAAATGAGAAATTTGACATTTTCCCGCATTATGCCATGTTTGACCAGAAGAGGTGTTGGGTTTCTTGCAAAAACATTAAGGCACATACGTTCCCGGTGTCTAACCCAGACTTCTGAAGGAAGCGATGATGGAGATTTCTGTGACATTTCGATTGCATTCAGCCATAAGTGAAGTCCCAGAAGACTAAAGAATAGACAATGTTGTTCTTTTGTCTAAAAAAGGTAACGGGATAAGCCAGGAATTTATAGTCTAGTGAGCCTTACATCAGTGGTAGCGAAATTATTGGAGAAAACCTTTAGAGACAGGAATTATTTGCATTCGGAAAACAATGGGCTTATGAGGGATAGTCAGTTTCACGTTGTGTGAGGGAAGTCTTGTCTCACAAAATTGTTTGAGCTGTGAGGAAGTGATTAGGCTGGTTGATGGGGGTAGAGCAGTGGATGTTGTCTACGTTGACTTCAATAAAGCGTTGAACAAGAAGATCCAGAAGATTAAGCTGGATTGGATTAAAGGGAAGCTGGAGACAGAGGGTACCAGTGGAACGGTGTTTTTTAATGGATTGGAGGGCTATGAGCGCAGTGTTGCACAAAGATTTGTGCGCTTGCCTCTGTTGCTCGCAAGTAAGTCTCAGATAAAAATGTAGGAAATTAGTAAATTGGCAGCCGACATGAAAATTGCTGAATTTGTGGATAGTGAAGAAAATTATCAAATGACACACTAAGTTACAATAAAGAACTACGGATGCTGGGAATCTAAAAGAAAAATAGAAATTGCTGGAGAAACGCAACAGGTCTGGCATTTTCTGTGGGAAGAAAGCAGAGTTAAAGTTTCAAATCCGGTGACCCTTCATCAGAACTATTCTCATTTCAATGGATGCAGCAGGATGCAGATAAATTGGAAATCTGGGCAGAGAAATAGCGGATGAAGTTTAATCTGGAAATGTGTGAGGTGATACATTTGAGATCTCAAACGTTTGTGGGAAGCATACAGTAAATGTTAGGATCCTGAGGAGCAGTGACGCAAAGAGGATCTTGGGGTAACAGTCCATTGTTTTCTGAAAGTGGTGACGCCAGTTAGTAAGGTGGTTTAACGAAAGTCAAACAGCATGCATGTCTTCATCAGTTGAGGCATTGAGTTGCCAATTTGGCAATCATATTGTAGCTGTATAAGACTTCAGTTATGCCACGTTTGGAGTAGTATGTGTAATGCTGGTCACGATGCTACAAGAAAGATAGAGACATTGGAGAGGGTGCAGTAGAGGTTTACAAGGATTGTTGCCTTAATTGGAGTGTATTAGCTATAAGGAGATATTGGATAAAGGTAAATTGTTTTCGCTAGAGCATCGGAGGCTAAGGGGCGACCTGATAGCAACGTATGAGGCGTGGATAGGGTTGATCAGCAGACTTTTCTTCCCACTGTCGAAATGTCAAATACTAGAGGGCACCGATTTAAGGCGTGAGGCGAAATGTTTAAGGGAGATTCGTGAGGAAGCGTTTTTCAAACAGAACGAAGGAGGGGTCTGGAATGTACTGCCGGGGAGATATTCGAAACAGGTACGAGTGAAATGCTTAGAAGACAGACGCACGAACAGGGAGGGAATAGAGGTTTATGGATCAAGTACAGGTAGATGGGATTGGTTATTAAACGGAGGTTGACCCCCTTTGAGAACTAAACCCGACAA
This sequence comes from Chiloscyllium plagiosum, assembly GCF_037043375.1. Classification (NCBI taxonomy): domain Eukaryota; kingdom Metazoa; phylum Chordata; class Chondrichthyes; order Orectolobiformes; family Hemiscylliidae; genus Chiloscyllium; species Chiloscyllium plagiosum. Next base: position 13,428,316 of record NW_028270178.1, on the reverse strand, counting down.
ACCCAAAAAGGAACACCTCCCTCTATAATCTGTAAAAGGATTGCGAAAAGTGGTATAACCTGCGTTTCAGAAAATCTATTGGCTAAAGAAACTAAATCCCTGAGACTCATTTTAAAATCAACACGTAACAACTCAATTATCGAACTTAAACATTGACCAAATTAACTAATTCATTCACAAACCAAATAAATTCCTCAGAACTGCTAACTTTTCCTGACAAAAGCAAGTTTCCAATAAAAAACAAGCCCCACCCATATAACAAAAAAGTCTCTCGAAATTACAACCAGGTTCGTGTCTTCTGGAATGATCTGTTCTTTCCCACATCTATTTTTCCATCAGGAATGCCTTCTCTGTGGGTTGTCCCTTAGTTATTTAAATAGTTCTTTCTCTAATATATAGATGAGGATGAGAGAGCCAGCAATTCTCCCTCAGGAGCTATGGCCCCTCCCCCACCTTATTCCAAATACAATCTTCCAACTCGGCACCACCCTTTTGACCTGTCTTACCTGTCCATCTCGCACCCCAACTATCGTCTCCTTCCTCCTCTCCGACCTATCACCTTCAACCCCACCTTCATCTACATTTTGAATTCCCGACTACCTTCTCCCCCAGCCCCATCCCTTCCATTTATCTCTCAGCCGCCTTGGCTAACAAGCCTCTTTCCTGATGAAAGGCTTATGCCTGAAACGTCGATTCTCCCGCCCCTCTGATGCTGCCTGACCTTGTGTGATTTTCAAACACCCCACTCTCGACTCTCGAGAACATCGCTACTTCTGGCCTCATGACAGAGAGAAGGTCATTGATGATGCAGCTGAAGATTTTTGGGCCTCAGGCACTACCCTAAGGGATTCCTGTTGAGATGTCCTGGAGCTGAGATGACTGACCCTCCACAACCAATGCGATCTTCCTGTGTGCCAGGTGTGACTCTAACCAATGGAGTGTTTGCCTCCTAATACCCATTGATTCCAGTTTTGCCAGTGTTCCTTGGTGCCTTACTCTGTGAAATGCTGCCTTGATGTCGACGGCTGTCACTCTCACCTCCCCTCTGGAAATCAACTCGTTTGTCCATGTGTGAATCAAGGCTGTAATGATTTCAGGGGCGGAGTGGCCCTGGCGAAACCCAAACTGGCGTTATTGTACAGATTATTCTGAGCAGGTGCTGCTTGATGCGAAAGCCTTATTTTTTGCACTGATGTGCTGGGCTCCTCCAACATTGAGGATGAGGATATTTGTGGAGCCTCCTCTTCCAGTGTCTTGTTTAATTGGCCCCCACCATTCACGATTGGATGTGGAAGGACTGTAGCGCATAGATCTGATCCTTTGGTTATGGGCTCTCTTAGCTCTGTCCATCACTTCCTGTTTATGCCAATTGGCATGCAAGTAATCCTGTTTGGTAGCTTTACCAGGTTGATACCTCATTTTTAGATATGCTTGATATTGTTTCTGGCATGCCATCCTGGGCTCTTCATTGAACAAGGTTTGTTCCACTGGTTTGATGGTAATGGATGAGTGGGGGATATGGCAGGCCATGAGGTTATGGATTGAGCTGGAGTACAATTCTGCTGCTGTTCATGGCCCACAGTGCCTCTTGGATGTCCATTCTTGAGCTGTTACATCGGTTCAAAATCTGTCTTATTTAACATGATGATTGTGCCATACAAAATGATGGAGTTTATTCTCAATGTGAAGGCAGGTCTTTGTTTCCACAAGGATAGTGTGGTGGTCACTTTTACCTATACTGTCATGAACAGTTGCTTCTGCAGCCGGCAGATTGGTAAGGATGAGATCAAGTGTGTTTCTTCTTACTATCAACTCTTGCTGTTTCCTTCACCCATGCAATAGATCCAGTCCAGCAGCTATATCCTTTAGTACAAGACCAACTCGATCAGTAATGCTGCTGCCGGGCCACCCCTGGTGGTGGACATTGAAATCCCCCACTCAGTGTCCATTTTGTGTCCTTGTCACGTTCAGTGCTTCCTGCAAGTGTTGTTCAACATGGAGGAGCACAGATTCATCAGCCGAAGGAGGACAGTGTGTCTGAACCAACAAGAGGGTTTTTTTCACGTTTAACCTGAAGCTATGAGATTTCATTGGGTCCGGTGCTGATGTCAAGGACTCCCAAGGCAACTCTCTCGCCTCCAAATACCACTGTGCCGCCATCACTCCAGACTGTGTACTGCCACTGAGACAGGAGATATCCAGGAATGGTAATGGTAGCGTCTGGCATGTTAACTGTAATGTATAATTCTATACAGATGATAGTGTCAGGCTGTTGCTTGACTAGTCTGTGAGACTGCTCTCCCGATTTCGGCATGAATCTCCAGATATTCGCAAGGAGAACATGCTTGACAGGGCTGTTTGTGTTTTGCCATTGTTTTTTCTGGTTCCAAATTCGATGCCAGCTTGTTCGCAATGATCAATGTTGCAACCATACTTGGCTTTCTGCACAATAATGATCTAAATGAAGGAACTGAGGGAATTCTGGCTATGTGTGCCCACGCATAAAGATAGGTAAAAGGACAAGCAGAATTGTGGAGGTGGGGTGCCGGCAGAAGAATTTGGCCAGGTTAGTAGAGTGGGCAAAGAAGTGGCAGATGGAGTGCAACACGGGAAGGTTTGAAGTCATTCCCTTTGGAAGGAGGAATAGAGGCATGGACTATTTTTCAAATGGGGAGAAATTTCAGGAGTTGATGTGCAAAGAGACTTGGGGGTTCTAGCCCAGGATCCTCGAAAGTGAAACTCGCTGGTTGGTCAGTATTTAGGGAGGTAGATGCAATGCTAGCATTTCTTTTGAGAGGACTGAGCTATAAAAACAGGGATGTACGTCTCAGGCTTCAAAAGGTTCTTGTCAGACGACATTCGGAGTATTGTGCGCATCTTTGGGCCCATATCTCAGGAAGGATGTGCTAGCTCTGGAACGTGTTAAGAGAAGGTTCACGAGAATGGTCCGAGGAATAAAAAGCTGAACAAATGAGGAACGTTTGTGGACTCTGGGTTTATGCTCGATGCAGTTTGAAACTTACAGAATTCTGTGTGGTCTGGACAGGGGAGATGTTGATAAGATGTTTCCATTGGAAGTAGACACTAGGACCAAAGGGCCCCTGCCTTATAATAAAGGGAAGACCATTTTGAACAGAGATAAGGAGAAACTTCTTCAGCCAGAGAGTTGAGAATTTATGGAACTAGTCCCACCGAAGGCTGTGGAGGCCAGGTATTTTAGAATATTTAAAACGGAGATCGACAGTGTATTCAGCCTCAAGGGGATCAGGGGTTATGGGAGAAAGCGGGAGAATGGGGATGAGAAAGTTCTCCGCCATGATTGAATGGTAGTGCAGACTAGATGGACTGAATGGCCTAATTTCTGCTGCAATGTCTGATGGTTTTATGATGCTGCAAACCAAATGGGCATAAAAACCCACTGAGCCTCCTGTGTCACATCGTTCTTATGACGAATGATGCAGCTGGCTCAGTGGGCTTGTCGAATGGGGTGAAACAGATAGCTGCATGATGGGAAAACTGGCCAACACCGGGTTGTTACAAATGCTTTGACTGTCCTTTGTGTGGCCCCAGAGCTGCCTGACACAACACAAGTGAAGACTGTAACAAAGGTCAAAGCATTGCTAGCCTCAGCAGAACGTGACGGAGGCAGTGTCCACGTAAATTCTGAAACCTTGGTAGACCACGGCAGAGTTTGTTCAGGTTGCGTCCACATAAATTCTGGAATGTGGACTACACTCAGATAAAGACATTCCACACAATCCTTTCAGCCCCAATAAGGACGAGATTATTAGATGAGGTATGTGGCACCAGGTTTTGGGAGGACAAGGTGATAAACTTCTCAAGTAATAACACAGATCATAATTCAATATATCGGTCTAATGGAAGAAAAACCTCTCGTGACATTTATTGATATCTATTGATGAGTTTTAAGTATAAATATTCCTGCTATTTCCTCTTAAGCACGAACTTGTGAAAAACTCAAAACTGTGATCCTCTCTCTCTTTTCCAAATTCAGCCACTCTGCATGCAGTTTGTCTTTTAAAAAGGACCGATTGTTTTGTCAGAACAAGGCTTTTTGAACTTTTGTTGAGTGTTGTAGAGTTCAGCTCTGACTGTCTTGTGGCTATGTTAAATTCACTCCTGAATTTGGCACTGCTGAGCAAAAACCAAATACCCTAAGTAAATTCTGTGAGGCACCGAAGAAATCATCGAACAATGGCCCAGAGGTGAGAGACAGACGGGCGCCACAATAACCTTGGTGTCTTGCTTTCTCTTGCTGCGACCCCTGGTACCTTGCAGAGGACGTTAACAGGTGACGAATTCCGAATCTAAATTCTAAGTTTTTTCAGTGGACTGTGATTGAAGCGCTGTGGATTAGGGATCCAGTTGCTGGCTAGCCAGGAGGTGTACACAGGATTTTTTTTGTTTTTCTGATTTAGCGTCAGCGGCACTCTTACCTTTCAGATTGGGTCTGGGACTCTGGTTGCTTTTGGTATCACGAATAATGAAGTGTTGCAGACTATAGCGACCGAGCGTAATTCACGCTTGTCATATGTGTGGTCTGTATTTCCTGCGCAGGCATGTAATTTCCATCGTCGGTTCGCAATATTAAGTAACAAGTTGGATAAAGGCATTGGCCACTAGGGGGCACATGAACCATTGTAATTGCAGAACTGCCAGAAAGGCTACCTGGACACAAAATGCGGGTTCCAATCGGAAATCACTGAAACCATATTGGACAAAGGAATTGATTAGGCGTCACAAGCATTCACAGTTAATAAGTTGGAGGGATAATGCTCATAAACAGGGAATTGACGAATGCACGAATGGTAAAATGAAAGATTGGGAAACATTAAGTTTTGAGTGTGCACTATTCAGATATCAAGACCTGAAATAAGCAGCTGCAAGTAACAGGCAGGCAGGGCGAGCCCAGCCGATTCAAATGAGGGAGGATCCTCCCAGTTGCTCTGGCATGCCGATGTTTCCTGATTCAGTGATACGGACGAAGAAGATGCTCTTAGACTCGCTGTTCTCCCCACGGCCCCAGTGCTACCTCCTCCTTATGATTCAGCTCTCTCAGAGCCTGTTGCTTCCCGCACGAGGGCCCATGTTAAACTCACATCGATGGAAAAGCCCTGCACCTTCCTTGATCAGTCTCTCCGTAATATTACTCTTCACTGTCGGACGAGGGGCCACTTAAGGCTGTGAACAATCCCGAACTGCTCGTCATGACCAAATGCGCCTGTCCATTGAGTTCTGGCAGATCTTCAATCTCCAATGCCTGTGATTAATCGTGGCATACTATCCAATCTGCAAGGATGACCCAGAAGTATTTATTGAATAGTTAATTAGACTGGAGGTTGGCAAACGTGGTGCCACTTTTTAAGAAGGGCGGTAAAGAGAAGCCAGCAAACTATAGACTGCTGAGCCTGACCTCGGTGGTGGGCAAGTTGTTGGAGGGAATCCTGAGGCATAGGATGTACATGTATTTGGAAAGGCAAGGACTGATTCGGGACAGTCAACAGGGCTTTGTGCGTGGAACATCATGTCTCAGAAACTTGAGTGAGATTTTTGAAGAAGTAGCAAAGAAGATTGATGAGGGCAGAGCAGCAGATTTGATCTATATGTACTTCAGTAAGGCGTTCGACAAGGTTCCCCATGGGAGACTGATAAGCAAGGTTAGATCTCATGGAATACAGGGAGAACTAGCTATTTGGATACAGAACTGGCACAAAAGTAGAAGACAGAGGGTGGTGGTGGAGGATTGTTTCTCAGACTGGAGGTCTGTGACCAGTGGAGTGCCACAAGGATCGGTGCTGGGTCCTCTACTTTTTGTCATTTGCATAAATGATTTGGATGCGAGCATAAGAGGTACAGTTAAGTTTGCAGATGACACCAAAATTGGAGGTGCAGTGGACAGCGAAGAGGGTTACCTCAGATTACAACAGGATCTGGACCAGATGGACCAATGGACTGAGAAGTGGCAGGTGGAGTTTAATTCAGATAAATGCGAGGTGCTGCATTTTGTAAAGCAAATCTTAGCATGACTTATACACTTAATGGTAAGGTCCTCGGGAGTGTTGCTGAACAAAGAGACCTTAAAGTGAAGGTTCATAGCTCCTTGAAAGTGGAGTCGCAGGTAGCTAGGATAGTGAAGAAGGCGTTTGGTATGCTTGGCTTTATTGGTCAGAGTATTGAGTACAGGAGTTTGGAGGTCATGTTGTGGCTGTACAGGACATTGGTTAGGCCACTGTTGGAATATTGCGTGCAATTCTGGTCTCCTTCCTATCGGAAAGATGTGGTGAAACTTGAAAGGATTCAGGAAAGATTAACAAGGATGTTGCCAGGGTTGGAGGATTTGAGCTACAGAGAGAGACTGAACAGGCTGGGGCGGTTTTCCCTCGGAGTGTCGGAGGCTGAGTGGTGACCTTTAGAGGTTTACAAAATTATGAGGGGCATGGATAGGATAAATAGAACAAAGTCTTTTCCCTGGGGTGGGGTAGTCCAGAACTAAAGGGCTTAGGTTGAGAGGGGAAAGATATAAAAGAGACCTAAGGGGCAACTTTTTCACGCAGGGGGTGGTACATGTAAGGAATGAGGTGGACGCTGGTAAAATTGCAACATTCAAGAGGCATTTGGATGGGTATATGAATAGGAAGGGTTTGGAGGGATATGGGCCAGGTGCTGGCAGGTGGGACTAGATTGGGTTGGGATATCTGGACGGGTTGGACTGAAGGCTCTGTTTCCACTCTGTACATCTCTATGACTCTGTATTTATTGCCTCATCCGTAGTTTCCCCCACCTTGAGAAGGTGGGGCAAGCTGCCTTTTTTAACTGCTGCAGTTAGACCGATAATGTCTCTTACAGACTAACACCTATTATCTTGTAACCCTCTGTGTGTTTCCATCAAATTAATTCCTGAGGAGTGTTTTGATGAAATTAAATAGGATAGCTCATCAGAAAATGTGGGCTGCTACTCCAATGCAGTCTAACCAGAAACTCCCTGTCGAAGGGGACAGAACGAAAATAATGCAATCAATACTCCATGTGTTGAAAGTGATTCAATGTCACCCTCTGCTGACCTCCTTCCACCACTACACATATGTTGGTTGAGGGCGAAAACCCTCAGGGATTTGGTCAGAGTGAGAGAGGGAGGACAGCAGCTCACATCAACATCCAAACTGACAGCAAATCAACACACACACACACACACACACACACACACACACTCACACACAGATACACACTCCCACAAAGAACTGCACGCAAGGTTCGTGTGGAGAGGATTACAATTGCACTGATGTCGGTCAGTGTGGAAAACACTCAAGTGACAAGTAATGTGGAGGAGGCAGCCTTGGACAGTGGTGTCAAAGTTAAAAAGCACACAACAAAAGGTTCGAGTCCAACATGCTTATTTAGAAGGACTACCTCATATTCCACAACCACTTGATGAAAGTTCAGCGCTCCGAAATTTGGACTTTCCAAATGTTGGAGTATAATTTGGTTTTGCGTGATTTTTAACTCAATAGAAATCAATTGTACTTTCACTGCAAGGTGGAAATGAGTTAACGATTTGTCTTTGAGCAGTGGTGCTGACATTGGAGATATTAGGTAGAGTTATTCAGCTGCAAGTCTATCCAGGTATCTCTGACTGAAACTCTTCATGAAGAGACAGAGTGAAATTTATTGCATTTTTATAATGTTTTCCGATATGCTATCACAAATTCAAAGGGAAAGTGAATTCAAACCCCGATGGGGTGGGGGTGCTGGGTGAGTTCAACTCTGGGCATGTTCTTCCCTTGTCTCCTCATGTCTCAGAGACAGCATCGCAACGGATCGGGCAAAGCTGCTTCGTGTTACTGAAGGCACTGTTTGAAGAAAGAAGCAAACGTGCAACGTGAGAGCTTCATCGACATTGATGATTTCTTCAAAAATGAAACTGCTGCTTGTGCAGTTGCGTGGGGAGTCCAGCAGAGTGTGGCATTGTATCACTTTAAACACAAGCAGGATGTCGAGAGAGGGAGAGAGAGAGAGAGCAGGAAATATAGACTGTGAATCTTATTCACCACATTTTCATTAATTCATTGCAGCTTCCGTGAGGAAAAAGGGATTCCCATCGCAGGCAGAGATTGACACATAGGCCGCACGCATATACACACACACTTACAGACAGTCTCACTGTGATCTCTCTGCTGTGGACTGTAAATGATACATACCTTCGTGCTGAAATGTTAAAATATTAAGTGAGGAATGTCACTGCACTTGGAAGTATGGATCTTACTGTCTTCATTAGAGTTAATAACATCTTCCAACTGTTATGACACTGGGGAAATTATTCTGCTTCATTGAAAGCCAGCAACACAGAAAAGATTTATCCCGTGCAATAATCTCTGAAAATTCGATAGGCCAAGAACCAGTTAAAGTAATATTTAATAACTTATTTTTCATAAAGTATGATAAACAATAATTAACTAACGACCATTTACTCGAGCCTGTCCTTTAACTTCACTTCGGTAACATTAGACTGATAAAACTCCAGATCAGGAATTACAAAACAAAACTTCTTATCTCAAAACCAGGCAGCTTTTTCTTTCTCTGATTCGGGTTTTCTCTTCTTCTTCTTCTTAGGGATTTCTGCTTCACAGTTTATTGAACGATAAGGTACGTTTTTTTAAGAGAGTTATTTTTTAGGCAGTCTTTTTAAGTGCTGGATGTTTGGCAGTTCTACTCCCAACTGTTCAACTTTCCTTGCACTTATGCCACCAAAACATCAGATTCCATCGTTGCCTTTTAAGATTGTCAATATGATGTATTCAATCTGTCTTGGACTTTGAAATTTTTCGGGGTACAATTTAAACCGATTGGCCTAATTCGAATCTGTTTTGTTTTTTTTTTCCAGGCAAGCAGCTAATTTAGTTTCGACCAAGTGTTACATTGTTACCTCATTGAGAACACGTGGTGCTGTCAGTACACCTCACATCCTCACAACACACCATGTTGTTTACCCATATTTTGTTCACTAATATCGCACGAAGTGTCGCTATGCGACATTGATCTCAATCTTGTTATCACTGTCCATCCAGGAAAACCACTCACCTCACTGTTACTGCCAATCGTAAACCAGGCACATCCGGACCTCACTCTTACTGTCATTGTCCACCCGGATTCCTGACTGATGTTGGGATAAATGGTTCAGGAAATGATGATCTAATACCCTTAAGTTTTAATTATATAGTAAGAGATTAATCATTATCAATAAGTGAAGATTAATGCAAGGCACCTTCGAAACGAGCACTGAACCTCAGGATATGGCAGAGATACTAAATGAATGCTTTTCATTTGTCTTTACTGCATTAAAGTTGAACATTTGAATAGAACAGTGATCGATAAAGGAGTAATGATAAAAAGGCAGGCAGCACTCCAGATATAGACGTCACCAGACCCAGATGGGATTAATCCTAGATTAGTAAGAGTGCAGAGGGAGCAAGTTGCAAAGTTCTTGACAGAAATTCAGAGGCTTCTCTGAACGCAGAAACAGTCCCGGATGGGAGATTGCAAATGTGACTCAGTTCTTTAATGTCAATATACTACAGACCTGTTAGCTTGTTATCAACCTTGTGAAATTTGGTGAAGGCCAGAGTACAGGACAAGATGAACATACATGAAGAAATAAAGATGTTAATGGCACTGACAGGCAAAATGGCACTGTCAATGGCGGCTACTGTCTGACGAATCTGATTGAGTGCTTTGACGCGTTCAGACTGTCGGGGAGTGAGGGTTGTGCTGTGAATGTTGTCTATTCAGACGTTCGGAAAGTATGTGATGTGACGTAATGTGAACCTTGTTGCTGGTGCTGATCAGATTGCGAACAGGATATCCTCAACTTCAAGACCGGAAGCAGACAGTCTCCCTGAGCTGCTGTTATATGTCCAACTGATGAGGTAGATTACAGGCAAAAGCAAAGAAAAGCAGAAACATTTAACAAAGTTTACCACAACACTTTAAAAATTCCAAGGATGACGAATTATGATGGACTGGTAATCAACGGCAATGTAATGATCAAGGAAGCTGGTGATAATTGTTCCGCTGGAAATGTAGCTGCCTCGCCTCTCAGCATTATCATGTTGGATGAAGAAGCGGTACTATAAAGGCTGGAGGGAATCTAGGTAGAGAAATCCAGATGGGATGCATTCTGGATTGATGAAAGAGGTAAAGGATACAAATTGGGAGGTCATTGACGGACATTTTCCGTGTTTCACTGAACACAGGATTAATCCCATGCGATTGGAGGACTGTAAGTGTGACACTGCTTTTTAAGAGAAGTACAAATGATAACCCTAAAACTACAGACTTCTCAGCTTGATATCAAAACTGGAGAAACAGCTGCAGAGCATAAAACAAGCTAAGCAAAAATACTCGTAGAGAAAAATACTTTAACACCAAACAGTCAGAGGAATGGCATGGTGGCTCGGTGGTCAGCACTGCTGTCCCCCAGTGCCAAGGATCTGGGTTCAATTCCATCCTTAGGTGACTGGCTGAGCAGTGTTTCCACGTCCTTCCTGTTTATATGTGGGTGAACTGACCATGGGAAATTGTGCAGGGATGTGCCAATTTGGTGCATTTGTCAGGGGTAAATATAAGGAATTGGCTTGGGTGGGTTACTCTTCAGAGCACTGTTGTGGACTTCTTAGGCTGAACGGCCTGTAGAGATGCTACAAGAGAAAGCATGGCTTTGTCAAGGTGTGTCATTTCTGACATATTTAATTGAATTCGTCAGCAAGTTGACACAGGCGGTGGATGAGAATAGCGCTGTGAATGTGATATGATTGAAATTTCAGAAAACATTTAATATGGTTCCTCATGGCACATTGGTTAGCAAGTTAGTTGTTTGTTAAGGGTTATACTTTAGCAGCATGGATTGACAGTTGTCTTAAATGTAGGAAACAGAGGATAAATGTGTGAATAGCTATTTCTTAGATGAGAGACGAGTTGAAATTAGCATTCCATGGACTTTGGTGTTTTAATCCTTGCCTTTTCTGATTTAGATCAGGGATTGGGAGATACTTATAGTGGACTAATTTGCAGATGGAACTAAGCTGGGTAGAATGGTGAGTTGTGCGGATGCCGTTGTCAAGGAGTTATTGACAAGTTGTCCAAATGAGGAAACAACTGGCACCTGAATTTCAGTGCAGAAAACTGTGAATTGATACAGTTTTGGAGAAGAAACGCAGAGAGAGAATACAGGCTGAATGGAACCAACTTGAGGGGAGTATGGGAGAAGAGAATATCTGGAGTTAAGTGCACAATTCCCTAAAGGGTTAAGTTGTAACAGTTGTTAAGAAGGCTTATAATATCCTGACGTTTATAAACAGAATTAGAGTGTAAAAAAGAACAAGGCTGTGACGCTGCACCTCTACAAACCATTGGTCAGATAACAAATGGGGTATGTTCATTTATGGGCATTTCCGTTCATGAAGGATGTTAAAATTCAAGAGACATTTCAAAGGAGACTTAGTGGAATGATGCCAGGAATGAGAGATTTTTCATAGAAGATGAGAGAATCGGTGCACATTCGCCTTGGAGCAGAGAAGACCTTACTGTGGTGTTCAAAACGACGAAGAATTTTGACTGGATCAAGAAGGACATTCCGTCTCCACTGGCTGTTATGCCAGTAACTCGGTATCACAAGTTAAAAATTGTGAACAAGGCAGTGAGATGAGCAGAATCTCCTTTGCTCCGGGAAATTTTGGGATGTGGAATGCATGGCCTGTGAGAGTTGTACTGTGTTTCGAAAGAGAGCAGGGTATATATTTGAAAGTGATGAATTTAGAAGGCCACGGCGGGAACGTTGGAGAGTGGAACTACCTGTGCAGTTCTCTCTGGAGCTGGTACGGTCACGATGGGTTCAATGGCCTCCATCTGTACTAGAAAGTTCTGTGACATTCTTGGAATTACTGAGGACCATAGAAAATGCTTTCGAAATTAGACAGAAATGATCAGTTGTGACAGTGAGAAATGCAATATTGCGGAATGGACCCCGTAACCATTGAATCGTTCCCACATCTTTCAAACAGTTAAATCTTCAGGGACGACAACAAACTGAGAATTAGTCGTAACTCTGTCCATGGCTGTGTGGATCATGGAGATGAACATGCAGGGTATGAAAATAAGATCAGTAAAAACTCTTGTGGGTTTTACAGAGTCTCTATGGAGTTCAATATCATTCATTATCCAATCACAAATCCGGACAATTATGTTGACGGAACTCGGGACATCCATGAAGAGCTGAGACGTGACTATGGGGAACTGGGCAGAGAACACGTTCTCTGGCTTCCAGTCTATGTCTGCTGAGTGCCAATTGGCGAGCCGTTCACTTAGAGTTTCCTCACCAATTGATTCACTGACCCCAGGAAATATTGGAATCATCATTCAGTTAGGCTGTTTATTCCCAAACATCTCTTCTGTCGCACTCTGACTCGGCCATACATTCCCCATCACCACCATACATATTTGGTGTAAAACTAGTTTTGTCCATCAGGACACCAGTGCCAATAGTGAATCGTTGATGAAGGTTTATGGTAAATGCACTAGAATCACGCAGGCTCACTGCTGCTCTGTCCTCGGGTAACTTTTGCTGTGACATTTACTTCAAAGATGTTACAAGATACTTTGGGAGAAGGTTGGATTGATGCTCGGTCTCCTTTCTCAGCCCTAGCGCCACCACAAAAGGACGCTAACATATTTTCTGCCTATTAGTTAACAGAATAATTGGCGTGAACACATATTTCACAGTGCTCTGCAAATGGTCTCTGAACTTGAATTGAGTTGCCATGTAAATAAAAGTGTTTGTGCAGCAATTGAGGTTCTGCAGCAGAAACCCAAAGTTTTCGAAAATATAAGCTGAATTATCATTTAAGTAATATACAGCATTTTTTAAAGACATATACAAGCCCCAAGGTATGAAGCTTCTGGAAATAGCAAAGAGCAAAATCAGATTTCCTTCTGTTCTGCATTTCTGGGTCACTGGGATTATTGCCCTTGTTGACACTCCTCAGTCCTGTGCGGACTCGACTTGTCAATAAAATGTGTCTGACTGTCAGTGCGTTGAACAATATCATTAAAACAAATGGGGGTATTGGCGTTAAAGTGGCACCGAATCGAGAAAACACCACCCACCCAGGCTCAGTAAAATAACTAAACTTTGCAGAACACAACCATGGTACCTTGCCAATTAATTATGAAGGTTCATATACAAAGTAGAAAGGAATGTTTTTCATTACCAGTAGAATGACTGGCATTCCTAGAACCAAAGCTGCGGTTTTCTCAGTACAGTATTTAGTTTTAATCTTCTGGCCGCAGATGAATACAAATCGATCAAAGCAGAAAGTGAGAGTGAACCAGACTGAACAATCTGTGGCTGCACTACTGAGGACATTGAGAATGCTACACACAGGAATGATGTCCAAGAAACATAATTGGAAATAATAATCATTAATTTGTCTCAGTATGACCCCGAAGATAATGAGCAATACATCTGCCACTGCCACAGTGATGAGATAACATGTAATGCAGTTGCTCAGTCCACACTTCTGCCGAGACAAGATTATAATCGCTGTGACATTGACTGCAAGAGCGGGTGATAAAATAAAAGAAATTAGTCACAAAGGAATTTCTGTTCAAGAGCTGACATATATTTGGGTTGAATTTAGCACGTTTAACCATTGACTGAGTATAATCAGATATTTAGAAATCTAAGTCACAATTCCAAATTTTCTCAATAGGCTCTGTTTTGATTATGAACTGAATCAGGAGAGGGAGGGATCAGCATCGTCTCACCATGGGAGTGGCCATGCAGATAAACATTCTGATTAGGTAGGCCTAATGCCACTAATAATTGTATTAAAAGGATCCTTGTCATCGTAGTCTTTCCAGATCATGGAGCTGATTTCTTGTTAGAGAAAGATGCAGTAGATCCTCCTTACCCGTGGGATATACATTCCATGACCTACCGCAGGAACCCAAAACCACGGATTATAGAGTGCCCATTCATTAAATGAGGAGTTACCTTCCCAACGGTGCTCCGTTCTGGAAAGTTCCCTAAAATATCTTGTGGCTGCAGTAAATCAGAATCAATAGTGCGCAGTGCTGCAGACATCAACGATTTGGAGAATTGGCCAAGTGTGTGAGACACAGGGCTCGTGTTCAGAAATGAAATCGAGACAAATAACCGAGGTAATAGCAAAGGGTATTCATTCAGGATACAGAAAGAAGTGCAGATGCAGGAGATCTAAAACGAAAAAAAAGAAGTTGGTGGAGAAACTGAACAGGTCCAACGGTATCTGTGGACGAAGAGGAAAAAAAAGTGAGCGTCTCGAGGCCAGTGACACTTGCTTAGAACTCAAAGGATGATTTCAAAGAAGGGTCACTGGACTCTAAGCATTAGCTCTGCTTTCTCTCTATGTCCACAGATGCTGCCAGACCAACTGAGTTTCTTCACAATTTCTGTTTTTGTAACTTACTAAGGATACTTGGCTAAGCAAAGTGTTCAGCTAGACTCTGGTGACTCAAAGGTTGATTTCCGATGAAGAAGAACACCAAACATATGGGTTCAACACCCTACATCGGCCGAGGTTACCATGAAGGATTCTCCTCCGCACTTTCGCCCCTCACTTGATATGTCGTGATCCGAAGTTTAAACCACATCTGATCATCTCTCTATGAACTGAAACAATGGCCCTGTTGCTGGGTGGGACGATGGTGACTATCACTGAATAACACAAAAGAATAATAGATCAGCATGTGAATGAATATCAATTCCTCAATAAAGGCAGTTGGCAAATAAATCCGAAAGATCTGCAAATGCTTTAAATCGACAAATTGAACATTAATGGCAGGGAAAGCTGAGCAGATCTGGCAGCATCGATGTAGAGAAACCAGTGTGTTATGGACCGGGCCAGACCCCTCTTAAAACATTTGTAGGAAGGATTCTGGATTAGTGGTGCTGGAAGAACACAGCAATTCAGGCAGCATCCGAGGAGCTTCGAAATCGACGTTTCGGGCAAAAGCCCATCAACAGGAATAAAGGCAGAGAGCCTGAAGCGTGGATAGATAAGCTGGAGGAGGGTGGGGGTGGGGATAGAGTAGCATAGAGTACAGTAGTTCAGTGGGGGAGGAGATGAAGGTGATAGGTCAGGGAGGAGAGGGTGGAGTGGATAGGTGGAAAAGGAGCTGGGCAGGTCGGACAACTCCGGACAAGTCAAGGGGGACAGTGTTGCTGGAGGTTAGAAACTAGGATGAGGTGGGGGAGGGGAAATGAGGAAACCGTTGAAATCCACATTGATGCCCTGGGGTTGAAGTGTTCCGAGGTGGAAGATGAGGCGTTATTCTTCCATGCGTCTGGTGGTGAGGGAGCGGCGGTGGAGGAGGCCCAGCACCTCCATATCCTCGGCAGAGTGGGAGGGGGAGTTGAAATGTTGAGCCACGAGGCGGTTTGGTTGATTGGTGCGGGTGTCTTGGAGATGTTCCCTAAAGCGCTCTGCTAGGAGGCGCCCAGTCTCCCCAGTGTAAAGGAGACCGCATCGCGAGCAACGGATACAATAAATGATATTAGTGGATGTGCAGGTAAAACTTTGATGGATGTGGAAGGCTCCTTTAGGGCCTTGGATGGAGATGAGGGAGGAGGTGTGGGCACAGGTTTTACAGTTCCTGCGGTGGCTTGTCCGTCGATTTCGAAGCTCCTCGGATGCTGCCTGAATTGCTGTGCTCTTCCAGCACCACTGATCCAGAATCTGGTTTCCAGCATCTGCAGTCATTTGTAGGAAGGAGCCTAGCCCCTAACTTTCCCAATTGTTTTAAGCAAGTATAACATGTATATTCCAGGAGAGATGTAGCTGCTCAACACACTTAGTTTTAAACAAAACAGAATTCATTTGCAAGATTTGGAAATGAAGCACAAAGAAAAGAGAACAGAAAATAGAATAATTACCCTTTTCGAAATTGCAACAGACTAACCAAATTAATGATGCTGTTCCAAATACTTGGCACAATTCCCATAAATAGCTCTTGGCACAAAAGGCAAAATCAAACCGTGGTCTGACAGGAGAGATGTCAGAGTGAGTGAGGAGGATCAGCTTGGACCTGCTTTGTTAGGGTCCGGCAGCCTTTCTCAAATCAATTGTGCTGAAGCCGAACCAAACCAGAGCAGAGCTGAACTGGGAGAACTGGCCCTGCCCCATTTTTATGGAAGTGATTTTTTTTTTAATTTGAATGCTTTTCTTCTGAGGCAGTATCTATTAGCTATAATCAAATTGGCACTACAACCTTTCATCTTAGATTTTACGGAGTCTGTGTCCTTTACAATATCTCTGAATGAAAAACAAAGATAACATAACTTAAAAGAGCACTATCGTCACACAGGGGAAACATTAAGTTTGAACTCTATCACAGATGCTGCCAAATCTTCCAGCAATTTCTGTTTTAGCAAAAGCAGCAACCAGTTCCCAAATCGATTCGCAAATATTAACTAGTTATTGTGACTTACCAGGAACATCAACAATGGCAATGGTTGCGTACACTATTTTAGAAATACTTTGGAATACGTCAAGCATTTTTCTACGTGAATTGGTCTGTGGTGTCGCAACCGAATCTATTAAAATTGAGGTACAAAATTAATGCGGCCTGGGATTTATACCAGCGCATGGTCTGTAGGAATTTGACATGTGTAACATGTGTTTGCTTCAGATTCAAGCAACAAGCATACGTATTGCTTAAAATTTTTTTAAAAAGCAGACTTAAGAAGCAGTTTAGGTTTTAGCAAGGGAGAAGCAAGGGATTGATTAAGTGGGAGAGAGTCAAGCTTGCAGAGAACAAAAACAACTGTGAATTAAATATTTCTTTGGCGTGTAAAGAAAAAAGAATTAATGAAGTCAAATGGTCGTCCCTTACATATTCAAATGCAAATAATGGGGAAGAAAATTAAATGCATACTTAACATGGGTCTTCACAAAGGAGGACACAAATAAAGCTCAGATAATATTGGGGGACAAATTCCAATGAGAGAAAAAAGATAGAGGCCCTCCAGTGCATCGAGCTCGACCCAGAAAACAAATTACCCTCTACCTACACAAGTCCCACATTCCAGCATTTGGTCCATAGCCTTGAATTACATAGCATTTCGATAGCTTACCCAAATGCCTATAAAGCTTGTGAGGGTTTATGTCTCCACTAACCTCATACACAGTGCACTAAGACCCCCACTAAGATTTGAGAGAAAATATTCCCTCAAATCTCCTTTAAACCTCCTGCCCTTCACTTTAAATTCATCTCTGCTTGTTACTATCCTTCAGTGAAGGAACAAATGCTTTCAATCCACCTTACCATGCTTCTCATAATATGAGAAGACAACACCCAGGTTTTCTTCGACATTCTCTGCTCTAAAGAGTGAGTGAAGTACATCAGGGCGAGTGAGAATGACATCAGGGTGATTGAGAAAATGGTGCTAGGCAAACTGATGAGATTTAAGGCAGATAAATCCCTGAAGTCCTATTACTGGCCTCCCAGATTATTTAAAAACGTAGCCCAAAGAGTAATGGATGCATTGATGGTCACCTTCCAAGACTCCAGGAAAAAGTGAGGACTACAGATTCTGGAGATTAGAGTTGATGGCGTGTTGCTGGAAAGGATCAGGCAGCATCCGAGGAGATGGAGAGGCGCCGTTTCGGGTATATTCCTAATGAAGAGCTCTTGCCTGGAACGTTGATTCTCATGCTGCTCGGATTCTGCCTGAGCTGCTGCCTTTTTCGAACACCTCACTCTCGATCTTCCAAGACTCTATTGACTCCGGAAGAGAACACAATAATTTTTGCAAGGTTTGTGAAGGTTTGTGATACACAATAATATCAGAGCTAGGAGCAGCAGTAGGCCATTCGGCCCCTCAAGATTCAGTGGATGTACGTACTCGAGAAGGTGCAAAACCTGACTGACTCTTGGGAAATAAGGCAGGGCAAGTGACTGAGGTGTCAGTGGTGGAGCACTTTGGGGGCAGCGACCATAATTCTCTTTGTTTTAAAATAGCGATGGAAAAGGATAAACCAGATCTGAAAGTTGAAGTTCGAAATTGGAGAAAGGCCAATTTTGATGGTATTACACAAGAACTTTCGAGAGCTGATTGGAGGCAGATGTTCACAGGTAAAGGGACGTCTGGAAAATGGGAAGCCTTCAGAAATTTGATAGGAAGAATCCAGAGAAAGTATATTCCTGTCAGGGTGAAAGGGAAGGCTGATAGGTATAGGGAATGCTGGATGACTAAATAAATTGAGGGTTTGGTTAAGAAAAAGAAGGAAGCATATGTCAGGTATAGACAGGATAGATCGAGTGAATCCTTAGAAGAGTATAAAGAAAGTAGGAGTATATTTAAGAGGGAAATCAGGAGGGCAAAACAGAGACATGCGATAGCTTTGGTAAATAAAATTAAGGACAATCCAAAGGGCTTTTACAAATATATTAAGGATAAAAGGGTAACTAGGGAGAGAATAGGGCTCCTCAAAGATCAGCAAGGCGGCCTTTGTGTGGAGCCACAGAAAATGGGGGAGATGCTAAATGAATATTTTGCATCAGTATTTACTGTGGAATAGGATATGGAAGATATAGGCTGCAGGGAAATAGATGGTGACATCTTAAAAAATGTTTAGATTACAGACGAGGAAGTGCTGGATGTCTTGAAACGGTCAAAGGTAGATAAAACCCCGGGACCTGATCAGGTGTACCCGAGAACTCCGAGGGAAGCAAGAGAAGTGATTTCTGGGCCTCTTGCTGAGATATTTGTATCATCGATAGTCCAAGGTGAGGTGCCGGTTGGCAAACGTGGTGCTACTGTTTAAGAAAGGCGGTAAAGAAAAGCCAGCGAACTATAGACTGGTGAGCCTGACCTCGGTGGTGGGCAAGTTGTTGGAGGGAATCCTGAGGGATAGGATGTACATGCATTTGGAAAGGCAAGGACTGATTCAGGATCGTCAATATGGCTTTGTGCATGGGAAATCATGTCTTACAAACTTGATTGAGTTTTTTGAAGAAGTAATAAAGAAGATTGATGAGGGCAGAGCAGTAGATGTGATCTATATGTACTTCAGTAAGGCGTTCGACAAGGGAGACTGGTTAGAAAGTTTGGATCTCATGGAATAAAGGGAGAACTAGCCATTTGGATACAGGACTGGCTCAAAGGTGGTGGTGGACAGTTGTTTTTTTCAGACTAGAGGCCTATGACCAGTGGAGTGCCACAAGGATCAGTGCGGCGCCGTCTACGTTTTATCATTTCCATAAATAATTTGGATGCGAGCATAAGAGGTACAATTAGTAAGTTTGCAGATGACACCGAAATTGGAGGTGTAGTGGACAGCGAAGAGAGTTAACTCAGATTACAACAGGATCTGGACCAGTTGGGCCAATGGGCTGAGAAGTGGCAGGTGGAGTTTTTTTCAGATAAATGCGAGGTGCTGCATTTTGGGAAAGCAAATCTTAGCAGGACTTCGACACTTAATGGTAAGGTCCTAGGGAGTGTTGTTGAACAAAGAGACCTTGGAGTGTTGGTTCATAGCTCCTTGAAAGTGGAGTCGCAGGTACATAGGATAGTGAAGAAGGTGTTTGGTATGCTTTCCTTTATTGGTCAGAGTATTGAGTTCAGGAGTTCAGAGGTCTTGTTGCAGCTGTACAGGACATTGGTTCGGCCACTTTTGGAATTTTGGTCTCCTTCTTATCGGAATGATGTTGTGAAACCTGAAAGGATTCAGAAAAGATTTACAAGGATGTTGCCAGGGTTGGAGAATCTGAGCTACAAGGCGAGGCTGAACAGCTGGGTCTGTTTTGTCTGGAGCGTCGGAGGCTGAGGGGTGACCTTTTAGAGTTTTACACAATTATTAGGGCATGGATAGGATAAATAGGCAAAGTCTTTTACCTGAGGTGGGGGAGTCCAGAACTAGAGGGAAAAGGTTTAGGGTGGGAGGGGAAAGATATAAAAGAGACCGAAGAGGCACCTTTTTCATGCAGAGGGTGGTACGTGTATGGAATGCGCTGCCAGAGGATGTGGTGGAGGCTGGTACAATTGCAATATTTAAGAGACATTTGGATGGGTATGTGAATAGGAAGGGTTTGGAGGGATTTGGGTTGGGTGCTGGCAGGTGGGACTAGATTGGGTTGGGAAATCTGGTCGGCGTGGACGGACTGGACCGAAGGGTCGGTTTCCATGCTGTACTTCTGTATGACTATATGACTCTAAGCCTGCTGCACCAGCCCTTACAATCACAATTAATCTGAAGTTAAACAGAACTCCACTTTCCTGTCCGCTCTGTAGCCCCTCAAGCCATTGTTGATCAAATACCTGTCCATGTTCCCTTTAAATTTACTCAATGTCCTTGCATCCACCAATCCCTGAGCGAGTGAGTTCTGCAGATGCATGATCCTTTTGAGAGGAATATTTCCTCTGCATCTCTGGTTTAAATCTGCTTAACCCTTATCAACAATCAGTGAACTCGCATTCTCGATTGGCCCACATGAGCATACATACTCTGTGTGTCTACTTCGCCAATACCCTTCATAACCTGATATTCCTCAATATGATCTCCTCTCATTCTTTGAAATCCTGAGACTGGAGGCGAGACTCCTCAATGCCACTTCATAGGACGGTTCCTAAGGGGGGATTGGTGTGTCACTGATGTAATTTGAATGTTTAAAGTGAGAAAATTAAAGGCGTGCTAGAAAGAATTCCAAATCGGGATTAATGCAGTTCTGGGGTAGTTATCTGTATTTAACTTCCAGCTCTGCTCAGACATCCAACGACAATACAACTAATTATCCAAGACCATATTAATCTCGAAGAGAACCAAACAGGATCAATGAAAGACGGATGTCACTGATTATGGAGGTCTCCAGAATGAGGGGTCACAACTGATGTTGTGTGCCCATTCCCCATATGCTTCGGCACTCTCTCTGTTGTTTTAAGTGGTGCCATTCTGACAAATTCCATGGACCTGCACTGTTGCAGTTACCCGAATCATCTTCCAATTCATTTGGATGTCGAAGATAGACAGTGTCTGCTAGGACTTCATGAACATAAATCTGAATAAGGCGGTGGGAAGACCAAACCTGGCTCTACCTTCATCCTTATGGACACCTTTTTGTGTGGCTGAGTCAAGGTCAGCATGGACATTTGGTACACAATCTCCAAGCGGCATTATGTACTGAAGATCTAATTATCTCCGGTGTTGTAAAGGATGGAGCAGGCCTTGATCCAGTTGGACTCTCCGTGTAATTAGACCGTTCTGTATCATCTGTCCTGCATCGAGAAATTTGCAAAGAAAAGGCACCTTTGGACACAGTCCGTCAGGAAGTGGTAATCTCGTAGTGTTCTCGAGACGATGCGGGAAAAGGAGAGGGTGGGTCGTCTGCATGGTTCCCTGTGCAGGCTGTCAAAGGCATTTGGAAAAACGCCTCATCTCCAAAACTTTCCAACAAGTGCCAATGCTCCACTTGGCTGTTGGTGAGAA
Organism: Chiloscyllium plagiosum; assembly: GCF_037043375.1. Taxonomy (NCBI): domain Eukaryota; kingdom Metazoa; phylum Chordata; class Chondrichthyes; order Orectolobiformes; family Hemiscylliidae; genus Chiloscyllium; species Chiloscyllium plagiosum. Next base: position 13,406,780 of record NW_028270178.1, on the reverse strand, counting down.
GTGAAGTCCCTGTGAGGTCCTTCCCATATGCCCTGTCGGCACACACTGCCAACGACGTGTCTGCATGTTGATACAGGCTGTCACACGCCTCCTTCTGTGGTTCTTCGCGAGCAGCTCCATGACACAGGACTCTGTGCTTCATGATCCTGTTCCCTGGGATGCACACAAAGAAAAACATTGACTGCACTTGGAGGACCATTTATCCTGTGACAGACACTGTTTGGTCTAACCGAAACATGTGGTCTTCCAGAACAATGGGTTGACACCGAACGAGTGCTGCAGACTGACCCATTCAAAGGGCCAGGGTATGTGCTCCGGGATACTCTAAATCTTGGGGCAGTTGCCTCCAAAGTGCAGTGGGAAAAGATCACAATTTAAGTTGTTTCAACTAATGCACCATGTACCTCTGTTCAATTATCGAAAGCTTCCAGTGTCCCAAGTCTATTTAATTTTTTTTGTCTAAAATGTGTCTTTGTTTGTTTGGTTAGTTTTCTTGTTGTGCTATTGTACAGAACTGTATTGCCTTTGTGATTATTCATATATAAAGATCTTTTTTTAAAATTCATAAAATGTATTTTTAGAGTAAAAATAAATGAATGAATACAATAAAACAGAATTTAAATAATTGTGACATGACAATCCGAACTCAATTTTTAATCATTTTATAGAAATCCATATTTAATAAGCTTCTTAATACAATAGAATGAAGGAAAACCGTCCTTGCAGTCCGGTCTAGTTTCTTTAGAAGCTTGTGTCTCAATGTTTCCAAGGTAATTTAGAAGGCGATATGGGGCTGAAAATCATTACGAACTCTTCATGCAGTTGTTACAAATGTTTTTGATTAAAAAATGTATATAGAATTTACAATTATCTTCGACTAAGGTTAACAGAAAGTATTGACCAGTCATCTGCACTGCGTGGAACCTCCTATTTATGTTAATCGTTATACTCCAGCAACAGCCAAACCTTTATTGGTCATCAGTCTATACCCAATAAATTAAATGTGCAATTCCCTTCGAGTCACAGTCTTCCACATACACCGACACACTCAAATGCACACTTGCACATGTAAACTGACACACACACAGAGACACACACACATGCATATACTCTCACACGCAGACACGCACGTGCAAACAAAGGCACACACACATATACACACACAAGCACACGCAAACAGATATGCACACATAGACACGCACATGCACACACACACACAGACGAGATAAAAAGAAAGAATGTCGTGGATGGCGGGAACAACTAAGAAGGAAGTCCCAATTCCTCTTCACAATGAAAATGATTTAATTGTATTGATTCTCTTCTGGTCAAAATGTTGTTTCACATTCTTCCTTCTCTCAACGCTCTTATTGATTTACAAAAGGAACGAAGACTGATTCACAGCTAGAAATATTCTCTGTCATCCCCATTAAACGGCTGAGCTCACATGAACTGCAGAAGGAAAACGCAACCAGGCTTCTTCTGACTTAAATGAATTTTTACTGCAGGGAACAGAGGGAGACCGCCTATCAGGCGGAGGTCTGAGGCTTCTCTGGATTTAATTCAGAGCCCCAAGTGGTTCAGCTGTCTGAGAAACAATCACGTCACCACAGGCAGTGAGAAGGCCTTTGGTATTGATAATCTGTCGGTGGCTTACAAACCAAGCAACTACTTGTTCTTAACCAAGGCTCTATCTGTAAGTACCTCTGTTCATCTGCAAACACTTCAACCATTGGGTCACTCTCACTGACAAGTGAATTGGTTACAAATCATGCATCAAACCGCCACTAGACCTTTGGTTTTGAAGTAGGTCTCTTCTCATTTCAGTCAACAATTAAATTCCAGATGTCGAAAAGAATGCTTTTCATATGATTCAACCCTTATAAAACTGAAATGCCATTCAAAAAGCATTTGCGTACAAAGTATATGATGTACAAAAATAAAACATCAGACTATAATCTATTTATTCTTTCTACCATCTTACAATGTTTAACAATCAGGGTTCCTTATATCTTTCGTTTACTTCAGAATTTGACACATGAGACAATACATTGGCCATTACATTACGTGTTCCAATAAGGTGCATGATCTTTATATTGAATGGATCCAACTGAATTGTCTGGCATTTTTTGCTGGAAAGTTTTCAATGAAGGCCAGTGGATTCTGTTCAGTGTAACTTCGCATTTTATTGTTCCCAGTTGGGTTTCGACTTCATGGTATTGAAGAGCCAACGGCAATCCTAAATCTTCTATTTCTCCGGGAAGTATTTTCCTATGATGTGCATTCTTGCTAAGAGTCGAACACTATGGACTTCTCTATCTCTGATTCATCAACCTGAAACATGACAGCACTCAGTCCCAAGTCAACAGCATGAACTGCCATTTGAAAACACTGGAAAGCTCACGGATGGCGACATTGGCCCTTTGATTCAACTTCCCTTCATCCCCAAAAAGGCAGTCTCGCATTCTACTCACAAGACAACTTTTGCTTGGTTCCTTCACAAATTGTTTTAATGGCACAACTCACAATCTGAGATTAAGCAAACTTTTCCAGCAAACGTACATATTCCTAAAAAAAATCTACTAATTTCTCATTTAGTTTTTGGAAAGAAAAGCAATTCATGGAACTGAGAACATTACAATGCAGTATAGGCGCTTCTACCCTTGATGTTGCACCGACCTTTGAAAACAATCTCAAGCCCATTTAACCTACACTATTCCATTATCACTCAAATGTTTATCTAATGATCATTTACATGCCCTTAAAATTGGCAAGTCTGCCACTGCTGCAGGCAGGCTTTACATGTCCTTACTAATCTCTGTGTAAATAACCTACCTCCGATATCTTTCCTATAAACATCACTCCTCAATTTAAAACCATGTGTTCTCATGCCAGCCATCAACATTCGGGGAAAAAGGCTCTCACTGCTCATCCTTTCTAATTCTCTGATTATCTTGTATCTCTCTATTAGGGCTCCTCTCAAACCCCTTCTCTCTAACGAAAACACCATGGTAAATCCCCTCTGCACCCTTTCTAATGCTTCTATATCCTTCTTATCATGCAGCGAACAGAACTGCACGCAATATTCCAAGTGCGACCGCCCCAGAGTTTTGTACAGCTGCAATATGACCTCATGGCTCCGAAACTCAATCCCTGTACCGATAAAAGCTACCACACTGTAAGCCTTCTTACCAACCCCGTCAATCTGTGTGTCAACTTTCAGGCATCAATATACATGGAATCGATATCTCTCTGCTCATTCACACTTCAAGAATATAACTATTAGCCCAGTACTCTGTGCTCCTGTTACTCCTTCGAAAGTGAATTATCTCACACTTTTACGTATTAATCTCCAATTTCTACCTCTCAGCCCAGCTCTGAAGCTTATCCATGTTCCTCTGTAACCTGCAACATCCTTCAGCACTATCCACTACTCCACCGACATTAGTGTCATTCTATTAGACTCTTCACATTGGCTGTCATTGGCAATACCTGTGTGTTTGTACATGTATGACAGTGTGTTTCTACACGCATGTGTGCCTCTGAGTGTCTGTGAGTACATGTCTGAGTATCTGTGTGCGTGTACATGTGATTGTGAGTGCATATATGTGTGTGTGTCTCTGTGTGTTGCTTTTGTGTGTGGGTGTCTCTGTGTCCGCCTGTTTTTCTCTCTCTGTTTATGCATCCATCTCTGGACATCTCTCTGTATATGTGAGTGTCTGTGTCTGCGCATATGTGTATCTCCCTCTGTATCTATCTGCATGTTTCTGTTGATGAATTTGTGTGCATGACAGAGGTGCATGTGCGTGTTTCAGTGTATATAAGTGTGTCTATTACAGTGCATTTCTTTGCTTGTGTATATGTATCACATTCTATCTCTGTGTCTGTGCCGGTGTTGGACTGAGGTGGACAAGATCAGAAGTCGCATTAAACCAGGTCAGAGTCCAACAAATTTATTTGAAATCACAAGCTTCCAAATAAAACTGTTGAACTACAACATGTGACTTCTGACACCATCTACATGTTTGTGCCTTCAGTGTGTTAATATGCTAGTACGTTTATATTTCCGTGTGTATCTCTGTGACTGTATGTCTGTGCAGTCGCGTCTCTGTTGTTTTGGAAGTGAAGCCGTTGAACTGAGGTTAAAACCCCTCTATCTGTGTCACTACTGTGTTTAAGGTGGTAATTTGATGCTGATGATGATGTGTCCTTTATACGTTTGTGTGTCTCTGTCTCTCTGTACTTGTATATGCCTATTTGCATGTGTGCGCGTGTATGTGTGTGCCCATCTCTACCTGCAATGGGAATTTCTTTTTTTCCAATGGAGATTTGAATAAATTAATTAACATGTTGTTAATCGAAGTTTCAGACTTTCTCTCTCTCTCCATCTGGCTGTCCCTCTGTTTTCAGTGATACAATGCCATCCTCAACTGGACTCCCCACGCCACTGCAAAAGCAGAGTTTGCTCAGAGAAACGATCAAGCTGTGTGAATCTCTCACATTGCATGTTTGTTCCGTTCTTCAAAGAATTTATTTGGAAACACAAATCAGTTTTGCCTGACCTTTGCGATATTGTCCCTGAGACATGAGGAGAGGAAGATGAATATTTCCAGAGGTCGTTTTATCCACTGCAATTTTGTATCAGTTCTCACTTAGATTTTGCGATTTGCATCACAACACACCTGCAGAAAGTGTAATAAAATTCACCATAGTCTCCTGAAGAGACGATTCACTCCAAGGTTCTTGTATACAATTATAGCAGAAATACTCTATTTCATGTCTATTATTTCAGGAATGGTGCTCCAAGACAAATCATACCTCACTGCAGAGGAATCACAAGCGTTGCTGCCCTGAGTGTTTTTACTGACTGAGAGACCTCAGCGCAATTGTTACCAAATCCACTCCAGCCTTGTATTTATGTGTGTTTATGTGTGTACGTGTGTGTGTGTGTGTGTGTGTGTGTGTGTGTGTGTGTGCTTGCACATGTGCCTGTTTGTGTGCAGATGATTGCCTCTGTGTGAGCTTCTGCATGTTTGTGTTCGTGCGTGTGGGTGTATCTGTGTTGATTGTGCTGGCCTCGCTCTCTCTGTGTCTTTCTGACTGAATCAGACAATTTTTACCCACCAACAATCCATGTGCAGTGGTGTGGGATGTCCAGCAGAGGGTAACATTGTCTCACTTTCAACAAAAGAGACATTCATTGTTCTCATTTGACACTTCGCCACATGACAGGAAATTCCTGCTTGAGACTTCATGGAGTGTGACCCCTTTGGCAGCTGTAACAATGATGCTTAAAAGTAGTGACCTCAGCCATTTGTTCTCATGGATATAACCGATCGAGCGAGATTTTTTACTGCGTTATGGAACTTCACGCTGAATCTAGACAATGTCACTGCATAAATAAAGGTTTCAAGTGTGGTTCTGATACTGTCATGTAATCCCCTGTCACAATTCCTCACATTGAAACTGGTCATCGTGGGATCATTGTGAGATTAATATGCAATCTGTTGAATTGGTACTCAGGAGTAAGACCACGTACTTAATCGACAAATATTTTCTGAATTACTGTGTTATTTAGTTTCATCAGATCCCTTTGAAGGATATGATTTTTTGGAGACTTACAGAGGGTTCCAATCTGAGAGGAGTTAACCAGTAGAAAATTCCAATCCCTGGACAATTCCTTTGGATTGTGCTGCACTGGCAAGTCCATAAGTTCCCAGCTGAACTCCCTACCTGCATTGGGATAAGGCTTCACTTTCAGCGTCCCCATTTGCCCTGGATGGAGGCAGCTCCCACAACACTCAAGAAGCTGAACACCAACCAGGACAAAGCAGCCCCCTCTTGATTGGCACCGCATCCTTAAACATCACCTCCCACCGCACCGACACTCAGTAGCAACAGTGTGCACCAGCTACAATATGCAGCATAGAAATTCACCAAATATCCCCAGTAAGCAATTTGCAAACACACACCAATTCCATCTGGAATGAAAAGGGTTCTGCTCTCCATCTCTGGGTCTCAATTTTCAGTCTCTTCTGAGCTCGACTGAACACTAAAATGTGTCTGACTATCAGGGCATTGAGCAACAGAATTAACGCGAATGGCAGATGCACGAGGACGCCACACCACTGTAAGTTTCCCTGGAATCCTCTCACCATCCGACTTTGAAATATATCACTATTCCTTCAGTGTTGCTTGTTCATAATCCTAGAATTCCCTCCCTCAGGGCATTGTGGGTCAGGCCACAGCACATGGACTGCAGCGTATCAAGAAGGAAGCTCACTCTTGTCTTCTCATGGGGTGGCAACTGGTGACGGGGCAATAAGTTCTGACGCAACCAGTAATGCCCACCTCTCGTGAGAGAATTGGAAATATCATTCCATAGTCAGAAAATTCTTCTGGATTCAATTAGAAGTTTTATTTATTCATAATGGAAGAAATTCATGTAACCAGGTATTTTACTGTGTTAATGATGTTCATTCTGAACCGTGACAACGTTGCTGCATAAATGGATGTATTTGTGCAACAACTTAAATTCTGGAGCATGTAACCAGTCATACCTAAGGAATACAGAAAAGCCGAGTAATCATAAGGATGGATTCATAGAACATAGAACATAGAAGAATACAGCGCAGTACAGGCCCTTCGGCCCTCGATGTTGCTCCGATCCAAGCCCACCTAACCTATACTAGCCCACTATCCTCCATATGCCTATCCAATGCCCGCTTAAATGCCCATAATGAGGGAGAGTCCACCACTGCTACTGGCAGGGCATTCCATGAACTCACGACTCGCTGAGTAAAGAACCTACCCCTAACATCTGTCCTATACCTACCCCCCCTTAATTTAAAGCTATGCCGCCTTGTGACTCCATACGTGGAAAAAGATTCTCACTGTCGACCCTATCTAAACCCCTAATCATCTTGTACACCTCAATCAAGTCACCCCTAAACCTTCTTTTCTCCAATGAAAACAACCCCAAGTGCCTCAGCCTTTCCTCATACGATCTTTCTACCATACCAGGCAATATCCTGGTAAACCTCCTCTGCACACGTTCCAGTGCCTCCACATCCTTCCTATAATATGGCGACCAAAACTGCACACAATACTCCAGATGCGGCCGCACCAGAGTCTTATACAACTGCAACATCACCTCAGTACTCCGGAACTCAATTCCTCTACCAATAAAAGCCAGTACGCCATATGGCTTCTTCACCGCACTATTTACCTGGGTGGCAACTTTCAAAGATCTGTGTACATGGACACCAATATCCCTCTGCTCATCCACACTACCAAGTATCCGACCATTAGCCCAGTACCCCATCTTTTTATTACTCTTACCAAAGTGAATCACCTCACACTTAGCTACATTGAACTCCATTTGCCACCTTTCTGCCCAGTTCTGCAGCTTATCTATATCCCGCTGTAACCTGCCATATCCTTCCTCACTGTCTACAACTCCTCCGACTTTGTATCATCCGCAAACTTGCTCACTCAACCTTCTAACCCCTCCTCCAGGTCATTTATAAAAATGACAAACAGCAATGGTCCCAAAACAGATCCTTGCAGAACACCACTAGTGACGGCACTCCAAGATGAACCTTTGCCATCAACTACTACCCTCTGTCTTCTTCCAGCCAGCCAACTCCTAATCCAAACCTCCAACTCACCCTCAATGCCATACCTCCGTATTTTTTGCAGTAGTCTACCATGGGGAACCTTATAAAACGCCTTACTAAAATCCATATACACCACATCTACCGCTTTCCCCTCGTCCACCTCCTTAGTCACCTTCTCAAAGAATTCAATAAGGTTTGTGAGGCACGACCTGCCCTTCACAAAACCATGCTGACTATCCTTGATCACATTATTCCTATCCAGATGTTCATAAATCCTATCCCTTACAATTCTCTCTAAGATTTTGCACACAACAGAAGTGAGACTCACCGGCCTATAGTTACGAGGGTTATCCCTACTCCCCTTCTTGAACAAGGGAACCACATTTGCTAGCCTCCAATCTTCTGGCACTACTCCTGTAGACAACGAGGACATAAAAATCAAGGCCAATGGCTCTGCAATCTCCTCCCTTGCTTCCCAGAGAATCCTAGGATAAATGCCATCAGGCCTAGGGGACTTATCTATTTTCACCATTTCCAAAATTTCCAACACCTCTTCTCTACATACCTCAAAGCCATCCATTCTACTTAATTGTGACTCAGTACTCACATTGTTCCTGATTGAATACTGACGAAAAGTATTCATTCAGTGCCTCCCCAATCTCTTCAGCCTCCACACGCAACCTCCCACTACTATCCTTGACTGGACCTATTCCTACCCTAGTCATTCTTTTATCTCTGGCATACCTATAGAAAGCCTTAGGGTTTTCCCTAATCCTACCAACTAAGGACCTTTCATGTCCCCTCCTTGCTGCTCTTAGCTCTCTCTTCAGGTCCTTCCTGGCTACCTTATAACTCTCAATCGCCCCAATTGAACCTTCACGCCTCATCTTTACATAGGCCGCCCTCTTCCCTTTAACAAGGGATTCCAATTCCTTCTTAAACCACAGCTCCCTCACACGACCCTTTCCTCCCTGCCTGACGGGAACATACTTATCAAGGACACTCAATACTTGCTCCTTGAACAAGCTCCACATATCAATTATGCCTTTGCCTTGAAGCTCACTTTTCCAAGCCACACATCCTAAGTCATGCCTCACCGTATCATAATTTCCCTGCCCCCAGCTATAACTCTTGCCCTGTAGTGCACACTTATCCCTCTCCATCACTAGAGTAAAAGTCACCGAATTGTGGTCACTGTCCCCAAAGTGCTCACCTACCTCTAATTCTAACACCTGGCCTGGTTCATTACCCAGAACCAAATCCAGTATGGCCTCACCTCTTGTCGGCCTATCTACATATTGTGTGAGGAAACCCTCCTGCACACATTGGACAAATACTGACCCATCTAACGAACTTGAGCTGTAGCTTTCCCAATCAATATCAGGAAAGTTAAAGCCCCCAGAACAACCACCCTATTACTTTCACTCTTCTCTTGAATCATCCTCGCAATCCTTTCTTCTACGTTTCTAGGACTATAAGGAGGCCTGTAAAAAACTCCTAACAGGGTGAGCTCACCTTTCCTATTCCTAACCTCAGCCCAAACTACCTCAGATGGAGAGTCTTCATCCATCGTCCTTTCCACTGCTGTAATACTGTCTTTGACAAGCAATGCCACACCTCCCCCTCTTTTACCCCCAGCTCTGACCTTTCTAAAACATTTAAACCTTAAATGACATAAGAACTGTACAAGAAAGAGTAACCACAGGATTATGAAAGTCCCAGATTTAGCGAAGAGCAATATCACAGATTTCCTTCTGCTCTCCATCTCACGGTCTGTACAATTCTCTTCTTCATTCTCACCCTTCAGCCTCTGCTAGACTCGCCTTGTCACGAAAATGTGTCTGACTGTCAGAACAGAATTCAAGCGAATAGTAGTAAAGGGCGCAAAACTGTATCCAGCCAATCTAATACCACTCACCAAATTTCAGTAAAGTAGCTTGATTTTGTTTTACAGTAGAACGGCACATTGTTGATTATCAACTGACGTACATATTGAAAATTGAAGGGGATGGTTTTCAAACAGAACAAGGTGCAGGTTGTTGCTAGAACCAGAGTTACAGTTCTCTCAGTGCAATATTTTGTTTTCAGCTTCTAATAACAAATACTCACAAATCTGTCAAAGGAGAAAGTGAGAGTGAAGCAGACAGTTCAGACAGTGGCTGCATGTGACACAACCCCAATAACACTGCACACAGGAGTTTGGACAGGACAGAATTTGGGCAGTAATAAAAGTGAAAATCTGTTAGTATAATGTCAGTGATAATGGCCATCAGATCGGCAACTACCATAACCACCAGGTAGCGAGTCGTGCAAAGGGAAACACCGCATTTTCCCCGGGAAAGGATAAACGTCACCAGCAAATTAACTATGTAAGAAAAATGGGAAAAGACACAACAAAAGTATTGATTATAAATTCCTCTGAGTCCTCCAGAGTGCAAAAATACAATTTTACCACACCGCCCAGTGCACTCTGTGCATAGACGTGGAAGTGACTGGGATTGAATGAGTTTGAATTTCAAGAATTTTTCACCCATCCCAGATTGACCTATGGCCCAACCGCTCCAGAGATTATGGATTTTGGACAGATGCTGAGCTCGTGGATCCTCCAATGAGAACAGAAGGAAGTTTGAGATTTTTTCTGGATGAAAGGGAACAATTCAAATGCCTGTGATAGTTTTTCACAGTCCTCAGGTCCAACGCTGGCCAGGTGCAGAACGCCAATAGAAAAAGTCATCCCAACACAGACATAGGACTGTGTTATGAAAAACGAAAAAAAAATTAATGTTGCAAATCAGAAACAAAAAGAAAAAGCTCAGCAGCTCCTTTCAAGATTTGAATTCTCTGGCAATACAGGCTAAGGTGGAGAGAATTTTGTAACGGATGGTAGCTGGATGAAGTTTTACAAATCAAAGCAGGATGCACCTTCCTCAATTCCTTTGCTGATCATCAAACAAAGATCACTAATTGAAAATTAACAACTGCTCCCTTTGTGGATGAGAGCTCCCAACCACTTTCACATTTTGCTTCTGGATGTGCTACATCACATCGCTGCTGAATAGTCTGGTTCTCATTCTCAGATGATGCTCCTTAATCTCAAATCATCAGCCAGTGGAAATCGCTAATCTTTTCCTGTCTTTTTCTGTTAATAGCTCGTTTTCTCAGATCACACTTCAACCTTCTAAGCAAGCGTCATTTGAACAACAAAACAACAATTGCTCAGCAGGACTGGCAGCATTTGTGGAGAGAAAGGAAATTTACCGTTTCGGATCCAGTGACCCTTCTTCAGAAGGAACTCGCATCATCTCTCCTATTACCTTCAAACTGTGTGAAAGATCAGATGCGACAACATTGATATCAGAAAATGCTGCAGCAGCAGTGAAGTTGGGAGTCTCAGTCAGCGGAGAATTGTACTGAGAGTGTCACTCAGTTAATTACTGTCACTGTTGCGTTGTCTGGATAAGGATGACCAGTCAGTGAACTGGAGATGTTATTGTTCAAAAGGTAAAACCAGAGAGCAGATCAGCAGCAGATTAAAACAAGTTCAATTATCAGAATGTCCATACCAGGAATACCAATAAAAGCAAGAATGGTGTCGAACACCTTCTCCACTTCATTAATTTGTAAAGTTATTTCTCTGTGTGAGGTGATCTATCCCTTCAGTCAGCTGGCAAGCTCCTTGTCTGAAACTCTGAGCCGATGCATTCCCAGAAACACGGCCTTCTACTGTGTCGAAGCTCCTTGGCGAAATTGAGGTGACAGCATTACTCAGCTTTGTTACTGTTTTATCAAATTGCAATAAATGACCCAATTCGTGACAATAATCAGTTTAGTCTCTTAAATATGAAGGGACGTTGCTACTCAGAATATCATAACGCAATAAAAAAAAGCTGAATCTGAAATCTGCCAGCAATAAAGCTGCCAAATCAAACACCATGTGTCCTATCCCAGATCGTAAAGGAATTTAGCACACTGGGCGCACACCCATCCTTGCACAATACCGGGCACAGTCATTCTATTGTAAGGGGCAGGAGTGCAGAAGCAGGAATGGGTGACAATTGAATAATTTAATCATTTTCTGATGTCATGCAGAACATGCTGCCAGGGATTAGATCAAGATATTTACAGAAAAAGTTCTCTGTTCAGAAAGTGCACTGGGGCAGCTATTCTGAGGCAGTCATTAAGCTCTAATCACACTTACTGCTTTTTGGATAACAGCTTTATAATGACTGCATGCAAATCTGTAGCACGGCATAAGGGATACTTGTGTCCAGAATCCCTGTGAAATGACGAACGAGACACAGTGGTGTGTGTAGATGGAACCCTGTGGGTCCACCTTACAATATTGGTGCTGTTCAAGTGAAACCATTAATTTGTGGTGTACTGGAAACCACATATACACAAATACACACACCCGTACACACGCATGCAAATAGATACACACAGACCTGGGAATGGACTATGCATTAAATTCACTGGTAAAATCTTGTTCGATAACGTTCACCAGGAAGTAGTGCCAATCATAATAGATCTATCAGAGAAACAGCTACTGTATTGGTTTCAGTCCCGTTTTACATGATTACATTTGCACGTGATCTGTAGAATAATGAAATGAGGGACACGGCAATATGAGGAAAACCCCATGCCAGCAATTAATAGACGAGAGTTGATCTCGTCACAGCATATGGGGCAGGAATAACCTCAGTTTGGATAAATGGGATCATAAACCCAGAATTTTGGCCCAACAAGTCAAATGAACCCGAGAAGCACTGAAGTATAAACAATCAACAGGAGACTACAGGATAACTACACAGAATGAGGCGAATCACCACGATGGTGGAGAGTCACGCCAAGATGATTAACGGGATGATGGAACAGATGAGGGCGCAGCTCAGACAGGTTACCAATGGAAGGTCGCATCCTGGATTAGTGACAAACAGCGTGAACAATTTGTTCCAGGACAAATCCTTCACCAGCATCTCTCGTTGTCATTGTCAGCCACTCACCGAGGTCGGGGTTAATGATATCTGCAAGTTCTCTCTCGATGAGGCACTGGCCGTGGTACTACGCATTTCTATTATCCTGAGGGAGAAAGCTGGTTTGGAGTCAAGAATATCAGAATTATATGGAAAGGGTAGTTGGATGGGTTACCATGACGTCCTCCCATATACTACGGAGAGACAGAGGATATAAACAGGGATCAGTCCTAAGTAAATGTGAACAAACAGGTCATTCAACTCTATGCTCAGAGGTTGCCCTATTTGAATTCGCTCCTCTCACATCAAGCTGTGGGCCGATTCCTCTCACCTTGATCTATGTTGGGATATCGTTGCTCTGATTGCCACAGGAAATGACAGATATCCCAATAACTTTTTAAGATCATTATGGATAATACACAATCAGGGGCTATAAGATAGATGGAGCACTATGGGTTATCACTTTATTTGTATTCATTCATGGAAGCAGAATTGAGGCAAAACTATAAGGATGGATTCACAAAAGGCATTCACTGTTTATGATACAGGGCTGCAAAACAAGTCAAGATATTTGCTTCAGTGATCAGCACATTTCACTTATTTCGTTCCAACCAGAAGTACATTGCTATGAACATATCGAAATTCGCATAACTAGTTTGGAGTTTATGTTCACATCACCAAACAGAATCTCTAACCTCACATTGAGGAGTCCAGTTAGTTGTGCATCTGTTGTGATGCACAGGGCATTAGACAGCACCTAGTCCTGTTGTCTGAGAAATGAATTGGGAATAGACACGAATGGAGAGAAAATCGAAGCCACAATATTTGCACCAACGTTTCAGTGGAATTAGACATATGCATCACATTGAACATAGGAGGCCATTCAGCTCTTTGTGCTACATACCTGCCTTTGCTCCACATCGTTTAAGATCCCTTGACAAAAATGTATCGATCTCAAATTTAAACTTATCTAAAGATCTAGATAACTGTCGTTTTTGGAAGAGACCTCTCCCAACCTTCGTGTGCAAAAATCCTTCATGATAGTCTGGCCCTGATTCTCAGACTGTGCTCCCTCGTTCGAAAATTTCTAAACAATAGAAACAGTTTATCTTTCTCTGCTCTGTGTTATTTTCCTGTTAATGCCTTGGAGACATACACACTGAGGAATCTATCCCGAAATCGATCATAGAATCCCGACACTGGTGATAGAGGACATTTGGCCCAACCAATGGCCACCTGAAGAGCATTCTCACCAGATCTTGTACCCCCAGCCTATTCCACTAACCCCCCATTTGGTACAGCGAATGTGCTTCGTCTGTGTACTCCTAGTCACTACGGACTAATTTAACAAAGCCAATCCACCTAGCTTTCACGTGTTTGGACTGTGGAGAAATCTGGAGTGCCCTGAGGAAACGCACGTAACACGGGGATAATGTGCAAACCCCACAGGAACAGTTGCCTAAAGGTAGAACCGGACCCCGGTCCCTGGTGCTGTGGGGAGCGGTGCTGACCACGAAGCCACTGCATTGCCTCACCAGATATGCACTGATTTTTGCACTTGCCCTCATTATCTCCTGATATAATTTCTGCCACTCCCAAAAACGTCTTCTTGCCCTAGTAATTCTTCACTTCTATGATTCTGCACATTCCTGTCCAGATCATTTCTTGCTTTCTTACTTGCTCCAGGTCAGACGGAATCTACCGCACTATCCTTTCCATCCTCCGTGTCTTTTAGAAAAGAAACATTCCCCATAATATTTCGGACAGTCTTTCATATTCCAGTCACTGAAGACCAAGAGAACAGACTGACACCCAGATGATCATCATGAACTGTGAATGGTAAAACATGCATTTTCTCTTTGAGTCCTGACTGCACAATGAACAATTTCAAAAGGAAATACCCACCACCCTCAACACTCCTGCCAGAATAAACATAATTTATTGTTTTGCAGTTCTAAGGAAGGGTCACTCGACTCAAAACATTAACTCGCTTTCTCTGTCCGCAGGATTTGCCTGCCCTGTTGAGTTTCTCCAGCACGCTTTGTGTTTGATTCAGAAGAAAATTCAGTTTCAGAAAATGTCACACACAAAATACGTGGACTCGAACAGATTCCTGGTGACTGATCATTTTCACAAGAAGAACCACTTTCAGTCTGAATGTGAAGCACGCATGCAAAGAACTGAAGATTGTTTAAATCTAAAATGATAACAAGAGAGCGCTGGAGAAACTCAGCAGGTCTGGCAATGTCAGTGGACATAGAGTAACAAAGTTAACGCTTTGACGTTTGTGTAAATAGAGTCGCAAAGATGTACAGCACAGAAACTAGCCCTTTGGTCCGACTCTCTCATGCCGAGTAGATATCCTAACTTAATTTCCTCCAATTTGCTAGCACTTGGCCCACGTCCCTCTTAACCCTTCCTATTAATATACTCAAGTAGATGCCTTTTAACTATTGCAACTGTATCAGCCTCCACCACTTCATCTGGCATCACATTCCTTACATGTACCACCCTCTTCCTGAAAACAAGTTGCTCCTTACGTCCCTTTTATATCTTTTCCCTCTCACCCTAAAGCAATGCCTCTAGTTATGGACTCACACACTCCAGGGAAAATACCTTATCTGTTTATCCTAGCCATGCACCTCATGATTTTTAAAATCTCTATAAGATCACCCCTCAACCTCCGATGCTCCAGCCTATTCAGCATTTCCCAATAGCTCAAACCCTCCAATGCCGACAACATCCTTGGAAATCTTTGTTTGAACCCTTTCAAGTTTCACAATATCCTTCGGACAAGAACGAGACCAAAATTGCGCGCAACATCACAAAGTGCTCCAACCAACGCATTGTACAGCCTCATCATTACCTCCTATATTCATTGCTCTGACCAATAAAGGAAAGCATACAAACGCCTTCTTCACTATCTCATCGACCTGTGATTCTAATTTCGAGGAACTATGAACCTGAACTCCAAAGTCTCTTTGATCAGCAGCACTCCCAGGACCTTACCAATAAATGCAAAAGTCCTGCTCTGATTCTCTAAAAAGCATGGAAGATTCTCATTGCACACAGAGCACGGTAAGAAATTGAGCTTTAAGGGGGAAACTAGTGTTTATTGAATGCTTTGACCATTGTCAGGAAAAGCGTCCAAGGGAATTCAAACAGTTTATATAGCTCTGACCTGAATTTGGTTTGCGTCATAGCATAGATGCATGTGTTTGTACAAGAACTCAAATGAGTGAGCAGATACCCAGTCTCAGTGGCAATGTATGGGGAGGAGGTGTAATATATTTGGTCATGCACAGCCAAGGTGTTCACCAAAGAAGTCACTGCAGATGTCAGATTTAGCAGTATAAAACTGCCCGACACCATAAAGAGAAGAAGAATCGATTTTCTTCGGGTTTTCATCTCTGGATCGCTTTTGTTTTTAGCCTGCTGAGCCCAAAGCCTCCTACGACGAATATTGCTTACTAAAATGTGTCTGGCAGTCAAAGCATTAAATAGTAATATCAAAAAGTAAGGAATCCATGTAACTAAAAGATTTTGCAACTTCTCATAGGCCGCACCTATGGTTGATTTGAGAAAATTCAAACTGGGACGGACTCCCCAGTGAATATTGTCAATTGTGCGTTGGTGTTCATATGCAAACCAAAATGGAATGTTCTCTAAGTACACCAGCACCATGACAATTATTATGACCGTAGATGCAGTTCTCACTGTGCTATACTTGGTTCTATGCTTCGGACAGCATATAGCTATAAATCGGTCAAAGGTGAAGCAGACTGTGTACCACACTGACAGAAATACATTAGTGCAGCTCATGTACAAGATCGGTTTAATGACCACAGTGTAGGAGAGGAATGAATATGGAAACCGTCTGCTCAAAATTTGGAACAAAATAACATTAATGAGCATGACTAGCAGATCTGCTGTCACCATTGCTAGCATGTAGATTGAAATGCATTTAGAAAGGCCGCAATTTCCTCTCAAGAGAATCACGGTTGCCAAGAGGTTTGCTGCAGGAAAGGAAGAAAAATAGTAAGTTAGAGAATACAGAACAATAGAATAAATGATGGACCGAGCAGAATTATCACCAAGTTAGTAATGCAGAAATCCAAATAATATTTTGGGGATTTTGGTTCAAACCTGAATTCGACATTTGAATCTGAATTTGTAAAGTTTGAATTCAATAAACATCTAGAGCTAAGAATCTAATAATGAAAATGGAATCATTGTCAACTGTCAGATGAAATCCAATTTGGTTCATTACTGCCCTTTAAGAAAGAAACTGCTGCCCTTACCTGTGACTCAGAATCACAACAATGTGATTGACTCGCAACTTGCTCTCTGGGCAGTGAGGGATAGGCAATAAAACTTGTCGGTCTTGTGACACACACATCCTTTGTGGAATAAAATATTAAATCTTATGATGGTTCACATGCCAATGTACAGATGTTGTGCTGTGTGTCATGAATTGTGTGCTTTCCTATTGTCATAATCAAAATGATTAACAATAATCGTTTTGAAGCAACTCTTTGTGTATATAATTTCATTGGCAGACCGCAAGGACTCTTCCCAAATTTTAGAGATGCACCCCATAGAAACGAGTCTATCTAGATGCATCACAGCGTGGTATAGCAACTGTTCTTCCCAAAATCACAAGAAAATATTGGGAGACATGATGACAGCCCAGCCCATCATGCACACCCGCTTTTCACCCATTGACTCTAAATTTACTTCCCACTGCCTCAGCAAAACAACTAACATAATCAAAGACCCCTCCCATTGTACTTCTACAATCTTCCAACGCATTCTGTCGGGAAGAGGTCATAAATATCTGTAATAAGTGCAAATAGATACCGGACAATTTTCTTCCCGGCTGTTATCCGACTTCTAAATACATCTCATAAATGATACATTTTTCACAGAGTCTAGAATCCCTACAGTAGGGTTTAAGGCCATTAGGCACAACAAGTCCACTCTTGCGATATGAAGAGCACCCCACCCAGAATCACCATGCTATCCTATCCCTCTTACCTTGCATTTCGTATTGCCACACCATCTAACCTGAACACTTTCGGTCTTGCTTCATGTGAACCTTCGCTGCAGCTGTATCATTTGCTCTTTTCAATTACCTTTTGCAATGTGTACGGTATGATCTGCCTGCACTATATGCAAAACAAAGTTTTTCACTGTACGTGTGACATTAATAAATCAAATCAAAACAAAACAAATCAAATCAAATCAATGGTTTAATAAGGAAGCTCAACACCAGCTTCTCAAGGTCAATGCATGACGAATGACAAAGATTGGCTTACTCTCCAAGAAAGCAGGAGGAAAAGATTCAAAGAGATAATGGAATCCATTCTGAAAAAGGTAACCTTGGCAGGAGCATTCATTTTTCCGCAATACATCAATAAACAGGTTCAACAGCGGAATGCACATCTCACTGTTGTGTATGAACGTACGAAACTGGAACAGGAGTAGTGTATTAGACTCTTCGAGCCTGCTTTGCCTTTCAATATGATCGTGCTGTTCTGCCTGCACTTTGAACTCCACATTCCCATCGACCCCAGATTGCCCTGGATTGACCAGCTGAACAAGAATCAATCAACTCCGGTTTGGAAAATATTCAAGGATTCTGCCTCCATCACCTCCTGGCGCAGTGAAATCTAAATTTGTATGACGCTCCAGGCAGCGACAGAGAGAGAAAAAAACTGTCATCCGTTTTCTCACATGGTGAGCCCCAACTTTAAAGCAATGAAATCAGACATTAGGGTTCATTCCTTTACACAAACGTTCCCAAAATCTGCATTTGATACTTGATCAGTTGTACAATTTTAACCGGAAATCAACAATTGTTTTGTTAAACTAAATTATTGAGTGATACCAGCCAAAGGTGAGTCGACAGAATCAGGTCACAGCTCAAACGTTATGTCACTGATTGGCAGAACAGGATCGAGGGCCTATTTCTGTTCCTATGGACGGTGTTACATGACAATCCATATTCTGTTCAAATGTAATTATAAGGAAGTGAGATACGTTAATTAAATAGAATGAAGAGCTGCAGATGCTGGAGATCTGAATCAAACAAACAAACGAAAGTAGCTGGAGAAACTCAGCATGTACGACAGCACCTGTGGAGAGAGAAACACAGTTTACGTTCCAATTCTTTTTCAGAAAATACCTGGAACACCAAAGGCTGCCAACACAGGATAGAAGATATCCTTTATCTGTATAATTATCGGCCGCACCATTGTTTAGAAGAATTCAGTCTTTATGCCTTGTATCTTTTCGCTGAGAATGGATGCGAGATTCACAAAGGTTTCCCTTTTATAACACAGTTGGTGACCAAGCATGAAATGAGTTTGCGTAATGTGACTCATTAATTAGTCCATCAAAGGCAGATAGGTAGTTCATGAAAGCTTTGCAATCAAAATTCATCACAAGGAAAAACATTGAATTAAAATGGGAGAAACAGCCACAAACCTCATAAAACCAGCAGATTAATATTAAAAACTATATACTTGGTTAATTGGAAACAGCTACAACAGCTTTTCCAACACTAAACTCTCCACTTTTGTTTGTATCTGTTTGCCAGTCCACGTAACTGAGCTCGTTCGAATAGCTATAGCCCTCCCTGTTCTGAGCCCGAGGACACAGTATGATTCTTTTCTCTTGCAGCTCCTCCTGCGGTGTTTTAGTACCAGGTCAGGTTCCTCTGACTTTGCCTCAGGTATGAGTGGCGTGTGACGCACAGTGGATGTTGTTTTGCACCAGGAACAATTCATAATAAATGAATTTTCATCTTTAGGAGGCAATCCTTCCTAATGTAACTGGGAATGTGTACTCACTATTTTAGCCAAAGTGTTGGATGCATACGCTATTGGGCATTCTTCTACATTGGGTTATCTTTGGGATAATGCTACCCCAATACCATGCGGTACGTGGGGGTGAGGGGAAGGAAAATTGTATATCAATTCCACATCCTACTTGGAATATAGATGCAATACATTAACGGTAGTGGAGATTTTAATTTTCCCAACAATGACTGGAATACACTTAACGTCAGAGGTTTGGATGGGGTAGAATTTGGAAGAAGCATCCAGGAGAGTTTTTGGAGCAGTGTGTAAATAGTCCGACGAGGGAAGGTGCCACATTGGACCTGGTACTGGGGAACGAGCCAGGACAGGTGGTAGAAGTTGCAGTAGGTGATTTCTCTGGGAACAGTGACCACAATTCTGTAAGTTTTAGGATGCTTGTAGATAAAGAAGAGAGTGGTCCTAAGGGAAGAATACTAAACTGGACCAAAGCCAATTATATCAAAATTAGGCAGGAGCTTGGAAATGTAGATTAGACACAGCTATTTGAAGGGAAATCCACATTTGACATGTGGGAGGCTTGCAAAGATAGATCAAAGATAGTGCAGGATAGGCATGTCCCGTTGAAGGCAAAGGATAGGAAGGGCAAGATTCGTGAATCGTGGATGACAGGAGAAATTGTACGACTAGCCAAGAGGAAAGGGGAAGTGTACATCAGGTCTAGGCAGCTAACAACGAGGAGTCAAGCGGGCTAAAGGGGGTCATGAAATACCTTTGGTGAGCAGAATTAAGGGGAATCTCAAAGCATTGTATTCTTGCATAAGTAGCAAGCGGGAAACCAGAGAAAAGATTTGTCCACTAAAGGTTAATGAAGGAAGGCTGTGTGACGAACCTGAGAGAATGGGTGAGATTCTGAATGATTACTTTGCATCAGAGTTCACTGAGAAGAGGAACATGATGAATGTTGAGATTAGAGATAGAAGTTTGATTAATCTGGATCACGTTGACACAAGTCGATGTGTTGGGCAGGATAGAGGTTATTAAGGTGGACAAATCCCCAGGACCGGATGGGATCTATCCCAGGTTGCTGAGGGAGGCGAGAGAGGAAATAGCTGGGACCCTGACAGATATCTTTGTGACATCCTTAAATACAGGTGAGGTACCGGAGGACTGGAGGGTTGCTCATGTTGTCGCCCTGTACAAGAAGAGTAGTAGGGATATTCAGGTAACTACAGATCAGTGAACCTGACGTCTGTGGTGGAAAAGTTGCTGGAGAATGTACTGAGGAATAGGATCTATTTATATTTAGAAAGGAATGGGCTAATTAGTGATAGGCAACATGGTTTTGTGCGGGGGAGATCATGCCTTACCAACTCAATAGAGTTCTTCGAGGAAGTGGCCAAGTTGACAGATGAAGGAAGGGCTGTTGATGACATATACATCGACCTTTGAAAGGTGTTTGATAAGGTTTCCCATGGTAGACTAATGCAGAAAGTGAAATCATATGGTTTGCAGGTTTAATGCTCAGTAACACACAAACTCTGAAACTCCCACATCCGACAGGAAAAGCATATGGCTGAACTAAAAGCAATTTCAGCTACTTCACAATCCACATACGCAGGAAATAGCACCATTTTATTGCTCTAAAAACACTGCTCCAGGCTACTTTAATGTTTATGGTTTATATTTTTAGGAGTTAATCAGGAGACAATCTCAATAAAACATGTAATCACGAAAGAACCAACTCTACTCAATATTCTAGATTTACAGCAAAGCTACAGTGAAAATTATACAATTATCTGTTTCTGTGCTGCGGCCTCTCCCAAACGGGTTCCTCCAAGATCAGTTGTGAATTTCACTGTTTCGTCTGTTTTCCTAGATGCACTCCCATGTGCAGAGAGACATGAATTCAAACAGCAAGGCAGTAACTGCACAGATCCGCTGCTGTGTCAGTTAGCAGACTGGGTTTCTTTCTCTCTCTCCCGCACTGACCATGTGCTTCTTATTGTCTGTCCTTCAACCTTTGGAAAGTCCTGTTGTTTTGACTTTTTTCCAAAAATCCAAAACAATGCAACAGCATACAAAACAGAAATTGCTGATCCCCGAATTCAAGGAAATCACCTCCAACACCTAAAATACCTCAGAAAAGGAGCAGCTCCACAGCCACAATTTTTTCCCATCCTCCATCTTGGATGACCCAGGATATAATTGTTGTGCCTGTTTGAATTCCAGTTGTACTTCAAGTAGAAGGCACTTTTGCATGGTTGCATCATTAATCCCAAGGGCCAAAAGGTCTGTTAGCAACTCGTTAAGTATTAAATCAAAGTCACATGCGTCTGCCAGTTTTCTTAACCTGGTCAAAAATCCTGATACAGGTTCTCTTGATTCTCGAATTGCAGAGTAACACTGGGAACCTGTCAGAATTATAGGAGGCTTTGGGCCATAATATTCTTTAACTAAATCTATCAAATCTTGAAACGTTTTCATCTCTGATTCCTCAGGGAAAAATAGGTTTCTACTCACAGAAAACACTGCGAGTCTACAAGTTGTCAGGAGAATTACTCATTGCTTTACATCTATCCCAATGTCATTTGTCCAGAAAAAAAAACACATTCTTTCCATATATTGGGACAAATCTTCAATGGCAAAATCGAATGAGTCAAGTTTCAAAGCAACGGCATGATGCCAGAATTGCTTAGCCCAGCTGTTGAGAGTGAATTTCTTCAGAAGTCTGCTTTTTACTCTTTGCCACTGAAATAACACCACAGAGGCAGGTATCCTATCACCATGTCGATGAGAAGGCCATAAGAAATAGGAGTGGATGTAAGGCCATTCGGCCCATCGAGTCACCCTTTATTTCCACGTGGAGAGTCCTTAACACTGATACAGCTCTCCGAGCTCCAGCAGTAAGAGTGAATAGAATCTTTCAGGCTCTTGTTCTGATCAGTCCCCCCTGACTGGACCAGGTTAACAGCCCCAATCAGGGAACGCAAAATCCATGATTCCCACTTGGCTGACCTCATTACAATCACTAAAATAATCACTTGCACTTTTTTCTTAATGAATGTTGTCTCTGCACCACAAAATGGCATTGTATCCTTTTTATTTTTAATTATATCAGTTATCAGACGTATGATGACAAGTTAGACCAATGCAAACGATGGCTTTCACACGAAAGATGGGTTTCCCTGACAAGAGAACCAACTGTTACAACTTAGCTTAGAAATTCATTCGCAACACATTCTTTGATAAAAAGGGTGGAGAGCAAAGTCTCCTGGCTCCTAAAACAGGTGGATGGCCAACTTGGCCAAAAGCAAGGCATGGCCAAGGAGGAAACAGCAAGGTAATCTACACGGGCAAAGTAGAACTCTGAAGTCACATACTCTAAATACCACACACAGTGCAAACACAGCAACCAGGTACTAATGGCATCAGCATAAAGCAAAATGCAACAGTTTTCCGGGAGAGACATGCTCCAACAAATTTCCCAGTAAACAACAAAAGGCCGAGACAGACAGTCAGTGGGTCCTGCAACATAAAACGACACACAGTAGCGAGTCATCCAAAGGATCGAGAGTGTTTCAAACTATCTACCCTTTCATCCTGATTCCCCAGAACTATAGAGATTTTCAGAAAACCATCCAGAAAGCTCCAAAGCACAGCTTTCATCTTTTCAATCATCTGGAGGTCTTCTGAGGAGTTGTCACTAAATTTAGTGACGTCAATATGTGAACAGGGTTCCTCAATCTACCCGTGGTTTAGACAAAGATTAGCAGAAACCTTGGTCCAGGCTCCTGTACAGTTGCAAATTTAAAATTTATTACAAAGGATTAGAATCCAGCTACAGCCAAAATACTATGAGCCATCTGTCCATAATCTAAATAATTTAAACCCTGCTTTCCTGGAGACTCTCTCTTTCTCTCTCTCTCTCTATCTCTATCTCTCCATCTCTCTCTTTCTCTCTCTCACACACACACGCGCGCACACACACGCAATGTGTATTATGACAGGAGGGAAAGACTGATGAGGAAGATCAGTGGATGCTCTTCCCATAGTCTGGAAAATCAGGTATTGCCAGCACTAGTTCATTAATTAAGATTGCCTTGATCCTTTGAAAGGCCACTGAATGTTCTGCTAGCCACAGCAGTTTTGATTGTTTCTTTCACAAATTTGCTAAACATGCATCTATCCGGCCAACATTACGTAAAAATTTCCAGTACAGTCACTTTTGCTGCCCTTTGCAATATCTATCTTTGTGTGTGTGTGTGTGTGTATGTGTCTGTCTGTTTGTGTGTCAGTGTGTGCATGTATGTCGGTGTGTGTGTTTGCGTATGTAAATGTG
Organism: Chiloscyllium plagiosum; assembly: GCF_037043375.1. NCBI lineage: Eukaryota > Metazoa > Chordata > Chondrichthyes > Orectolobiformes > Hemiscylliidae > Chiloscyllium > Chiloscyllium plagiosum. The sequence continues at coordinate 13,383,028 of NW_028270178.1, read as the reverse complement.
CCTCTATGTGTCCACGTATGTGTGTGTTTGTATAACAATGTGTGTCGGTATGTCTGCCGTTGTATGTACGTGTCTATTGTGTGTGTGTTTGTGTCTGTGTGCATTTGTATTGCTGACTGTGTGTGTTCATACAGTTTCAGCATTTTTGTATAGGTTTCCGTGTCTCTTTGTGTGTTGCTGTGCGTATTGTGGTGAATATCTGTGTGTGTTTCTGTTTCTGTGAATATATGTGGTCTCTGCCTGTCTGCATGTGTGTATGTCTGTTTCTAAGTGTATGTGTGTTTTTCTGTCTCTATCGATGTGTGCCTGTCTCTCTATCTGTGTGTGTCTGTCTATTTATGCGTGTTTCTATGTGTGAGTGACTACCTATTGTGTTTATAGACGGGATATGCATCCGTGTGGATGTTGCTGTGCGTAACTATGTATTTGTGTCTGTTAGGTATTCATATATCTGTATTTATCTGTGTTTGGTTAAATCACTGTGTCTGTACATCTGTTCCATGGGGTCTCTGTTGTTCTGGACGTGAGTCCTTTCTGTCTGTCTGTCTCTTCCTCTTTCTCTGTCCCTCTTGTGTTCAAACTCGTGTTCATGTGATTCTTTGTTTTGTATGCATGTGTTTGACGGTGTCTATGTTGGCCTGCAATGGGAAACTTTGTCTTGGCGGATGTTTGTATGATTGAATTAAAATGAGGTGTATCAAAATAATTGTGTGTGTCTCTCTCTCTCCCTCAATCTGTGCCTGTCTGTTCCACTTTTATTTCAAGTGGTATAACGCCACCATCTGCTGGACTCATGCCACTGCACAAGCAGCAACGTTTTGGGAGAAAAATCAAACGCTGTGAATCTCTCACATTGCACGTTTACTTTGTTCTGCAAGGAATATCGTTTGAGACACAGAGCAGTTTTTCCTGATTACATACTATGATGTCCTTGAGATATAGAGTCATTGAGCCATAAGATCATCGAAAATTACAGCACAGAAACAGACCTTATTGTCCAACTCGTCCATGCCGTCCAGATATCCTAAATTAATCTAGTTTCATTGGCCAGCATTTGACCCATATCATTCTAGACACGTCCACTTCATTAACTCATCCAGACGTCGTTTGATGTGTAGTGGACACCGAAGAAGGTTATCTCGGGTTAAAACGGGATCTTGATCAGATGGGCCAATGGGCTGAGGACTGGAAGATGGAGTTTAATTTAGAGAATTGCAATGTACTGACTTTTGGGAAAGCAAATCTTAGCAGGACTTATATACTTAATGGTAAGGTCATAGGGAGTGTTGCTGAACAAGGAGACCATGGAGTGTAGGTACATAGCTCCTTGAAAATGGAGTCACAGTTAGGATCGTGAAGAATGCGTTTGGCGTGCTTTCCTTTTTTGGTCAGAGTACTGAGTACAGGAGTTGGGAGGTCATGTTGCGGGTGTACAGGACATTGGTTAGGCCACTGTTGGAATATTGTATACAATTCTGGTCTCCTTCCTATCGGAAAGATGTTGTGAAACTTGAAAGGGTTCAGAACAGATTTACAAGGATGTTGCCAGGTTTGGAGGATTTGGACTAAAGGGAGAGGTTGAATAGGCTGGGGCTGCTTTCCCTGGACCGTGGGAGGTGGAGGGGTGAACGTATAAAGATTTATAAAATCATGAGAGCATGGATATGGTACATAGACAATGTCTATCCCCTCGTGTGTGTCAGTCCAAAACTATAAGGCATAGGCTTAGAGTGAGAGGGGAAAGATGTAAAGGAGACCTAAGGGGCAACATTTTCACGCAGAGGGTGGTGTCTGTGTGAAATGAACAGCCATAGGAAAAAGTGGAGGCTGGTACAATTGCAAAATTTAAAAGGTGTATGGATTGGTATGTGAATAGGAAGGAATTAGAGGGATGTGGGCTGGGTGCTGGCAGGTGAGACTAGATTGAGATGAGTTACTTGGTCGGCATGGACGAGTTGGACCGAAGGGTCTGTTTCCATGCTGTACATCTCTTTGACTCTATGACTAAATTTTGTAATTGTACCAGCCTCCAGCATTTCCACTGGCAGTTCATTCCATACACGCACCACCCTCTGCATGAAAAAGTTGCCACTTTTGTCCCTTTTAAATCTTTCCCCTCTCACTTTAAAACTATGCCCTTTAGCTTTAGACTCCACCTTTGTACCAGACCTTGACTCTTCACTCTGTCCATGTCCCTCATAATTTTATATACCTTCATAAGATCACCCCTCAACCTCCAAGTCTGGTCTCACTCTCTCCAAATCTCAATCATTTATCACCCAGAAATTGTGAATGTATCAGAGAACATTTTTAAGCTGAAGAAAGTGCAATGAAATTTATCTTGTCTCCTTTCAAAACAGTTCACTCGCAAGGGCAGGATATAATTGCAGTGGAAACAGTCCATTTAATGTGCATAAGGTCAGGACGACTGCTCAAAGACAATTATTTCCGCATTGCAGTGGGAGCACAAGCATTTCTCCACATAAGCATGTTCCACACTGAAGGACCTCAGTCGAGTTGCAAGCCTCTCCAAATCAGCCTTGTGTATGTGTGTGTGTGTGTGTGCGAGTATGCATGTGTGCATCTGTGTCCTTGTGTGTGTCCGTCTGCCTGTTGTTGTTGATGCTTCTGTCAGTTTGAATTGTGCTGAGAGCTTCTGCCCTCCCTGTCTCCCGCTGTCCCTCTCTGATTGAATCACTGACGGTGATCAAACTTCACCACTCTCTGTGCAGTGGAGTAGGCAGGCCAGCAGAGGGTGCCATTGTATCACTTTCAACACAAGGGAGCTACTTTCTGTCTGATCTTCATGACAGGAAATCTGTTCAGACTGCATTGTCGTAGCAGCCCATTTGAATTGGGAAGCTGCATGCTGAAAATTAGGGAACCCAACAATTTGTTATCATTCACAAGTTTTATTGATTCATAATGCATGTCATTCATGTTAGCAGTTCCTCATTGCTGAACTTCGCTCTGAACATTGGCTATTTTGTTGCATAAATAAATGTTTGGTGGATGTGTTGTGGTGAAGTCATGTAATCACCTGCCACAATTTCTTACATCGAAACAATTCATGGTTGGCTGTTGTGACCTCAGTATTCGGACAGAACGCTGGCTCATAGTGCTGGTGACCCTGGTTTGATTCCAGCCTCGGGCGACTGTCAGTGTGGCGTTTGTGCATTTTTACCCCAAGTCTGCGTGGATCCCCGTGTCTACTGGTGCTCTGGTTTCCTCCCACAGTCCAAAGGTTAGGGTGGATTGGTCATGCTAACTTGCCCATAGTGTTCAGGGGTGTGTACATTAGGCTCATTAGTCGGGGATAAATGTTGAGAAGTCGGATGGGAGAATGGGTCTGGGTGGGATTCCCTTCGGAGGTTCGGTGTGGGCCTGTTGTGCCCAAGGTCTTGTTTCCACACTGTAGGGATTATATATCTGTTGAATTGTTACTGAGCTGAGGAGAAAGACCACGTATTTAATTGTCAAATATTTCCTGATGCACTATTCCATTTAATTTAATCATATCCCTCTGAAGTATTTGAGTTGGTTGGAGACTTACAGAAGATTCCAAGCAGGGCGGAATTACTCAGTAGGAAATTCCACTTTCCTGGACAATTCCTTTGTATTGTGCTACACTGGGGAATCTACAGTTTCCCAGCTCAACTCTTTTAGGAGAAAGTGAGGACTGCAGATGCTGGAGGGAAGAGAGCTTCTTCAAGGAAGGCATCCTTGCAAGAGGATTCGCAGTAGGTTAAAATCTTCTAGGAGAAAGTGAGGACTGCAGATGCTGGAGATGCTGAAAAAGGTCTCATGCCCGAAACGTCGATTCTCCTGCTCCTTGGATGCTGCCTGACCTGCTGCGCTTTTCCAGCAATTAATTTTCTGCTTAACTCTTTCCCCACAGTACAATAAGGAATCCCTATTTGGGGCGTGAAGAAACTACCCACTTGCCTGGGTGAGTGAAGCTCGCGAATCTCGACACCATCCAGGGACAAAGAAGCGCCTGCTTTGTCTGCACCACATCATTAAGCATCCACTCCATCCATAAGCAGTCGCATCAGTATGCGCTATCTACAAGATGCACTGCAGCATCTCACCAAAGATCCTCAGGCAGCACCTGCCAAACCACCGACGACTTCCATCTAGAAAGTCAATGGCAGCAGGGAAACGGGGTCACCACCCCCTGCAATTTCCCCTCTGAGCCACTCACCATCTTGACTTGGAAATATATCATCATTCCCTTAGAACCACTGAGTCAGAATACGGGAATTATGTTCCGAACAGCATAGTGGGTCTACCTTCAGCACACCGACTGCAACTGTTCAAGAAGGAAGCTCACCACCACCATCTCAACGTGCAACTAGGGGTGGGTAACAAATGATGATTTTCTCAGTGGCCCCACACACATCTCATGAGTGAATAAACATTAATGATTTCATGACTTGGATACAATAGGACCTGCCAGCGGGCCTCACTGAGGAGTTTTAGTTGTGCACAGCGGAAGGAATTCATGCCACTGGAAATGTTACTGTGTTACTGATATTGGCTGTGAACCTACATAATGCTGCTGCATAAATGTACGAGTTTGTGCAGCAACGTATCCTAAGCAGAATATAACCAGTTTGTTTACAGTAACATAGAGAAAGCGAGTAATCGTCAAAATAGATTCATTGAATGAAGTGATATAAGAAATTTACAACACTGATTAACCACAGGAGGCTGAAACTCCCGGATATGGTGAAAAGCAAAATCACAGACCCCTTTCTGTTCTCTCTGTGATTCTCTCCTTTCCTCTCAACCTTTTGCCTCTTCCGGACTTGACTTGTCACAGGGGTGGCACAGAAGCTCAGTGATTAGCACTGCTGCCTCACAGCACCAGGGTTCCAGGTTCAATTCCGGCCTTGTATGACTGTCTGTGTGGAGTTTGCACATTCTCCCAATGTCTGCGTGGGTTTCCTCCCAAAGGTCACAAAGATTGGCCACGAATTGTCCATGCTAAATTGCCCATAGTGTTAGATGCATTTTACAGAGTTGAAATGGGTCTGGGTGGGTTACACTTCGCAGGGTCAGTGTGGACTTGCTGGGCCGAAGGGCCTGTTTCCACGCTGTAGGAAGTCTAATCTAATCTAATATGTGGCTGACTGTTAGAGCATTGAGCAACAGATATAAAGGGAGTGGTACTAAAGGGGTTAAAACCGTATCAAGCCAATCCAATGCCATGCAACAAGTCTCAGTGTACTAATCTGACTCAGTACCACAGTATATTGGTATGTTGTTGATTATCCGAGCAGGCTGATGTTGAAAATAGAAGGGGCTTTTTTTCTTCAAACAGAACCGGAATGTTGGTTGTTGCTAGAAACACACTCGCAGTTTTCTCAGTGTAATATTTTGTTCTCAGCTTCTGTAAGTGGTCATTTATCTTGCTCACCCACACATTGCTCCTGTTTAACCCCCTTTTTAATCCTTTCTATGTCCTACTTACAGTTTATTGTACCATCAAACTTTGTGTTGTCAGCAAACGTAATGATCCCATCAGCTCAATCATTGATCGAGGTGATAAATTGCTCTGTCTTGAGCAATAACCCTTGTGGCACCCAGTGCTGCAAGTCTAATATCCTGAAAATGACCTGTTTATTCCCACTCTCCGTTTATATCAATCTTCACACTAAGCCCCTATTTCCTCAACACTACATGGGCTCACTGATGTATATTAGCTACTGGTTTAACAACGATTTAACAATTCTGCCTCCCATGCTCAGGACTCTGGATGGAATAGAGAAGGATCTATTTCCAACTGCCTTCATGCATTTACAGTACCACGAAGGGAACATAAAATTATTCATTGTCATCTGTTGTTGTACAGCTCTTGTCTGTCTCAGGGTATCCTCGGTAAATGTCCAGTGGAGTGTTTCCCTTCGTCCCTGTGTGAGCCTGTCTCTGTCTATAAATCTCGCTGTCTCACGGATTAGCTATCTGAAGCACAGTAAATATGTTCCTGTTATACAAGGAGGAAGCAATGGATAAACCTGAAATTACAGACCAGTCACTGTACCCTCATTGGTGGGAAAACTGCTGGAAGCAATTGTGGGGGACAAAATGAATCTGCATGAGAAGAGATAGTGATTAATCAAGAACAGGCAATATGGATATATGCAGGGAAGGCATGTCTGATCGGCTGGATTGAGGTTTTCAAAGATGTGACCAGATATGTAGTTGAGGTCTACTGAAGGTGTCAAATTGGACCTCAGTGAGCTTTATGATAATTGCTGCATGGTGGCTCAGTGGTTGGCACTGCTGCCTCACAGCGCCAGGACCCTGGTTTGATTCCAGTTTTGTGGTGTTTGATTCCAGTATTCGTGGAGTTTGCACATTCTCTCTGTCTCTGTGTGGGTTTCCTCGCACAATCCAAAGATGTGCAGTTCAGAGTGGATTGGCCGTGCTAAATTGCCCATTGTGTTCAGGGCTGCATAGGTTAGGTACATTAATGAGGGGTCGATGTAGAGTAATAGGGTAGAGGAATGGGTCTGAATGGTTTCCTCTTCAGAGGGTCAGTATTCACTTTAGGGCCAAATGACCTGTTTCCACACTGTATGGATTCAACATTTCTAAGAGTTTCACATGGAGAGCTGATATCAAAGGTTATCATGGTTCCCATGGAATTCAAGGAAATATGAAAAACTGGATCCACAATTGTCTGAGTGGCAGGAAGCAGAGAGTGAAAGTTGAAAGGGGATTTTCTGACTGAAGTTGATATCCAATGGGACCCCAGGGCTCAGTTTGGGTCCTTTGCTGTATCTGGTTTATTAAACTAAACGATACTTGAATGTAGGGGTAATGATTAGTGAGTTTGAAGACTATGCAAACATTGGAGGGTTGGTAAATAGTAATCAGTAATACGGAGGATAGTTTCAGTTTACAGCAGGGTATAGATTGGCTGATCACATGGGCTGATCAGTGGCAAATGCAATTCAATCCGAATAGGTGTAAGGTGATATACTTGTGCAAGAAAACAATGCAAGGGTATACACGATGAATGATAGGACCATGGGAAGCATCGGATATCAGAGGGTGTTAATGTCGATGGACAGAAGCAACTGAAGGTATCAGGAACGATGGATAAAGTGGATTAAAATGCATGTGATGTGCTTGGCTTCATTCACCGAGGCTTACATTTATGTGCGTGTTTGAACTGTATACTATGTTGGTTTTGCCGCGTTAATTTATATCAAAGGGCAAGAGCATAAAAGGAGATGCTAGGATATATTTCTCATCCAAGCGTCGGTGGGAGTCTGGAACGCATTGCCTGTAAGGATGGGAGAGGTAGAAAACATCATCTCGTTTAAGAATTATTTGGATATACAAGTGTGATGCCAAGCTTTCAAGGCTGTGGGTCAAGTGCTAGAAAATGGGATTAGAATAGTGAGGTGGTTGTTTTTGGACAATAACAGTCTGACGGGAAGTTTTTGTTGTGTGATGTAGTCCTCAGTGATTCTTTGACATACAGACACCTACCCCACCACCACACACAAATACATACAGAGTCAAGCATAGAAGATAGAAGCTTGCACAAAGTCACCCAGACACACACTCTCTCTCTCTGTCTCTCTCTCTCTCACACACACACACAGACACACACAAACACACACACACATGCAATCATCGTGTAAAGGGCAGTTACTGATGGGAAATAAATGCTGACCAGCCAAAGATGGCGCCATCCTAATGGTGAGTAACAAACGTGCCGTACTTGAACGTATTCACTCACGCAAACAATATCATACATAGACCGACACAAAAGCAAGCACAACTACAATACACAGACAACCAGACAGGCGTGCACAAAAAGTACGAGACAGACACACTTATACACACAGAAAGGCAAAATAACATACACACTTTATCAAAAACACACAGAGGAAACAACACACGAATGCATAAACTCAAACACAGATTGAAATTCTTAAGACAAACTCATATCCAACTCAACACTACAGAAACACTTGCACTATCACACAAATACGGAGGAAGTGCTTCCACAATAGTAAATTCATGGGAATCAGTAATGCGGAAGCAATATTCCAATAATTCAGTTGATGCCCTCGAGTCACAGATGTTTAATTCTGCCTTCATTAAAATCTGTGCCAAAACACAAAACTCCCTTTTTAACTGCTGCCACAATAGTCCAGCTTGATCACTCCTTTAGGGAAGGAAATCTGCCATCATTACGAGGTTCCAGGGTCTGGTTGACCTCTGTGCAATTGGAACTGAGGTGCAAATGCTGGTTTTGGCAGCAACGCGCAGCAATCCACAAATAAAGAGAAAATAAGCAGCGACTCACACTCCCATTCACTCATATTTCAAGACACAATGGAAAACAGAAGGACTGGATTACGATTGGTTAATAAGTTGCACGGATGCTAAGTGATGGACCGAATCGATTCTCCATGACATTGTCGGTGACCAATGGTGATGCTGAGCTGAGGAGGGAATTCTGACAGTGTTTGGTACTTGAACCATCAAAGTCGTTCTTCCTGGATTTTTCCAATTGACCAGGATCTTGGACCACGTGGTGCAGATGTGAGGCAGAGACCATGTTCATTCAATTGGACAAGAGAGAAGCAGGTCAGCCTTAATACTCTCTGTTCGTTACACCAACTACTGGTCACAGGTCAGCCTCTGTCGGAATTACCAACTGGTCGTCCCAGGCGACTGACTTCACGAGTCAACTTCTTGTTTTAACAGTGCTCTCTGTTCAAGGTTGGACATTGGTTAAGTTTTTTCACCAGTCCATGGCTTCAGTTATCTGATTGGCTGATTTATTTATTTTCACGAGTACCAAAGTTCAGTGAAAAGCTTTGTTTACGAGCAGTACAGGCAGATCATGGTAAGGAAGAATGTACAGATAAAATAAACTTAGACAGAGGCATTCAGATGAAACTTCACAGGGTGTGCGCTAAGCGATATAAATGTTAGCAATATAAGCATTATTTGAGGCGAGAGAGTGCAATCATCTGCCTAATACTGGCTGAAAAGGAGCTGTTCCAGACCCCGTTGGTGCATCGGTCCAGGCTTCTGTATTTTCTGCCTGACGGAAAAAGTTGCAGCAGATCATTGTCTGTTTGGCTGATCTGCTTTCAGTTATTGCATGGTGCTCTCTGATTGGCTGGCTGCCCTTGGACAAGTCTCAGTTGCTTTATGTCTTCAATAATTTAATAATTGCTGTAAAGGGATATTGCAACATGTTCAGGTGTTGCTCTCGAAACTTCGACTGAGTCAACCCATATATGCAGGTATTGATGCAACAATTTGCATCTAGCAACATCCATCCAATTTGTTGAAATATATGCTCAGACAGTATGTAATCCATCGGAACAGTTCCTGTAATTTTAGAATACAAGAATTCTACAACATACACTGACCACAGAACGATGAAGTTGCCCGAAATGGTGAAGAGCAAAATCACAGACTTCCTTCTGCTCTCCATCTCTGAGTCTCTGGCATTCTCTCCATTGCTCTGACCTCTCAGTCCCTTATGCACTCGAGTAGACACTAAAATGTGTCAGACTGTCAGTGCATTAATCAATAGAATTAAAGTGAACGGAAGTATAGGGGTTAAAATCAGATCCAACCAATCAAATCCCCCCATCCAGGATCAGTATAATAACTTGGTTTCACAGTGCAGAGCCATGGTACATTGTCGATTATACTCAATGGCTCAAATGTAAAGTAGTATGGGATGTTTCTTAAACAGAGTAGGAAGCAGGTTACTGTTAGAACAATGACTGCAGTTTTCTCAGTGCAATATTCCATTTTCAGCTTCTGGCAACAAATGGCCACAAATCAAAGGAGAAAACAACTGTGAACCAGACAGAGCAGTCTATCGTTGCAGAGGCGAGTACAGTTTTGAGGCTGCACACAAGAGCAATATCCAGCAATGTCCCTGGGAAATAATGATAACTGATGTGCCACAACAAGTTGATTAAAAAAATGACTGAAAGATCTGCTATTGCCATGGCCACCAGGTAGCGAGTGGTACAGGTATATAGGTCACACTTTCCATGAGACAGGATGACAATTGCCATTAAATTAGCTGAAAGGAAAGGAATGGAAAATGATGTGAAAATGACTGAACATACATCCTCCATGCACAATGAAGGTTGTAAGTTTATCTTGCCGACTGAAGGGAGGAAATCAGAAAAGCTATCAGTCAAACTGTGTTTGAACCCCCTCAAATACACAAGGAACTTTTTTAGAAATGATTGCAGTGATCAAATCTGAAAATATTCACGTAAACAGTTGCTGCTATTGAAAGGAGAAGGAGTCTGTTAAGTGTAATCGAGGGAGCTAATTGCATATATCCATTTCCTTTTCGATCTCTGCAGGAAGACGTCCAGACCTTAATTTCATTGTGTTGTGACAGAATGGTCAGAGGGACAGAAGGCAAGTCAATACGTATTGCTGATGGCGTTGATGGATGAGGAGGCAAGTTGGAGGATGAGATAAATATCTGTTCACTGATAAGACAATGGGAAACTCGATAAAAAAAATTCTGAACGAGAAGTGAAGAAGTCAAGGAAGGCTCGTGACAGTGATAGACTGTGTGAAGAAACAGTGTTCTGGAACTTCCACCAATACAAACATTAACATAAAAAATAACATGTATGAAGGTGAATAAGAAGAGGGGACGAATGTTTCTGAAGGTGACTGCATATGAGTATAAAGCAAAACTATACAACAGCATTTAAGGGCAAATGTTTACTTATGCTACCCTGTGTAGAACATAAGTATGCAGGAAAACTCAGAAAATACGAAACTCGGGTAGCAACAACAAGAATAAAAAGAAAAAGTAACAATAAAAAGACAAACGTATTGCCTCTGGAATTAAATAGACAGTATTCAGACAAAATTAAATTAATTAATGATATGCATGCAGCTGAATAGGTCTGACCCAATAGCCACTACAGTGACACTGATGTATTAACACCAATCGATATCGGGTAAAGCATCAGGTATAATTCAAAACGATTAACTTAACCAAATCATTTTACTCTTCACGACAACTTATAAGTGTGACAATTAATTTAGCACGAAGTATTATGAGACACACAGTAAAAGCAGAGAGCAACATAATCACACAATATCGCAGGCTATTGACACTTACCAGGAATTCCAATAACAGCAAATATCATGTAATATAATTTCAGCATATCATCAATTGGACGGGATATTTTCAGTGTGAGGTGCTAACTTTCTCTGAGATGCAGAAGTCTCTCCCTGAATTATAAACTGAAGACTTTAATTCCCCAAGTCTTTCAATTGTAGCCTGTAAGATCACCCCTCTAGGCTTATGGCGTTACATTTTCAACTCAATGAAAAACAGATCGTGACAACGTTTCGGTGTGATCAGTAACTGAATACAAAAAAAAATTCTTGAAGAGGTTTAGCAGCAATGCCTTAGAATTGTGGTATCATCATTTCAAGCAGAGAGACAAAAGCAGAAAGGGGAGGGAAGAAAAATAGAGAGAAGTGGGGTGAGAGAGTCAAAGACAGAGATAGTGTGAATGAGAGTGGGATGGAGAGATTGAGAGAGAAGAACGAGGGAGACAGAGCGATAGACACGTGGAAATTAAGACAGCAAGTGTGTGAGATAGAAAGAATTAGAGAAAAGATGGAGATCGAGATTGACAGGGACAGAATGGCAGAGGAGACAATATGAGAAAACAGAGATATACAGATAGAGACAGGTTCAGACAGACATAGACAGAATTAAGGAGGGAGAATAGAAACACACACACATTCAATCCCGCTTTTGCTCTCTAAAATCAATTCTGAAGAATGGTCACTGAAACCGAAAAGGCTATTTTTGCTTCCTCTCGACAGTTGAGGCTATATCTGCTGAGTTTCTCCAGTCTGTTTCGTATGTCCAGCATCCCTGTTTATTTGTTTATTTTTAATTGCTGGTTCATCCTTGTTTACTAAATCCCAGACAAGTCACCCATTTGTTCGAAACAAACAATAAAATGTTAAAGATATCATCAAACACAACATGAAGGTCCACAAAATAATGAAGGTACAGCTCCAGCAGAAATAAGGTTGAGCAGAAATTGACAAGCTATTTAATATGGAGGGTGCACGTGGTTTGAGGAAACAGACAGTGCACTTTCTACGATTTGAAAGAATGTGAGGCAATTCCAGTGAACGTTATGAAATGTTTCATCGGTGGATGTGAATTAGATGATTCCTTTGTCAGGTGACTCCTGGACCAGGCAGCACAGTGTCAGAATTAGAGGTACATGGTTTAAGTTTAAGACAGGGACATATGCAATGGATTACAAATTCAGCTCATCAAGACTGATCCGCCATTCAATATGATCATGACTGATGGAACACGACAATGTTTTTACTCATCCCATCTCCACAAACTTGCAGCTTCACAAAACCTTGAATAAAAGCATTCTGAAACTATATTTCCAAATCTTTATTTCGATTGTACATGATTGGGTAGGGAGGAATTATCCGTGGTAGGAATTTGCCAATAACTGCGAACATTTCACGAGGTTGGGATTGGGTGATGTGAGACGTGGTTGTTCCAGTCGACTTTAGGGGCGTGAACAACAAACCAGGTTATTGTCTGAACAGCGTTAGATTGGGAAAGGGAGAGGTGCAACAAAATCTGAGAGCTCACCACACACCAGTCGCTCAGGGGATGCATGTATGTGCAGCAAGTGGTGAAGAAGTTAAATGGTGCTTTGGCCTTGAGCGCGAGAGGATTAGATTACAGCTGCGGTGATATCTTGTTGTGATTGTGCAGGTGTCTTAATGAGACTCCAGCTGGAATACTGTGTGCAGTGTGGGGTTTCCTTATCTGAGGAAGGATGTTCTGGTCATGGAGGGAGACAAAGCATGTGGGTGACATGATGGCTCAGTGCTTAGCACGGCTACCTCACATTGCCAGCTACCCAGGTTCGATTCTAACCCTGGGCGACTGTCTGTGTGGAGTTTGCACATGCTCCCTGTGTCTGTGTGGGTTGCCTCCGGGTGCTGCAGTTTCCTCCCACTGTCCAAAGATGTGCAGGTGAGGTGAATAGGCTAGTTAAATTGCCATCGTGTCAGGTACCTTAGTTAGGGCTAAGGGTAGGGAAATTAGTCTGGAAGGGTCACTCTTTGGAGGGTCGGTGTGGACTTGTTGGGCCGCAGGGCCTGTTTCCACACTGTAGGGAATCTAGTCTAGTTTCCAAGACTGATTCCTGGGATGGCAGGACTGATGCATGGACAGAGATTGGATCTGTTCGGATTTGTTCACTGGAGTTGAGAATAATGAGTTGGAACCTCATCGGACCCTGGAAAGTTCTGCTATGGTAAACACAATAAGAATATTTCCGATGACCAGGGATCTCAGAACTAGGGCGTCAGGATACGGGATGGGTAAGTTCATACTGAGATGAGGAGAAATGTTTTCACCCAATGAGTGGGGAACCTATGAATCAATCTGCAATAGGAAGCAGTTCCAGCCACAAAATTGTATGTTTACGAGATGGAAGTCAATGTTGTTCTTAGGGCTAAAGGGTTCAAAAGAAATGGCGGAGAGAACAGGAACAGGGGATTGAACTGGGTGATCAGGCAGAGTGCGTTGAATTGCAGACCAGGCTCGCAGGGCCGAATGACCTACTTCTGCTTCTATTTCCTGTGCTTCAATGTTAGACGTAGTGTAAAGCCCTTAAGAATCTTTCTATGTGTCAATATGTGTTTGGGAGGAATCTGCATGCATGAAGCTGGCACATTGAGGGCACAGAGTAAATTTCCCAAAAGTGGGATGACTCACACGCACCAATGTGGCTATCTGACCATGATAGCCATGGCCAATGATCTGAAGCCCTGACATATTGCACACCTTATCGCTCTGTCTCGCTGTCCCATCGTCACTTGGAAATATATCAGCGTTTCCTCAGTGCTAATGGGTCAGAATCCAGGAATTCCCTCCCTAAGGGACATTGTGAGTCTGTGCCAGAGTAAAGCTCTCACTACGCTGTCCCCGATCAAATATACGGGTTTGATACAGAGTAAATCTTCCTAAGAAATAAGAAGAGTTTGTTGACGTTATTGAGCTTGTTCTACAGGTCCCCAAGTCGTCAACGGGAATTAGAAGATCAAGTATGCAGAGTGATTGGAGGGACTGGGATTATCAGAGCGTTAAGGGTCCAGATATGAATTTGTTAAGTGCGCTCAGGAAAGTTTCGTTAAGCAGTATGTAAAGAATCCTACTTGGCAAAGAGCAAAACCTGACCAATGTTTGAGAAATAGGGCTGGACAAGTGTCACAGGGGACAGTTGGGAGCACTTTGGAACCAATGACTATAGATTATTAATTCTAAAATATCTATGGAAACGGACATAGATGGTCAACAAGTTCAAGTTCTAAAGTGGGGCAAGGCGTATTTTGATTGAATTAGACAGTAGATTGCAGGTGTGGTCTGGAGTACTTTGTTTGCAGGCATAGTGATCTCCGAACATTTGGAGGGCTTTAAAAGTGAAATAGCTTCAGTTTAAGGTCTACATGCTCCTGTGAGGTGGAAAGGCAAGACTGACAGGGATAGGGAACCCTGGGTGACCAGAGATATTGAGGGTTTGACCAGAAGAAGTGGAGGTATGGCTCAGCTACAAGCATCTGGTACCAAGGGAATCCCTGGAGGTATATCAGGAACGCAGGAGTTTACTGAAGAAGGAAATCAGAAGGGCAAAAAGGGGGCATGAGGTAGGCTTGTCTGAGAAGATTAGTGTGAATCCAAAGAGGTCATTTCAGCATATTAAAGGTAAAACAATAACTAGAGAGAGAATAGTGCACCTCAAGGACCAAAGTAGACATGTATGGGTCATGTCCTCAATGAATACTTCTACTCTATGTTTACTGTGGAGAAATACGTGAAGACTTGGAAACTTGGGAACGTTAGTCGTGATATCATGAGGACCGTTCATATCATAGCAAAGGTGGTGTTGGACATATTAGAATGCATGAAGGTGGATAAATCTCCTAGTGCTGACCACATATATCCAGGAACACCGCAAGAGGCGTGAGAGGAAATTGCCGGGGTCCTGGCTACTATTTTTGCATCATTTGTTGGTATGGTTGAGTTCCTGGAAGACTGGAGGGGAGTGATTATTGTGTCATTATTCAAAAAGAGCTGGAAAGAAATACCTGGGAACTATAGATGAGTAAACATAAACATTTGGTGGGCAATTAAGCTGAGAAAATTCAGCGAGGTAAGATATGCCTGCATTTGGAACGAGAGGGTTTTATTAGGAATAATGTTGTGTGTGGGAGATCATGCCTCACAAATTTGTTAGAGTTCTTTGATGAAATGTTCAGGAAGTATGACGAGGGCAAGGTGGTAGAATTAGTCTAGTGGATTTCAGTAAGACCTTGGATAAGGTTGCTCATGGTACGCTGCTCTGGAAGGTTAGAACGCTTGGAATCCAGGGATCGCTGGAAAACTGCATATGCAACTGGCTTGATGGTAGGAAGCAAAGAGTATCAGTGCAAGGATGCTTTTTGTCCTGGAGGTCTCTGACTAGTGGAGTGCCTCAGAGATCGATGCAGATCCCATTCCTGCTATTATCTATATCAATGATTTGGATCAAAGGTTACAAGCATGAATGGTAATTTTGCAGATGACACTAAAATAGGTGGTATCATGGACAGTGAGGAAGGTTATCAGAAATTGTAACAGGACCTTGATCATCTGGGCAAGTGTTCGAGAAATGGGAAATTAAGCTTTGTGTAGATAATTGTGAGGTCTTGCATTTTGGAAAATCGAATCAAGGTAGAGTTTCATGGTGAGTGGTAAGATCTTAATCCATACAGTGAGACATGGGGAACTTGGAGTTTAGGTGTATGGTTCTCTGAAAGTGGAGTCGCAGGTAGACAGGGCATTGAAGAAGGCTTTTGGCACACTGGCCTTCATCAGTCAGGGTACTGTGTAGAGAAGTTGGAAAGTTATGTTGTCCATGTTTAAACCAAGACTATAAAGAGGTCAGGCGCTGAGTGACCCTGGCGAAACCCAAACTGGGCGTCACTGAGCAGGTTATTAGTGAGTAGTTGCTGCTTGATAACACTGTTAATGACTCCTCCTATCACTTTATTGATGATCGAGAGTAGACTGGTCATAATTAGCCAGTTTGGATTTATCCTATGTTTGTGTTGCAGGTTTCTACATTGTTGGGTAAACACCGGTGTTGACCAGTGGTCAGCAAGTTCTGAAGCACATGTTTTCAGTACTATTGCTGGAATGTTATGAGACCCCATTGCCTTTGCAGTATCCAGTGGCGTGTATCGACTTGGCTGGAGGCAGGAATCTGCGATGCTGATGACCACTGGCGGAACTCGACATGGATCACCCACTTGGCGCTTCGGACTGAAGATTGTTGCAAATGCATCAGCCTTATCTTTTGCTCTGATGTGCTGAGCTCCCCCATCATTGAGGATGTGGATATTTGTGAAACATCATTCTCCAGTGAGTTGCTTAATTGTCCACCACCATTCACATTGGATGTGGAACGACTGCAGAGCTTAGATCTGATCTGTTGGTTGTAGGATCGCTTAGCTCTGTCTATCACTTGCTGTTCATGCCGTTTGGCACGCAAGTAGTCCTACTTGGTAGCTTTAGCAGAGTGACACCTCATTATTAGGTATACCTAATATGCTCCTGGCATGCCCTCTTACAGTCTAACCACTGCCCCTTGACATTCAACTGCACTACCATCACTGAATCCTTCATTGTCAACATTCTTGGGATTAACACTGAGCAGAAACTCAATTGAACTCACCACATAAACAGTAGTTGCAAGAGTAGATCAGAGAAGAAGGATACTGCGGCAAGTAATTCAACTCCTGACTCGCTAATATCTATCCATCACCTACGAGGTACAAGTCTGAAGTGTGAGAGATTATTCCCCACTTGTCTGGATGGGTCCAGCTCCAAAGAAACTCCGGAAGCTGACACCATCCAGGGGTGTGTGCATCTCAATGTCATGGGGTCTCTATTGCTTTGGCACTGAAAACGTTGAAATGGGGTCAAACTTCCTCTCTTCGTAATTCCCCTTGTTTTGAAGGCAATACAATTGATTGTCATGTCGATGCGTGTATCTATGTGTTTGTGCATGCCTGTGTGTGTGCATGTGTGTATGTGCGCACGCGTGCCTGTGTCTGTGTGTGTATTTGTGTGTGTGTGAGCACGCGTGCCTGTATCTGTGTGTGTTTCTGGAAGCCTGTCTGTGTGTGTGCCCGCATATGTAACCATGCGTGTGTGTTTTTCTAAGTGTATGTCTGTGCATCTGTGTTGATATCGGTGTATGTTTGTACGTGTGTGCATATGCATATGTGTGCATCTGTGTGATAATAATTTAAACATGCTGAACACTGAATGGTCTGGACACCGTGCATTTTAGGAAGACGTTTCCATTCGTGGAGAGTGTGGACCCGATGGAGCAGGCTTACAGGAAAGGGAAAACCTTTTAGAACGGAGATAAGGAGAAACGTATTCAATCAGAGAGTGGCAAATCTGTGGCATTGACTGCTACAGAGGGCTGTGCAGGATAGATCATCGAATATATTTAAGACAGAAATAGATAAGTTCTTGATTGTCAAGGTGATTGACGGTTATAGGGAGAAAGTGAGACAATGTTATTGAGAAATTATCTGCCATGGTTGAAAGGTGAAGCAGACTTGTTGGGCTGAATAGCTCAATTTGTACTCCGACATTTTGTAGTTTTAGGGTCATATTTTGCGTCTGTGTAAGTGTCCATCTGTGTTTGCAATGGGAATCACTTTGCTCTGATGGACGTTTGAATGAATGAATGAATTAAAATGTGGTGAATCTAAGACTCAGAGAATCTCTCTCTCTCTGTCTCTGTGTCCCTCTTTAAAGTAATACAATGCCACCCTCTGCTGGACAGCCCATGCCACTGCACAAGCAGCATTGTTTTTTTTGAGAAAACATCAGTCTGAGAATCTCTCACATTGCACGTTTATTTCATACTTCAAAGAAACCATTGCAATGAACTCCCTGAGGTATGACGTGAAAAATACGAAACTGATCGATGAGGGTAATGCAGTGGATGTTGTCTATATGGATTTTAGTAACACCTTCAATTACATCCCTCATGGCAGGCTAATCCAGAGTATTAGGTGCATGGGATTCATGGTGACTTGGCCGTATGGACAGAAATTGATGTGTCCATAGAAGTGGTAATGTCGGTGTTGGACTGGGGTGAATAAAGTTAAAAATCGCACAACACCAGGTTATAGTCCAACAGGTTTATTTGGAAATACTATCGTTCAGAGCGCTGCTCCTTCACCATGTCGCTCGTAGGACAGGATCATAGGACACAGATTTTAAAGGAAAAGATCAAATCGCCTTTCAACAGATGTGAAGTATTGATCAAAAATAGATTGCTGTCTAGAGGTGCTGAAAAAGCACAGCAAGTCTATTGCTGATGATGTTTTTTTGCCCGATACCTCGATTTTCCTGCTCCTCGAATGCTGCCTGACCTGCTGTGCTTTTCCAGCACCACGCTAATCGAGACTCTAATTTCCAGCATCTGCAGTGCTCACTTTTGCCTAAAAATAGAATGCTGTTCTTTAAGTACTTAGAATGTGGATGTAGATTTCTCTATTTTAATATTTATATCTAAGAACTTCCTTCAAGTCACAGTCTCGAGATAACTTAAGGTTTCATCTGAAAAGGTGACATCTCAGCTGAGAAAATGCATTAAAGGTGTAAGTTCTGAGTCTGTCTGTCTCTCAAACTACAGTCAGGTTGGTTTTATTTCCAAAGTAGGAATTTATTAAGTGTCACATGAACTGATTGCCTTCTGGTTGTGTACTTTTAGAACAAAGTAGCAAATACAAATCGGCAAATGCAAATTCACCCCCAGACAACAGTGAAAGATGCAGGAAATGAAATAAAATTCACTCAGTGTCCTCATGAAATGGGACACTCAGAGGTGCCTGTGTACAAATGCAGCAGAAACACTCAATTTAATGTGTATAATGTGAGGAATAGTTCTGAAAGACAGATTATTTCTGCATTGCAGGGAGAGCATAACACACTATTTAATGTGTATAATGTGAGGAATAATTGTGAAGGAAAAATGTTTTCTATGTTGCACAGGGAGCATAACTTTTCTCCACGGATTGTGTTGCACTCTGAGGAAGGTCAGTCCAGTTTCAAACCTGTGCTTCTTTGTGTGTGTGTGTGTGTGTTTCTTTGTGTGAGTGTACGTGTGTGTTTCTCTTTCTGTGTGTGTGTTTCTATGTGTGCCTGTTTCTGCGTGTCTACGTGTGTGTGTGCGTGTGTGTGCATTTTTCTGCTCTGCACCCATTCGCAGGAAATTATGGCAACTTAGAAATGTCAGTTTATATGCAGAAGATTACATGTGGAGGGGAATGGAGTAAATAAGTAGCCGGGTTAAAGCCCATTTAGAGAGAAAAACAGTTGATCAGAGAAAGGTGAAATTAATGACAGAGGACACGAAGGAAGGAATGGAACGGTAGTCCCGTCGGTGACAGGAACAGAATTTCCCCAAGGTTGGCATGCCTGGAAGAGACGTGGCAGTGAGTTTAATACTGTACCGACCTATCAGTCATTTATTACACATTTCCCACAAAGCTATCTTCTGCATATAAACCGAAATTATTCTACTACCACCAGTTCTGAGGTAGAGTCACTCAACCTGATAAGTTAACTCTGATTTCTCTCCAGAGATGATGCTGGACTTGCCCAACATTTACAACAATTTCTGTTCTTGTTTCAGTCATAGGACTGGCGATTGGACTGTCAATAAACAAAACTTTCCCATTCTCTTCGGATCAAATTATCTCCTGTTCTTAGCATTCGACCAAACTTTGTAAGTGTTTGCAGAATAATCAGGAAAGAGATCATCAGAGCCTGCATAGGGTTTCAAAGAAGACTACTCCACGTGTCATGCCCAATTGCAGCAAAACAAAGTATGCAGGGGGGCCCACGTGACAATGTGTTAGCGTGAGGACAGCTGTGATACTTACACCGGAAATCTGCACATCTCGACATGACAGAAGCCTCAATGTGCAGGGACCAGGAGGGCGAACTGTCAGGCGTTGAGTTCCCTAACGAGAGAGGTTGAGGAGGAGAGAATTTCCAGAAGGGAAGGTTACATTAAGCTTTATAAATCAAAGTGGGGTGCATATCCCTCAATTCCTTTGCTTGCCAAAATAAAAAAAATACGATATCAGATTGAAAACGAACAACTGATCCGTTTGTGAGAGAGATTTGCAAACCTCTCTCATCGTTTATTTCTGATGTGCAGCGTAACATCTTTGCTGAACGGTCTGACCTTAATTCTCAGACTATGTTCACTCATTCAACAGTCCCTCAACAATTGAAAACCTAGTCTTTTCGTGTTGATACCTTGTGGGGCATAGTGCAGATTGCACCTTAGCCTTCTAAATGCTTGTGAAAATAGGCCTCATTTGTATAAGAAAAAAACAGAACTTGCTCAAAAGGTCAGGCAGCACACGCGGAGAGAAAGCGCAGTTAACATTTCAGGTCCAGTGACCCGTCTTCAGAAATAACTTGCATGACCTTTCCTTATACAACCGAATGAATCCGGAAAAGATGACAGAACACAGAAATCTGAAATTGCTACAGCAGCGGTGAAGTTGGGAGTCTCTTTCTGTGGAGAATTGTAATGAGAATGCTGCTCGGTGAATTGTTATCACTGTTCTGGTATCTGGCAGATGAGTCAGTGAGCTGGAGACATTATTTTTTCAGATCAGCGCCAGATTGAAGCAAGTTCAACAATCATAATGTCACACCAGAGGAGCCCAGAAAAGTAAGGTTGGTGTCGAAAACTTTCTAAACTTGATTAGTTGGTCTGAGTATTTTTCTGCACGAGATGTTCTGTCCCTTCAGGCAGCTGACAGGCTTCTTGTTTGAAACTCTGAGCTGATACAATCCAGAGACATTGCCTTATACTGTGTGAAAGCTCCTTGGAGAGATCAATGTTACATCATTACCCAGCTTAGTTACTCTTTTTCAAATTTCTGTAAATTAACAAGTTCATTACTATAACACGTTTAATGTCAAATTATGAAGGCGCTTTGCTGTTCATGCACCGTGATGAAGTAACAAAAACAGAATCTGGGATCTGCCAGCAATAACATTGTCCACTCAAACACCATGAGCTCCGTCCGGAGATCACAAATTATTTCAAACAAAGCTGCATAGAGACAGTTTATTCCAAGTGCAAAAATATGTCTCAGCGCTGTCTTTCTGTGCTCTGGTGTAGGAGCTTCCCCATTACACAAGAGCATTTAGTTGATTGAAATGTGATTCCTCTCACACTTTGAATGTGCGTATTGCTGCCAAGGTCAGCAATTATTCCCTATCCCCAAGTGCCCCAATTGAAGTCATATGAAGAAGAAATTGATGAGAACATGCTGTCTTTACAAATCTCATTTGGCTCATCAGGGCACCAATGCTGATATTGATCCTTTGATGAAGGCTTATGGTAATTATAACACTCATGGACTAGAACCACCTGGACTCATTGCTAGTCTGCCGTTGAGTTTCATTTGTTTCGATATTTGCTTCAGAGATGTTACTCAAGACATATGGAGCAGGTTGGAATGATGTCGGTCCTCCTTTCTCAGAGTTAGGGACACCAGAAGAGCCCACAAACATATTTTCTACTTATTAATTAACAGAATAATTGGTGTGAATAGATACTTAACAGTACTCTGCAACTGCTCTCTGAACCTGGACTGAGTCGCCGTGTAAGTAAAAGTGTTTGTGCAGCAATTGATGTTCTGCAGAATATACCCAACTTGTTCCAAAATATAAAATGAAGTATCATCAAAGTAAGATGAAACGTTAAAGCAATATAGGACATATACAAGCCACAAAAGTATGAAGCTTCCCGAAATGGCGAAGAGTAAAATCACAGATTTCCTTCTGTTCTGCATTTCTGGGTCACAGGGATTCTTGCCCTTGTTGACACTCCTCAGTCCTTGTCGGACTCGACTTGTCAATAAAATGTGTCTGACAGTCAGTGCGTTGAACAATATCATTAAAACAAATGGGGGTATTGGTGTTAAAATTGTATCAAATTGAGAAAATGCTAACCACCCAGGCTCAGTATGAAAACTTGACTTCACAGAACAGAACCATGGTACATTGTCAATTAATTCTCCAGGTTCATATACGAAGTAGAAAGGAATATTTTTCAATAATAATAAAATGAATGTCATTGCTAGAACAAAACCTGCGGTTTTCTCTGTGCAATATTTGATTTTCTTCTTCTGGCAGCAGATGAACATAAATCGATCAAAGCAGAAAGTGACAGTGAACCAGACCGAACAATCTGTGGCTGCACAACTGAGGACACTGACAATGCTACATACAGGGGTAATGTCCAAGAAACACAGTGGGAAATAATAGCTATTCATGTGTCTCAATATAACCTCAATGATAATGAGCAATAGATCCGTCACTGCCATAGTGACGAGGTAACACGTGATGCAGTTGCTAAGTCCACACTTTCTCCAAGACAGGATTATAATGGCCATGATATTGACTGCAAGAGCAGACGGGAAAATAAAGGGAATTAGTCACAAACACATTTTCTTTCATGAGCCAAGACATTTTGGTGTTGAAGTTAGCACCCATAACAATACATTGAATATGATCAGATGTTTATGAATGTCAGTCAATGGTTCACATCTTCTCAATATGAACTGTTTGGATTATTAACTGAATTAGGTTAGAGAGAGAGTGGTGTGTCATCATAGGAGGGGGAACACATATAATTTGTATGTAGACTGCCCTGATTAAAACAATTACTTTATTAATAATGCTCAAGTCATCATATTCTTACCAGACTATTTAGCTGCTCTCTCTTTAGAGAGAAATGACTGGTGATGATTTAACCTGAGGGCCACCACGCCTCAGGTGAGTGAAGAGAGTGAGTAGGAGAGAGCTTCATGTTCATCTCAGATAGTGATGGGAATTCCAAGGATGCAGAGATTTAAGGAAACGGTGCAAGTTAAAATAAGTGTATTTCGTAGTGATTGTAGGAGAATGCAACAATGTACATCAACACAGAAATACACAAAAAAAAATTAGGATCCGGTATACACGATTTTGCCCTTTGAGCCTGTGCAGGCATTCAATATGAACGTGGATTGTTATCCAACTCAGTCCCCTGTTCCTTCTTATCTATCCATATCCATTTGTTTCTACAACGCAAGGGCTATAATGCAACTCTTTCTTGAACCATACAATCCTTAGGTCTTGAATGCATTTTCTAGTAATACATGCCACAGGCTGTGGGGGGAAAAAATTCTTAACATCTCAATTCTGCATGTCTCACCGTGTATCCTTAAACTGTGACCCCTGGATCTCCAGTTGCTGGTCATTTGGAACATCCTTCCTGTGTTTACCGCGAACAGTTCTGCTAGGATTTTACAATGTCCTATGCGAGTTCGCCTCTCATTCATCTGAACTCCAGCAAATACAAAACGATCTGATTATATTCTTAAGTGGAAGGCAGGGTTGATTCAATGAAGTCAAGTGTATGATCAAAGCCAATAAGTGTCAAGTGGAGAGTGATCCAATGTCGGGCGAACAGTGCTACCTGACCCTGCATTAGCCTTTCGCTGTCTTGTCAGGATACAATGGAATACAGGAAGAGAATGAGGAGGCTCTGAATGGATCATTTAAGCAATTTGGCAGGAGGTACAAATGTCGGTCCTCCACAGTCATAAAGCTGGAATACTGCTGCTGCCATATGCTAATAAAAGTGGGAATATGGGGATAGACCAGATTAATGCATAGCTGAGGAGCTGTTGCAGGCGGGAAGGTTTCACATTTTTGGATCATTGGAATTTCTTCTGGGGTAGATGTGACTGGAGTGGAAGGACGATTGGTGCTGAATCAGAAGGGAAACAATATACTAGCGGGGAGATTTGCAGGAGCTCTCGAGCGGGCTTAAACTCAATAATTGGTGAGGGGTCAGGGGGTAGGGAAATGATAGTGAGAAAGGTGCTAAGTTTGAGGCTGGTACCGTTGAGAAGTGGAGCAAGTCAAATAGTTAAGGCAGGAGGGAAAAGACAGCAAATGCTTTAAGACTGATAAATCACACTTCCTTTGTCACAATGTAAGACGCCTGACAGGTAAGGCAGATGCACTCAGTGTGGTTGGTGACATGGGACTGGGACATCACAGATATTTCAGAAGCATGGCTCAAAGCAGGGCAGGACTGACAGGGTTCTATGATTACTGGTAAATCAGTGATTACTATCGCTCACAGTACAGTTAGATCTTCAAGGTGTGGTATTTCCTGCTGTTATGAACGCAAACTTTGTGTGCCTTTACCATGATCACATCTCTAATTTGTGCAACATTGAGTTACACAAGTGCTGGGATCGTCTGAGGAAGCCACCGAGACTGAATACATGTTAAAACTATCACAACATCAGTTTATAGTTTAACAGGCTTATTTGGAAGCACCAACGTTCGGAGCACTGCTCCTTCCCCGAAAGCTAGTGATTACAGATAAGCCAGTTGGACTATAACCTGTCGTCGTGTGATTTTTGACTTTGTCCATCCCAGTCCAACACCGGTTTCTTCACATCATGGTTACGGAATATATTGATATTCGAATAATGAATCCCTCCAACGAGTGGCCATTTGACCAAATGATCCAGTAGGTGAATTAACTTTGCAAACTTGGATGGTGGCACACGATCTCAATAAAACATGGAATCCTCTCCATATAATGAACCAGACACAGTGTAATTTAACATTACATTGTGTTCCTCCTTCGCCCGGACAATTATTTCCCCTCAAGTGGAAATCAAAAGTCCGCAGTGCTGCTAAATGTCAAAGATGGGCAGAATTAGCAATGTGTGTGAGACATAAGATCAGGTGTTCAGGAAATGAAATCGAGCAAAACGGCAGAGTTAAACGAGGAAGATCATCTTTCTGGATCTAGCAAATAAATGGGAATGCTGGAGATCTGTATCAAAATCAGAAGCTGTGGGGGAAACTCAGCATGTCTGGCAGAATCGATGTAGAGAGAGAAAGCAGAATTAACGTTTCGAGTGCAATGCGACTTGTTCAGAACTCAATGAAGTCTGGACTCGAAACGTTAACTCTGCTTTCTCTCTCTCTCCACAGACACAGATAAACCTGCTGAGTTTCCCACACTTTCTGTTTTTGTTACATGTTTGTTTAAGTTATTTGTTATGCCTAAGCAAAGGTTTCAGGTTGGCTCAGTTAAATGGGGCTGCACGATGCCTTAGTAGTAAGCACGGCTGCCTCACAGCGCCAGGGACCCAGGCTGAATATCATCCTCGTGCGACTGTCTGTGTGGAGTTTCCACACTCCCCCCGTGACTGCATGGGTTTCTTCCGCCTGCTCCCTTATCCTCCCACAGTCTAAAGATATGCAGTTTGGGTGGCTTGGCCTGCTAAATAGCCCACAGTGTCCAGGTGGATTGCCTGTGGGAAATGCAGTGTCATAGGGATAGATTAGGGCGTTTACTCTGGCCAGCATGTAATTTGGAGAATCTCTGTGGACAGATTAAGCCAAATGGCCGGTTTCCATACTGCAGGGATTGTATGGAAATTCTGATTTATGCTGTAGAGGCAGAC
Organism: Chiloscyllium plagiosum; assembly: GCF_037043375.1. Lineage (NCBI taxonomy): Eukaryota > Metazoa > Chordata > Chondrichthyes > Orectolobiformes > Hemiscylliidae > Chiloscyllium > Chiloscyllium plagiosum. Next base: position 13,357,348 of record NW_028270178.1, on the reverse strand, counting down.
CAGAAAAATGAACTCAATTCCCTACCCTGCCTGAGGTTACTACGAAGTACTTCCCTCCTCAATCTCTCCCCTTACCTCAGACGTAATGATCCTTGAGTTCAAACACCACCAGTCAACTCTCTCTCTCTCTCTCAAGTGAAATAATGGCTCTCTTTTTGGGTGAGAACATGCTGATTAGCACTGAACAAGATAACGGAACAACATGCGACTGCCTATCAATCCGACAACAAAGACAGTAACCAAGTAAAAACTGAAATAACTGCGGACGCTGGAAACTAAAACAGAAATGGCTGGAAAAGCTCAGCAGGTCAGGCAGCATCTGTGGAGAGAAAGCAGGGAATATGTTAAGTTTGATTTCTGTCACAGATGCTGCCAAACCTGTAGAGATCTCACAGCAATTTCTGTTTTAGCAAAAACAATAACAGTTCCCCAACAGATTCAGAAACCTGAACTAGTTATTGTCACTTACCAGGCACTCCAATGATGGCGATGATTGCGTACACTATTTTAGTAATACTGTGGAATACTTCAAGCATTTTGTTCTCCGTTAATTGGTCTGTGATTTTGAATCCGAATAATTTAAAATTAAAACATGACGTTGTTGCAATCTGCGATTTATACCTGTGGGAAGACTATAGGGAATTTACAGTTGTCATACCTCTTTGCTTGAGATCCAAGAAACAAGAATACCCATTTGTCAAAAATAAAGACAGCAGACTTGAGGATTGGGGGTAGTTTTGATTTCAGCAAAGTAGAACAAAGTGTTGATTAAGAGGGGAAGAGAGAGAGAATGAGTGTGAACATGCACAGAAAAGTTTTTAAAATTCTCAAACATATTATGGGAATGTCAGGAGAAAATGATTAATAAGGAGGAATAACTCAAAATAAGGGAATTAAAACTGTGGAAAATGGTTGAAAATCCTGGAAATACATATTTTAGTTCTGTCTTAACAACGGAGGGCGTAAATAAAGCACTAGTAATACTGGGGACAGAGTCTAGTGCGATGAAGGAGCCATAGAGGCTCTTCAGCCCATCGAGTTTGCAAAACAAATTATCCAACGTCTGTGCTAGACCGTTGTTCCAGCATTCGGCCCACAGCCTTGAATGATCTCACATTTCGAGTGCATACCCCAATACTTTATAAAAAGATTTTTAGGTTTCTGCCTCCACTATCCTCATAGGTCATGCATTCCTGACACCCGCCGGCCTCTGGTTTCCCTCATTCCTCTTTTAACCTCCTGCTTGTCACTTTAATATCATCCCCCGGCTCGGCCTTCCTTATTATTGATCCTAAGCAAACAGCCGCTTGTTATCCACATTGCCATGCCTCCCATAATCTTCAACACCTTGTTCAGATCCCCAATCAACTTTCTCTGCTCTAAACAGAAAATGAAGGACACCATCATTCGTCAGAAAAATGGTGTTGGGTAAACGGATCACATTAAAGGCTGATAAATCACTCGGCTCAAATAACCTGCATTCCAGCGTACTTAAGGACGTGGCCACTAGAATATTGGATGCATTGATGATGACCTTCCAAGGTTCTATTAACTCTGGAACAAACGAGCACAAAACATAAGAGCCAGGGATAAGTTGAGGCAATTCAAACCTTCAAGCTAGCTGCACCATTCATTGGTGATCTCAAGTTGGCCACAATTCTACTTTCCTGTCCCCTCTGCATCGCCCCTCAATCATTACTGATTAAACACTTGTCCATCTGCTCCTTAAATTTACTCAATGTCCCTCATCCACTGCACTGTGGGAGAGTGAATTTACGACCTTTGAGAGATGTAAATCCTCCACATTTCTGCTCCCCCTTACCCTAAAAATATGACCTCGACTTCTTGACTATGAGAGAACATCCTCTCCCCGTTTACTTTGCCAATCCCCGCTACTCAATTAGATCTCTTCTCATTCATCAAAACCCCAGGGCATATAGGCATAATCTGCTCAATTTCTCTTCACTGGACAGTTGCTGCGGACTGAAGGGTCACTAATGTAGGTTAGATTAGATTAGATTACCCGCAGTGTGTAAACAGGCCCTTCGACCCAACAAGTCCATGCTGACTCTCCGAAGAGAAACCCACCCCCCTATATTTACTCCTGACTAATCCACCTAACACTACGGGCAATTTGGCATGGCCAGTTCTCCTAACCTGCACATCTTTGGACTGTGGGAGGAAAGCTGAGCACCCGGAGGAAACCTGCGCCGACACGGGGAGAACGTGAAAACTCCACACCGAAATTCGCCCGAGGCGGGAATTGAACCCGGGTCCCTGGCGCTGTGAGGCAGCAGTGCTAACAACTGAGCCTCCGTGCCGCCCCGTAATTCTATTATTAAATGTGAGAAAACAGCAAAAGAAAGATGAGTTGGCCTGAAATCGAAATCGGAACTAATGCAGTTTTGGATTTTTTTTTAAAGCTATGCTTAAACTTCACCTCACCTCAGACATCCATGAAGAGATTTCAGCTACTTATCTGAGACCACATAAATATCGAACAGCATCAAACAGGGAATGTGCAGGAAGGACGTTCCAGAACCAGGCGTCCGAATGCAAATGATTGTTTGTTTTGGTTACTTCATTTACATTGTAAAGATAGGGGATAGTGAATATTATAGCTTAAGTTCGTTTTCTGTTAGTAAAGACAGTATAGATCTGAACGGCTTCATCAACTGTACACAAGGATTTATTTGTATGAAGAAAATGTAATTTTGTATATAACTCTGTGTATTGCGCCCTGCTGTTGCTTCAGCTAAAATGCCAAGAGGTTGATTGCAAACACAGTGAATGGTGAACATCAAGGCTTCATTTCTTCTCTGTATGTAAAGAGTGTATAGATGTCAACACCTTCGTTAATTGTACATGTACATAAGGATGTATTTTTATGAAGAACGTATATTTTTGCAAGAAAATCCATACGCTAGTGTACAGAAATGAACTACTTTAGTGACTATTTGCGTCCATGAAGATACTTTTATGAATAAAGTATGTTTCTGAAATTTAAAAAAAAATGAGGACAGAGTGTTGCGAAAGATGGACTTGGTCTCATCGCCACCGAATTGTCCAGGTAGTTGGATCGGTCCTTATCACCTGTCCCTCATGCAAAGAGAAACACCTTTGACCACAGTCTCTCAGGAAGTGGAGAGTAGGTAGCTTTCCTGAGATCCTGCGGAAAAATCTGAGGGTGGGTTCTGTCGCGCGCTTCCCTGGGCAGGCTATCAGATTCACTTGGTAGAATGCCTCAACAGCAGTATTTTTTAAACAAGAACCAAGACATGCCATGGTTAGTGTCGAGAAGAATACTGCCTGTCAGAAACCACATATATGCCTGGTGGATCTGTACCATCACACGATGCCTCGAAGCTGTTGGGGGTGTGGGAGTGTGGAGATGTACTATAGACTATCACACATCTCCTTCTGGAATTTGCCTTTGCCAAGTCTGCAACAGGCATCGACTGCGCCTGGAGGACCAAGAGGTTGATAAAAAGACGCTCATTGATGTGTCCAAAACTTGTTGGTCTTCCAGAACAAGGAGTTGATCCTGACCAAGTGTTGCAGTTGGGCACATTCCAAGGTCCAGAACTATTTTGTGAGGGCCACGCGATAGCTTGAGGCAGATGCCTCCATGGTGCAGTGGCGAAAGAATACCATTTAAAGGTCTTTCAGCCAATGCACGATGAAGCTCCGTTCAATTATGGGATCCTTCCAGTGCCTCAAATGCACTTAAGTATTGCCTTTATGTGTAAGAGACGTCTTTGGCTTTTTGGAGCGAGTCAAACTCTTTCTTTGTCCCTTGTCATGCTGCTGTACAGAACCATCCTACATTTGTGACTATTTCTATATAAAGGTCTTTCAGATGGATGAAATATTATTTCGAATAAAAAGAAATGCATGAATGTGGTATAATAGAATATTGATAATTGAAAAATGACCACGCCAGTTTATATTCGACGCGTGATTTAAAGCTATATTTATAGGCGATGTTTTCAATACAATAAGATAGAAAAGAAATTTTCCTCGCAATCCCACCTAATTTCTTCAGAATGCCTCTGTCTCAACTTTTCAAAGTTAAAACTCATACAACAACAGGTTATGGTCCAACAAGTTTGTTTGAGAGCACTAGCTTTCGGAGCCCTGCTCCTTCATCAGGTGGCTATCAAGCAGGACTATAAGACACAGAATTTATAGCAAAACCTTTCAAGGTCATGCAACTGAAATGATACATTGAACAAACCGAGATTGTTGTTAAGTCTTTCGTCTTTTAGAATAGATTGCAGGTTTCGGTTCATTAAATGGGAGGGTGAACAGCCTTGGCCTTGGTGCATATCGGCACCAACGATATAAGTAAAGAACAAGATGAGGTCCTGAAAACAGAACTCAGGGAACTGGGAGAGAAGTCAAAAAGGAGGACTCAAAGGTACTGATCTCGGGATTACTACCAGCGCCACGTGCGAGCCAGCGTAGAAATGAAAAAATAGGCAGGATGAACACGTGGCTTGAGGGATGGTGGAAGAGGGAAGGGTTCAGATTGGTTGAACATTGGGACCAGTTCTGGGGCAGGTGGTACTATTACAAATTGGACGGTCTCCACTTGAACCAGACTCGAACCAATGTCCTTGGGGGAGTTTTTGCTGCTGCTGTTGGGGAGGTTTTAAACTAATGTGGCAGAGGGCTGGGAACGAGAAGAGAAGACAGGTAGACAGCGAGGTGGAAACTGGAGACTATAAGAATCATAGAGTTAGCATTATTAAGGGGAAGAGTAGGCAGAGAGGAAATGAATGCAAAATGACTGGTGGCCTGAAGTGCATATACTTTAATGCAAGGAGTATAGTGAGAAAGGCAGATGTACGTATGGCTTGTATTGGTATTTTGGAGTATTACATTATTGCAATCACAGATACTTTGTTGAAGGAAGGGCATGATTGGCAAATAAATGCTCCAAGATATAGACGCTTCAGTTAGGAAAGGGAGAGAAGTAAAAGGGGCGGGTGGCGGAGTTGTATTGCTGGCAAGGGAAGGTATCATGGCTACGCGAATGGAGGACACTATGGAGCGCTTGAGTCGTGAGGCATTATGGGTGGAATTGAGAAATAGGAAGGGTGCAGTTACATTGTTGGGGCTATATTACAGGCATCCCTAAAATGAGCATGAGGTAGAAGAAAAAATAAGTCAAAAGATTATGGAAAGATGTAGATGCAACAGGGTGGTGGTGATAGGAGATTTTAATTTTCCCAACGTTGACTGTGATACAGTTAGTGTCAGAGGTCTGGAGAGTTTTCCAGAGCAGTATTTCAATAGTCCGACGAGGAAAGGCGCCATATTGGATCTGGTATTGGGGAATGAGCCAGGCCAGGTGGTAGAAGTCGTGGTGGGGGATTTCCTTGGGTACAGTGACCACAATTCCATAACTCTTACAATACGCATAGACAAAGGTGATTGTGGTCTAAAGGGAAGAGTACTAAACTGGGCCAAAGCCAATGAATCAAAATTAGGCAGAAGCTAGGAAATGTGGATTGGGTCAGCTATTTGAAAGGAAGTCCACATTTGATATGTGGGAGACTTTCAAAGATAAGCTAAAGATAGTGCAGATTAGGCATGTCACCTTGAAACCAAAGGATAGGAAAAACAAGATTCATGAACCGTGGATGACAGGAGAAATAATACGACTAGTCAAGAAGAAAAGGGAAGCATACATAAGGTCCAAGCAGCTAAGAACAAAACAGGCCATGGAGGAATATTAGGAGAATAGGATCAGTCTTAAACGAGGAATCGTGAAGGCAAAAACGGGACATGAAATAACTTTAGCAAGCAGAATTCAGGTGAATCCCAAAGACTTTTATTCTTATATAAGAAGCAAGCGGGTAACTAGAGAATGGACTGGTCCACTAAAGGATAAGGAAAGAAGGCTATATGTCGAACCTGAGAAAATGGGTGAGACTTTGAATGATTACTTTGTATCAGTGTTCACTGAGGAGTGGGACATGATGAATTTTGAAATTAGAGATAGAAGTTTGGTTACTCCGGATCACGTTGACATAAGTAGCGAATATATGTTAAGGAAGACAAATCCCCACGACCTGATGGGATATCTGCCAAGTTGCCGAGGCAGGCGATAGAGGAAATAATTGGGACCATGACAGATATCTTTGTAGCATCCTTAAACACAGGTGAGGTGCCAGAGGACTGGAGGGTTAATTATTTTGTCCCCTGTACAAGAAAGGTAGTATGGAAATTCTGTGTTACTACGGACCAGTGAGCCTGATGGCAATGGTGGGAAAGTTGCTGTGGAAGGTACTGAGGGATGACATCGATTTATATTTGGAAAAGAATGGGCTTATCAGTGATAGGCAACATGATTTTGTGCGGGAGAGACCACGTCTTACCAACTTAATAGAGTTCTTTGAGGAAGCAACCAAGCTGATAGATGGAGGAAGGACAGGAGATGTCATAGACATGGATTTTAGTCCGGCGTTTGATAAGGTTTCCCATGGTAAACAAATGGAGAACGTGCTGTCACATATTCTGCAGGGTGTTCTCGTTAGGTGGTTAAGAACTGGTTGTGCAACAGGAGACAGAGAGTAGTCGCTGAAGGGAGTTGCACAAAATGGAGAAAGGTGACCGGTTGTGTTCCACAGTGGTCAGTGCTGGGGCCACTGTTGTTTGTAACATACATAAACGACCTGGAAGAGGGCACTGTTGGTATGATCAGCAAGTTTGCAGATGACAGGATGATTGGTGGAGTAGCAGAAATCACAGAAGACTGTCATAGAGTCATAGAGACGTACAGCACGGAAACAGACCCTTCAGTCCAACCCATCTATGCCGACCAGATACCCCAACCGAACCTAGTCCCACCTGCCAGCACCCGGCCCATATCCCTCCACACCCTTCCTGTTCATATACCCATCCAAATGCCTCTTAAATGTTGCAATTGTACCAGCCTCCACCAATACCTCTGGCAGCTCATTCCATACATGCACACCCCTCTGCGTGAAAAAGTTGCCCTTTAGGTCTCCTTATATCTTTCCCCTCTCACCCTAAACCTATGTGCTCTAGTTCTGCACTCCCCGACCCCAGGGAAAAGACTTTGTCTATTTATCCTATCCATGCCCCTCATAATTTTATAAACCTCTATAAGGTCACCCCTCAGCCTCCGACGCTCCAGGGAAAACACCCCCAGCCTGTTCAGCCTCTCCCTGTAGCTCAAATCCTCCAACCCTGGCAACATCCTTGTCAATCTTTTCTGAACCCTTTCAAGTTTCACAATATCTTTTTGATAGGAAGGAGACCAGAATTGCACGCAATATTCCAACAGTGGCCTAACCAATATCCTGTCCAGCCGCAGCATGACCTCCCAACTGCTGTACTCAATACTCTGACTAATAAAGGAAAGCATACCAAATGCCTTCTTCACTATCCTATCCACCGACGACTCCACTTTCTAGGAGATTTGAACCAACACTCCAAGGTCTCTGTTCAGCAACACTCCCTACCATTAAGTGTATAAGTCCTGCTAAGATTTGCTTTCCCAAAATGCAGCACCTCGCATTTATCTAAATTAAACTCCATCTGCCACTTTTCAGTCCATTGGCACATCTGGTCCAGATCCTGTTGTAATCTGAGGTAACCCTCTTCGCTGTCCACTACACCTGCAATTTTGGTGTCATCCGCAAACTTACTAACTGTACCTCTTATGCTCACATCCAAATCATTTATGTAAATGACAAAAAGTAGAGGACCCAGCACCGATCCTTGTTGCACTCCACTGGTCACAGGCCTCCAGTCTGAAAAACAACCCTCCTACACCACCCTCTGTCTTCTATCTTTAAGCCAGTTCTGTACGCAAGTGGCTAGTTCTCCCTGTATTCCATGAGATCTAACCTTGCTAATCAGTCTCCCATGGGGAACCTTGTCGAACGCCTTACTCCAGTCCACATAGATCACATCTACTGCTCTGCCCTCATCAATCCTCTTTGTTACTTCTTCAAAAAAACTCAATCAACTGTCAACGAATACAGGAGAATTTAGATATTCTGGAGAGTTGGGCGGAGAAGTGGCAGATTGAATTCAATCCAGGCAAATGTGAGGTGATGCATTTTGGTAAGTAATTCTCGAGTGAATTATACAGTGAACGGAAGAGCATTGGGAAAAGTTGATGACCAGAGAGATCTGGGAGTTCAGGTCCTTTGTACCTTGAAGGTTGCCGCACAGGTGGATAAAATGGTCGAGAGGGCATATTATATGCTTGCCTTCATCGGACAGGGTATTGAGTGTAAGAACTAGCACGTCATGTTAAAATTGTACAAAGCATTGGTTTGGCCGCATTTAGAATACTGTGCAACAGTGCTGGTCACCATATTACCAAATGGATGCGGACATTTTGGAGAGGGTGCAGAGAAGGTTTACGAGGACGTTGCTTGGTATGAAATGTGCGAGCTATGAAGAGAGGTTGAGAAGGTTTGGATTGTTTCATTAGAAAAAAAAAAGGAGATTGAGGGGGGACATGCTTGAGGTCTACAAAATCATGAAGGGTATCGACAGGGTAGATAGAGATAAGCTTTTTTCACACAGTGAAGGATTCAATAACGACAGGTCGCACTTTCAAGGTGAAAAGTGAAAAGTTTAAGGGGAATACACGTGGCAAGTACTTTACACAAAGGATGGTAGGTGCCTGGAACACGTTACCAGCTGAGCTCGGAGAAACAGGCACTGTAGATTCATGTAAGATATTTCTGGACAAAAACATGAGTAGGTGGGGAGCAGAGGGATACAGATGCTTAGGAATTGGGCGACAGGTTTAGACAATGGATTTGGATCGGCACAGGCTTGTAGGGCCAAAGGACCTGGTCCTAGGCTGTAAATCTTCTTTGTTCTTCCATGTTCTTTCTATGCCAGTACTTGTTTTAAGTCACATTATCTTGACAACTTAAGGTTTTCAAAAAAAGTGACATCAGAGCGCAAACAATGCATTGAAGTTGTGAGGCTAGAGTCTGTCTGTATCCCAATCGTGAGTCAGACTGATTCTATTTCCAAAGTGGAATTTTAAAAAAATACATGGAATGATTTCCTGCATTGACTGCCTGCAGATTGTGTATTTTTGAGCAAAATAGAATGTTCCTGCAAACATAATTCTGCAAATCCAAATGCAGTCTGATTGACTTATATATGTGTCGTGGGGCTGCGAGAGAGAATGCATGTGCATGTGAGTATATGTATGTTAGTGTGAGTACACATGAGACTGTGTGTATTATCGTGTGTACAAGCTTGGTAAACTGTGGGAGTGTGATAGAGTATAAGCTTGTGAGCAGGTGTATACGTGGGTTTGAGTGTGGGGACTGTATGTCTGTGTGTGTATGAGACAGAGAATGTGCGTGAGTGCATGAAAATGTAAGATAGTGTGTGTGTGTCCATGAGAGAGAGAGTGTATAATGTAGTGCGGTCACCTCTAGTGTGACATGAACCCAAGTTACCAGTTGAAGCCATCCTGATGGGTCACAAACTTAGCTATCAGCCTCTGCGCAGCCACTTTGCGTTGTTGCATTTAATCGTAGCTACTATCAACTTTTCCAAAGAGAGTTAATGTTTACACAGCGTTCTTGGCCCTGTACTGGAAAGCAAGACATGTAATGCTTTCAGTTGTAACAGAAGTCAATGATTTGAAAATCCACATAGAATTTTTCATTTACTGTCCTCTTAAACTAAAGTTAACAGGAAGCATTTATTTCTCCATTTCAGCCATAGGACGGTTCCTAAGGGGGGATTGGTGTGTCACTGATGTAATTTGAATGTCTAAAGTGAGAAAATTAAAGGCGTGCTAGAAAGAATTCCAAATCGGGATTAATGCAGTTCTGGGGTAGTTATCTGTATTTAACTTCCAGCTCTGCTCAGACATCCAACGACAATACAACTAATTATCCAAGACCATATTAATCTCGAAGAGAACCAAACAGGATCAATGAAAGACGGATGTCACTGATTATGGAGGTCTCCAGAATGAGGGGTCACAACTGATGTTGTGTGCCCATTCCCCATATGCTTCGGCACTCTCTCTGTTGTTTTAAGTGGTGCCATTCTGACAAATTCCATGGACCTGCACTGTTGCAGTTACCCGAATCATCTTCCAATTCATTTGGATGTCGAAGATAGACAGTGTCTGCTAGGACTTCATGAACATAAATCTGAATAAGGCAGTGGGAAGACCAAACCTGGCTCTACCTTCATCCTTATGGACACCTTTTTGTGTGGCTGAGTCAAGGTCAGCATGGACATTTGGTACACAATCTCCAAGCGGCATTATGTACTGAAGATCTAATTATCTCCGGTGTTGTAAAGGATGGAGCAGGCCTTGATCCAGTTGGACTCTCCGTGTAATTAGACCGTTCTGTATCATCTGTCCTGCATCGAGAAATTTGCAAAGAAAAGGCACCTTTGGACACAGTCCGTCAGGAAGTGGTAATCTCGTAGTGTTCTCGAGACGCTGCGGGAAAAGGAGAGGGTGGGCCGTCTGCATGGTTCCCTGTGCAGGCTGTAAAAGGCATTTGGAAGAACGCCTCATCTCCAAAACTTTCCAACAAGTGCCAATGCTCCACTTGGCTGTTGGTGAGAAGTGAAGTCCCTGTGAGGTCCTTCCCATATGCCCTGTCGGCACACACTGTCAACGACATGTCTGCATGTTGATACAGGCTGTCACACACCTCCTTCTGCAATATATCTTTGCAAACGAAATCTGGGGGAAAATGCAATGGTTTGTATCGTGGTTCTTCGCGAGCAGCTCCATGACACAGGACTCTGTGCTTCAGGATCCTGTTCCCTGGGATGCACACAAAGAAAAACATTGACTGCACTTGGAGGACAATTTATCCTGTGATAGACACTGTTTGGTCTAACCGAAACATGTGGTCTTCCAGAACAATTGGTTGACACCGGCCGAGTGCTGCAGACTGACCCATTCAAAGGGCCAGGGTTATGTGCTCCGGGATACATTCAATCTTAGGGCAGTTGCCTCCAAAGTGCAGTGGGAAAAGATCACAATTTAAGTTGTTTCAACTAATGCACTATGAACCTCTGTTCAATTATCGAAAGCTTCCAGTGTCCCAAGTCTATTTAATTTTTTTCTTGTCTAAGATGTGTCTTTGTTCGTTTGGTTAGTTTTCTTGTTGTGCTATTGGACAGAACTGTATTGCCTTTGTGATTATTCATATATAAAGATTTTTTTTAATTCATAAAATGTATTTTTGGATTAAAAAGAAATGAATGAATACAATAAAACAGAATTTAAATAATTGTGACATGACAATCCGAACTCATTTTTAATCATTTTATAGAAATCCATATTTAATAAGCTTCTTAATACAATAGAATGAAGGAAAACCGTCCTTGCAGTCCGGTCTAGTTTCTTTAGAAGCCTGTGTCTCAATGTTTCCAAGGTAATTTAGAAGGCGATATGGGGCTGAGCACTGGAAATCATTACGAACTCTTCATGCAGTTATTACAAATGTTTTTGATTAAAAAAATGTAGATAGAATTACAATTATCTTCGACGAAGGTTAACAGAAAGTATTGATCAGTCATCTGCACTGCGTGGAACCGCCTATTTATGTTCAGCATTAGACTCCAGCAACAGCCAAACTTTTATTGGTCATCAGTCTATACCCAATAAATTAAATGTGCAATTCCCTTCGAGTCACAGTCTTCCACATACACCGACACACTCAAATGCACACTTGCACATGTAAACTGACACACACACACAAGCACACACACATGCATATACTCTCACACGCAGACACGCACGTGCAAATAGAGGCACACACACATATACACACACAAGCACATGCAAACAGATATACACACATAGACACGCACATGCATGCACACACACACACACACGCACACACAGACGAGATAAAAAGAAAGAATGTTGTAGATGGCGGGAAGAACTAAGAAGGAAGTCCCAATTCCTCTTCACAATGAAAATGATTTAATTGTATTGATTCTCTTCAGGTCAAAATGTTGTTTCACAGTCTATCTTCTCTCAACGCTCTTATTGATTTACAAAAGGAACGAAGACTGATTCACAGCTAGAAATATTCTCTGTCATCCCCATTAAACGGCTGAGCTCACATGAACTGCAGAAGGAAAACGCAACCAGGTTTCTTCTGGCTTAAAGGAATTTTTACTGCAGGGAACAGAGAGAGACCGCCTATCAGGCGGAGGTCTGAGGCTTCTCTTGATTTAATTCAGAGCCCCAAGTGGTTCAGCTCTCTGAGAAACAATCACGTCACTACAGGCAGTGAGAAGGCCTTTGGTATTGATAATCTGTCGGTGGTTTACAAACCAAGCAACTACTTGTTCTTAACCAAGGCTCTATCTGTAAGTACCTCTGTTCATCTGCAAACACTTCAGCCATTGGGTCACTCTCACTGACATGTGAATTGGTTCCAAATCATGCATCAATCCGCCACTAGACATCTGGTTTTGAAGTAGGTCTCTTCATATTTCAGTCAACAATTAAATTCCAGCTGTCGAAAAGAATGCTTTTCATATGATTCAGCCCTTATAAAACTGAAATGCCATTCAAAAAGCATTTGCGTACAATGTATATGATGTACAAAAATAAAACATCAGACTATAATCTATTTATTCTTTCTACCATCTGACAATGTTTAACAATCAGGATTCCTTATATCTTTCGTTTATTTCAGAATTTGACACATGAGACAATACATTGGCCATTACATTACGTTTTCCAATAAAGTGCATGATCTTTATATTGAATGGATACAACTGAATTGTCTTGCAATATTTGTTGGAAAGTTTTCAATGAAGGCCAGTGGATTCTGTTCAGTGTAACTTCGCATTTTATTGTTCCCAGTTGGGTTTAGACTTCATGGTGTTGAAGAGCCAACGGCAATCCTAAATCTTCTATTTCTCCGGGAAATATTTTCCTATGATGTGCATTCTTGCTTAGAGTCGAACACTATGGACTTCTCTATCTCTGATTCATCAACCTGAAACATGACAGCACTCAGTCCCAAGTCAACAGCATGAACTGCCATTTGAAAACACTGGAAAGCTCACGGATGGCGACATTGGCCCTTTGATTCAACTTCCCTTCTTCCCATCAAAGGCAGTCTCGCATTCTACTCACCAGACAACTTTTGCTTGGTTCCTTCACAAATTGTTTTAGTGGCACAACTCACAATCTGAGATTATGCAAAAATTTCCAGCAAATGTACATATTCCTAAAAAAAATCTACTAATTTCTCATTTAGTTTTTCGAAAGAAAAGCAATTCATGGAACAGAGAACATTACAATGCAGTACAGGAGCTTCGACCCTCGATGTTGCACCGACCTTTGAAAACAATCTCAAGCCCATTTAACCTACACTATTCCATTATCACTCAAATGTTTATCTAATGATCATTTACATGCCCTTAAAATTGGCAAGTCTGCCACTACTGCAGGCAGGGCATTACATGTCCTTACTAATCTCTGTGTAAATAACCTACCTTCGATATCTTTCCTATAAACATCACTCCTCAATTTAAAACCATGTGTTCTCATGCCAGCCATCAACATTCGGGGAAAAAGGCTCTCACTGCTCATCCTTTCTAATTCTCTGATTATCTTGTATCTCTCTATTAGGGCTCCTCTCAAACCCCTTCTCTCTAACGAAAACACCATGGTAAATCCCCTCTGCACACTTTCTAATGCTTCTATATCCTTCTTATCATGCAGCGAACAGAACTGCACGCAATATTCCAAGTGCGACCGCACCAGAGTTTTGTACAGCTGCAATATGACCTCATGGCTCCGAAACTCAATCCCTGTACCGATAAAAGCTACCACACTGTAAGCCTTCTTACCAACCCCGTCAATCTGTGTGTCAACTTTCAGGCATCAATATACATGGAATCGATATCTCTCTGCTCATTCACACTTCAAGAATATAACTATTAGCCCAGTACTATGTGCTCTTGTTACTCCTTCGAAAGTGAATTATCTCACACATTTACGTATTAATCTCCAATTTCTACCTCTCAGCCCAGCTCTGAAGCTTATCCATGTTCCTCTGTAACCTGCAACATCCTTCAGCACTATCCACTACTCCACCGACATTAGTGTCATTCTATTAGACTCTTCACATTGGCTGTCATTGGCAATACCTGTGTGTTTGTACATGTATGACAGTGTGTTTCTACACGCATGTGTGCCTCTGAGTGTCTGTGAGTACATGTCTGAGTATCTGTGTGCGTGTACATGTGATTGTGAGTGCATATATGTGTGTGTGTCTCTGTGTGTTGCTTTTGTGTGTGGGTGTCTCTGTGTCCGCCTGTTTTTCTCTCTCTGTTTATGCATCCATCTCTGGACATCTCTCTGTATATGTGAGTGTCTGTGTCTGCGCATATGTGTATCTCCCTCTGTATCTATCTGCATGTTTCTGTTGATGAATTTGTGTGCATGACAGAGGTGCATGTGCGTGTTTCAGTGTATATAAGTGTGTCTATTACAGTGCATTTCTTTGCTTGTGTATATGTATCACATTCTATCTCTGTGTCTGTGCCGGTGTTGGACTGAGGTGGACAAGATCAGAAGTCGCATTAAACCAGGTCAGAGTCCAACAAATTTATTTGAAATCACAAGCTTCCAAATAAAACTGTTGAACTACAACATGTGACTTCTGACACCATCTACATGTTTGTGCCTTCAGTGTGTTAATATGCTAGTACGTTTATATTTCCGTGTGTATCTCTGTGACTGTATGTCTGTGCAGTCGCGTCTCTGTTGTTTTGGAAGTGAAGCCGTTGAACTGAGGTTAAAACCCTCTATCTGTGTCACTACTGTGTTTAAGGTGGTAATTTGATGCTGATGATGATGTGTCCTTTATACGTTTGTGTGTCTCTGTCTCTCTGTACTTGTATATGCCTATTTGCATGTGTGCGCGTGTATGTGTGTGCCCATCTCTACCTGCAATGGGAATTTCTTTTTTTCCAATGGAGATTTGAATAAATTAATTAACATGTTGTTAATCGAAGTTTCAGACTTTCTCTCTCTCTCCATCTGGCTGTCCCTCTGTTTTCAGTGATACAATGCCATCCTCAACTGGACTCCCCACGCCACTGCAAAAGCAGATTTTGCTCAGAGAAACGATCAAGCTGTGTGAATCTCTCACATTGCATGTTTGTTCCGTTCTTCAAAGAATTTATTTGGAAACACAAATCAGTTTTGCCTGACCTTTGCGATATTGTCCCTGAGACATGAGGAGAGGAAGATGAATATTTCCAGAGGTCGTTTTATCCACTGCAATTTTGTATCAGTTCTCACTTAGATTTTGCGATTTGCATCACAACACACCTGCAGAAAGTGTAATAAAATTCACCATAGTCTCCTGAAGAGACGATTCACTCCAAGGTTCTTGTATACAATTATAGCAGAAATACTCTATTTCATGTCTATTATTTCAGGAATGGTGCTCCAAGACAAATCATACCTCACTGCAGAGGAATCACAAGCGTTGCTGCCCTGAGTGTTTTTACTGACTGAGAGACCTCAGCGCAATTGTTACCAAATCCACTCCAGCCTTGTATTTTTGTGTGTTTATTTGTGTACGTGTGTGTGTGTGTGTGTGTGTGTGTGTGTGTGCTTGCACATGTGCCTGTTTGTGTGCAGATGATTGCCTCTGTGTGAGCTTCTGCATGTTTGTGTTCGTGCGTGTGGGTGTATCTGTGTTGATTGTGCTGGCCTCGCTCTCTCTGTGTCTTTCTGACTGAATCAGACAATTTTTACCCACCAACAATCCATGTGCAGTGGTGTGGGATGTCCAGCAGAGGGTAACATTGTCTCACTTTCAACAAAAGAGACATTCATTGTTCTCATTTGACACTTCGCCACATGACAGGAAATTCCTGCTTGAGACTTCATGGAGTGTGACCCCTTTGGCAGCTGTAACAATGATGCTTAAAAGTAGTGACCTCAGCCATTTGTTCTCATGGATATAACCGATCGAGCGAGATTTTTTACTGCGTTATGGAACTTCACGCTGAACCTAGACAATGTCACTGCATAAATAAAGGTTTCAAGTGTGGTTCTGATACTGTCATGTAATCCCCTGTCACAATTCCTCACATTGAAACTGGTCATCGTGGGATCATTGTGAGATTAATATGCAATCTGTTGAATTGGTACTCAGGAGTAAGACCACGTACTTAATCGACAAATATTTTCTGAATTACTGTGTTATTTAGTTTCATCAGATCCCTTTGAAGGATATGATTTTTTGGAGACTTACAGAGGGTTCCAATCTGAGAGGAGTTAACCAGTAGAAAATTCCAATCCCTGGACAATTCCTTTGGATTGTGCTGCACTGGCAAGTCCATAAGTTCCCAGCTGAACTCCCTACCTGCATTGGGATAAGGCTTCACTTTCAGCGTCCCCATTTGCCCTGGATGGAGGCAGCTCCCACAACACTCAAGAAGCTGAACACCAACCAGGACAAAGCAGCCCCCTCTTGATTGGCACCGCATCCTTAAACATCACCTCCCACCGCACCGACACTCAGTAGCAACAGTGTGCACCAGCTACAATATGCAGCATAGAAATTCACCAAATATCCCCAGTAAGCAATTTGCAAACACACACCAATTCCATCTGGAATGAAAAGGGTTCTGCTCTCCATCTCCGGGTCTCAATTTTCAGTCTCTTCTGAGCTCGACTGAACACTAAAATGTGTCTGACTATCAGGGCATTGAGCAACAGAATTAACGCGAATGGCAGATGCACGAGGACGCCACACCACTGTAAGTTTCCCTGGAATCCTCTCACCATCCGACTTTGAAATATATCACTATTCCTTCAGTGTTGCTTGTTCATAATCCTAGAATTCCCTCCCTCAGGGCATTGTGGGTCAGGCCACAGCACATGGACTGCAGCGTATCAAGAAGGAAGCTCACTCTTGTCTTCTCATGGGGTGGCAACTGGTGACGGGGCAATAAGTTCTGACGCAACCAGTAATGCCCACCTCTCGTGAGAGAATTGGAAATATCATTCCATAGTCAGAAAATTCTTCTGGATTCAATTAGAAGTTTTATTTATTCATAATGGAAGAAATTCATGTAACCAGGTATTTTACTGTGTTAATGATGTTCATTCTGAACCGTGACAACGTTGCTGCATAAATGGATGTATTTGTGCAACAACTTAAATTCTGGAGCATGTAACCAGTCATACCTAAGGAATACAGAAAAGCCGAGTAATCATAAGGATGGATTCATAGAACATAGAACATAGAAGAATACAGCGCAGTACAGGCCCTTCGGCCCTCGATGTTGCTCCGATCCAAGCCCACCTAACCTACACTAGCCCACTATCCTCCATATGCCTATCCAATGCCCGCTTAAATGCCCATAATGAGGGAGAGTCCACCACTGCTACTGGCAGGGCATTCCATGAACTCACGACTCGCTGAGTAAAGATCCTACCCCTAACATCTGTCCTATACCTACCCCCCCTTAATTTCAAGCTATGCCGCCTTGTGACTCCATACGTGGAAAAAGATTCTCACTGTCGACCCTATCTAAACCCCTAATCATCTTGTACCTCTATCAAGTCACCCCTAAACCTTCTTTTCTCCAATGAAAACAACCCCAAGTGCCTCAGCCTTTCCTCATACGATCTTTCTACCATACCAGGCAATATCCTGGTAAACCTCCTCTGCACACGTTCCAGTGCCTCCACATCCTTCCTATAATATGGTGACCAAAACTGCACACAATACTCCAGATGCGGCCGCACCAGAGTCTTATACAACTGCAACATGACCTCAGTACTCCGGAACTCAATTCCTCTACCAATAAAAGCCAGTACGCCATATGCCTTCTTCACCGCACTATTTACCTGGGTGGCAACTTTCAAAGATCTGTGTACATGGACACCAATATCCCTCTGCTCATCCACACTACCAAGTATCCGACCATTAGCCCAGTACCCCATCTTTTTATTACTCTTACCAAAGTGAATCACCTCACACTTAGCTACATTGAACTCCATTTGCCACCTTTCTGCCCAGTTCTGCAGCTTATCTATATCCCGCTGAAACCTGCCATATCCTTCCTCACTGTCTACAACTCCTCCGACTTTGTATCATCCGCAAACTTGCTCACTCAACCTTCTAACCCCTCCTCCAGGTCATTTATAAAAATGACAAACAGCAATGGTCCCAAAACAGATCCTTGCGGAACACCGCTAGTGACGGCACTCCAAGATGAACCTTTGCCATCAACTACTACCCTCTGTCTTCTTCCAGCCAGCCAACTCCTAATCCAAACCTCCAACTCACCCTCAATGCCATACCTCCGTATTTTTTGCAGTAGTCTACCATGGGGAACCTTATAAAACGCCTTACTAAAATCCATATACACCACATCTACCGCTTTCCCCTCGTCCACCTCCTTAGTCACCTTCTCAAAGAATTCAATAAGGTTTGTGAGGCACGACCTGCCCTTCACAAAACCATGCTGACTATCCTTGATTACATTATTCCTATCCAGATGTTCATAAATCCTATCCCTTACAATTCTCTCTAAGATTTTGCACACAACAGAAGTGAGACTCACCGGCCTATAGTTACGAGGGTTATCCCTACACCCCTTCTTGAACAAGGGAACCACATTTGCTAGCCTCCAATCTTCTGGCACTACTCCTGTAGACAACGAGGACATAAAAATCAAGGCCAATGGCTCTGCAATCTCCTCCCTTGCTTCCCAGAGAATCCTAGGATAAATGCCATCAGGCCTAGGGGACTTATCTATTTTCACCATTTCCAAAATTTCCAACACCTCTTCTCTACATACCTCAAAGCCATCCATTCTACTTAATTGTGACTCAGTACTCACATTGTTCCTGATTGAATACTGACGAAAAGTATTCATTCAGTGCCTCCCCAATCTCTTCAGCCTCCACACGCAACCTCCCACTACTATCCTTGACTGGACCTATTCCTACCCTAGTCATTCTTTTATCTCTGGCATACCTATAGAAAGCCTTAGGGTTTTCCCTAATCCTACCAACTAAGGACCTTTCATGTCCCCTCCTTGCTGCTCTTAGCTCTCTCTTCAGGTCCTTCCTGGCTACCTTATAACTCTCAATCGCCCCAATTGAACCTTCACGCCTCATCTTTACATAGGCCGCCCTCTTCCCTTTAACAAGGGATTCCAATTCCTTCTTAAACCACAGCTCCCTCACACGACCCTTTCCTCCCTGCCTGACGGGAACATACTTATCAAGGACACTCAATACTTGCTCCTTGAACAAGCTCCACATATCAATTATGCCTTTGCCTTGAAGCTCACTTTTCCAAGCCACACATCCTAAGTCATGCCTCGCCGTATCATAATTTCCCTGCCCCCAGCTATAACTCTTGCCCTGTAGTGCACACTTATCCCTCTCCATCACTAGAGTAAAAGTCACCGAATTGTGGTCACTGTCCCCAAAGTGCTCACCTACCTCTAATTCTAACACCTGGCCTGGTTCATTACCCAGAACCAAATCCAGTATGGCCTCACCTCTTGTCGGCCTATCTACATATTGTGTGAGGAAACCCTCCTGCACACATTGGACAAACACTGACCCATCTAACGAACTTGAGCTGTAGCTTTCCCAATCAATATCAGGAAAGTTAAAGCCCCCAGAACAACCACCCTATTACTTTCACTCTTCTCTTGAATCATCCTCGCAATCCTTTCTTCTACGTTTCTAGGACTATAAGGAGGCCTGTAAAAAACTCCTAACAGGGTGAGCTCACCTTTCCTATTCCTAACCTCAGCCCAAACTACCTCAGATGGAGAGTCTTCATCCATCGTCCTTTCCACTGCTGTAATACTGTCTTTGACAAGCAATGCCACACCTCCCCCTCTTTTACCCCCAGCTCTGACCCTTCTAAAACATTTAAACCTTAAATGACATAAGAAATGTACAAGAAAGAGTAACCACAGGATTATGAAAGTCCCAGATTTAGCGAAGTGCAATATCACAGATTTCCTTCTGCTCTCCATCTCACGGTCTGTACAATTCTCTTCTTCATTCTCACCCTTCAGCCTCTGCTAGACTCGCCTTGTCACGAAAATGTGTCTGACTGTCAGAACAGAATTCAAGCGAATAGCAGTAAAGGGCGCAAAACTGTATCCAGCCAATCTAATACCACTCACCAAATTTCAGTAAAGTAGCTTGATTTTGTTTTACAGTAGAACGGCACATTGTTGATTATCAACTGACGTACATATTGAAAATTGAAGGGGATGGTTTTCAAACAGAACAAGGTGCAGGTTGTTGCTAGAACCAGAGTTACAGTTCTCTCAGTGCAATATTTTGTTTTCAGCTTCTAATAACAAATACTCACAAATCTGTCAAAGGAGAAAGTGAGAGTGAAGCAGACAGTTCAGACAGTGGCTGCATGTGACACAACCCCAATAACACTGCACACAGGAGTTTGGACAGGACAGAATTTGGGCAGTAATAAAAGTGAAAATCTGTTAGTATAATGTCAGTGATAATGGCCATCAGATCGGCAACTACCATAACCACCAGGTAGCGAGTCGTGCAAAGGGAAACACCGCATTTTCCCCGGGAAAGGATAAACGTCACCAGCAAATTAACTATGTAAGAAAAATGGGAAAAGACACAACAAAAGTATTGATTATAAATTCCTCTGAGTCCTCCAGAGTGCAAAAATACAATTTTACCACACCGCCCAGTGCACTCTGTGCATAGAAGTGGAAGTGACTGGGATTGAATGAGTTTGAATTTCAAGAATTTTTCACCCATCCCAGATTGACCTATGGCCCAACCGCTCCAGAGATTATGGATTTTGGACAGATGCTGAGCTCGTGGATCCTCCAATGAGAACAGAAGGAAGTTTGAGATTTTTTCTGGATGAAAGGGAACAATTCAAATGCCTGTGATAGTTTTTCACAGTCCTCAGGTCCAACGCTGGCCAGGTGCAGAACGCCAATAGAAACAGTCATCCCAACACAGACATAGGACTGAGTTATGAAAAACAAAAAAAAAATTAATGTTGCAAATCAGAAACAAAAAGAAAAAGCTCAGCAGCTCCTGTCAAGATTTGAATTCTCTGGCGATACAGGCTAAGGTGGAGAGAATTTTGTAACGGATGGTAGCTGGATGAAGTTTTACAAATCAAAGCAGGATGCACCTTCCTCAATTCCTTTGCTGATCATCAAACAAAGATCACTAATTGAAAATTAACAACTGCTCCCTTTGTGGATGAGAGCTCCCAACCACTTTCACATTTTGCTTCTGGATGTGCTACATCACATCGCTGCTGAATAGTCTGGTTCTCATTCTCAGATGATGCTCCTTAATCTCAAATCATCAGCCAGTGGAAATCGCTAATCTTTTCCTGTCTTTTTCTGTTAATAGCTCGTTTTCTCAGATCACACTTCAACCTTCTAAGCAAGCGTCATTTGAACAACAAAACAACAATTGCTCAGCAGGACTGGCAGCATTTGTGGAGAGAAAGGAAATTTACCGTTTCGGATCCAGTGACCCTTCTTCAGAAGGAACTCGCATCATCTCTCCTATTACCTTCAAACTGTGTGAAAGATCAGATGCGACAACATTGATATCAGAAAATGCTGCAGCAGCAGTGAAGTTGGGAGTCTCAGTCAGCGGAGAATTGTACTGAGAGTGTCACTCAGTTAATTACTGTCACTGTTGCGTTGTCTGGATAAGGATGACCAGTCAGTGAACTGGAGATGTTATTGTTCAAAAGGTAAAACCAGAGAGCAGATCAGCAGCAGATTAAAACAAGTTCAATTATCAGAATGTCCATACCAGGAATACCAATAAAAGCAAGAATGGTGTCGAACACCTTCTCCACTTCATTAATTTGTAAAGTTATTTCTCTGTGTGAGGTGATCTATCCCTTCAGTCAGCTGGCAAGCTCCTTGTCTGAAACTCTGAGCCGATGCATTCCCAGAAACACGGCCTTCTACTGTGTCGAAGCTCCTTGGCGAAATTGAGGTGACAGCATTACTCAGCTTTGTTACTGTTTTATCAAATTGCAATAAATGACCCAATTCGTGACAATAATCAGTTTAGTCTCTTAAATATGAAGGGACGTTGCTGCTTAGAATATCATAACGCAATAAAAAAAAGCTGAATCTGAAATCTGCCAGCAATAAAGCTGCCAAATCAAACACCATGTGTCCTATCCCAGATCGTAAAGGAATTTAGCACACTGGGCGCACACCCATCCTTGCACAATACCGGGCACAGTCATTCTATTGTAAGGGGCAGGAGTGCAGAAGCAGGAATGGGTGACAATTGAATAATTTAATCATTTTCTGATGTCATGCAGAACATGCTGCCAGGGATTAGATCAAGATATTTACAGAAAAAGTTCTCTGTTCAGAAAGTGCACTGGGGCAGCTATTCTGAGGCAGTCATTAAGCTCTAATCACACTTACTGCTTTTTGGATAACAGCTTTATAATGACTGCATGCAAATCTGTAGCACGGCATAAGGGATACTTGTGTCCAGAATCCCTGTGAAATGACGAACGAGACACAGTGGTGTGTGTAGATGGAACCCTGTGGGTCCACCTTACAATATTGGTGCTGTTCAAGTGAAACCATTAATTTGTGGTGTACTGGAAACCACATATACACAAATACACACACCCGTACACACGCATGCAAATAGATACACACAGACCTGGGAATGGACTATGCATTAAATTCACTGGTAAAATCTTGTTCGATAACGTTCACCAGGAAGTAGTGCCAATCATAATAGATCTATCAGAGAAACAGCTACTGTATTGGTTTCAGTCCCGTTTTACATGATTACATTTGCACGTGATCTGTAGAATATTGAAATGAGGGACACGGCAATATGAGGAAAACCCC
This sequence comes from Chiloscyllium plagiosum, assembly GCF_037043375.1. Taxonomy (NCBI): domain Eukaryota; kingdom Metazoa; phylum Chordata; class Chondrichthyes; order Orectolobiformes; family Hemiscylliidae; genus Chiloscyllium; species Chiloscyllium plagiosum. The sequence goes on along the minus strand of NW_028270178.1, from coordinate 13,334,419 downwards.
ATGCCAGCAATTAATAGACGAGAGTTGATCTCGTCACAGCATATGGGGCAGGAATAACCTCAGTTTGGATAAATGGGATCATAAACCCAGAATTTTGGCCCAACAAGTCAAATGAACCCGAGAAGCACTGAAGTATAAACAATCAACAGGAGACTACAGGATAACTACACAGAATGAGGCGAATCACCACGATGGTGGAGAGTCACGCCAAGATGATTAACGGGATGATGGAACAGATGAGGGCGCAGCTCAGACAGGTTACCAATGGAAGGTCGCATCCTGGATTAGTGACAAACAGCGTGAACAATTTGTTCCAGGACAAATCCTTCACCAGCATCTCTCGTTGTCATTGTCAGCCACTCACCGAGGTCGGGGTTAATGATATCTGCAAGTTCTCTCTCGATGAGGCACTGGCCGTGGTACTACGCATTTCTATTATCCTGAGGGACAAAGCTGGTTTGGAGTCAAGAATATCAGAATTATATGGAAAGGGTAGTTGGATGGGTTACCATGACGTCCTCCCATATACTACGGAGAGACAGAGGATATAAACAGGGATCAGTCCTAAGTAAATGTGAACAAACAGGTCATTCAACTCTATGCTCAGAGGTTGCCCTATTTGAATTCGCTCCTCTCACATCAAGCTGTGGGCCGATTCCTCTCACCTTGATCTATGTTGGGATATCGTTGCTCTCATTGCCACAGGAAATGACAGATATCCCAATAACTTTTTAAGATCATTATGGATAATACACAATCAGGGGCTATAAGATAGATGGAGCACTATGGGTTATCACTTTATTTGTATTCATTCATGGAAGCAGAATTGAGGCAAAACTATAAGGATGGATTCACAAAAGGCATTCACTGTTTATGATACAGGGCTGCAAAACAAGTCAAGATATTTGCTTCAGTGATCAGCACATTTCACTTATTTCGTTCCAACCAGAAGTACATTGCTATGAACATATCGAAATTCGCATAACTAGTTTGGAGTTTATGTTCACATCACCAAACAGAATCTCTAACCTCACATTGAGGAGTCCAGTTAGTTGTGCATCTGTTGTGATGCACAGGGCATTAGACAGCACCTAGTCCTGTTGTCTGAGAAATGAATTGGGAATAGACACGAATGGAGAGAAAATCGAAGCCACAATATTTGCACCAACGTTTCAGTGGAATTAGACATATGCATCACATTGAACATAGGAGGCCATTCAGCTCTTTGTGCTACATACCTGCCTTTGCTCCACATCGTTTAAGATCTCTTGACAAAAATGTATCGATCTCAAATTTAAACTTATCTAAAGATCTAGCATCCACTGTCGTTTTTGGAAGAGACCTCTCCCAACCTTCGTGTGCAAAAATCCTTCATGATAGTCTGGCCCTGATTCTCAGACTGTGCTCCCTCGTTCGAAAATTTCTAAACAATAGAAACAGTTTATCTTTCTCTGCTCTGTGTTATTTTCCTGTTAATGCCTTGGAGACGTACACACTGAGGAATCCATCCCGAAGTCGATCATAGAATCCCTACACTGGTGATAGAGGACATTTGGCCCAACCAATGGCCACCTGAAGAGCATTCTCACCAGATCTTGTACCCCCAGCCTATTCCACTAACCCCCATTTGGTACAGCGAATGTGCTTCGTCTGTGTACTCCTAATCACTACGGACTAATTTAACAAAGCCAATCCACCTAACTTTCACGTCTTTGGACTGTGGAGAAATCTGGAGTGCCCTGAGGAAACGCACGTAACACGGGGATAATGTGCAAACCCCACAGGAACAGTTGCCTAAAGGTAGAACCGGACCCCGGTCCCTGGTGCTGTGGGGAGCGGTGCTGACCACGAAGCCACTGCACTGCCTCACCAGTAATGCACTGATTTTTGCACTTGCCCTCATTATCTCCTGATATAATTACTGCCACTCCCAAAAACGTCTTCTTGCCCTGGTAATTCTTCACTTCTATGATTCTGCACATTCCTGTCCAGATCATTTCTTGCTTTCTTACTTGCTCCAGGTCAGACGGAATCTACCGCACTATCCTTTCCATCCTCCGTGCCTTTTAGAAAAGAAACATTCCCCATAATATTTCGGACAGTCTTTCATATTCCAGTCACTGAAGACCAAGAGAACAGACTGACACCCAGATGATCATCATGAACTGTGAATGGTAAAACATGCATTTTCTCTTTGAGTCCTGACTGCACAATGAACACTTTCAAAAGGAAATACCCACCACCCTCAACACTCCTGCCAGAATAAACATAATTTATTGTTTTGCAGTTCTAAGGAAGGGTCACTCGACTCAAAACATTAACTCCCTTTCTCTGTCCGCAGGATTTGCCTGCCCTGTTGAGTTTCTCCAGCACGCTCTGTGTTTGATTCAGAAGAAAATTCAGTTTCAGAAAATGTCACACACAAAATACGTGGACTCGAACAGATTCCTGGTGACTGATCATTTTCACAAGAAGAACCACTTTCAGTCTGAATGTGAAGCACGCATGCAAAGAACTGAAGATTGTTTAAATCTAAAATGATAACAAGAGAGCGCTGGAGAAACTCAGCAGGTCTGGCAATGTCAGTGGACATAGAGTAACAAAGTTAACGCTTTGACGTTTGTGTAAATACAGTCGCAAAGATGTACAGCACAGAAACTAGCCCTTTGGTCCGACTCTCTCATGCCGAGTAGATATCCTAACTTAATTTCCTCCAATTTGCTAGCACTTGGCCCACGTCCCTCTTAACCCTTCCTATTAATATACTCAAGTAGATGCCTTTTAACTATTGCAACTGTATCAGCCTCCACCACTTCATCTGGCATCACATTCCTTACATGTACCACCCTCTTCCTGAAAACAAGTTGCTCCTTACGTCCCTTTTATATCTTTTCCCTCTCACCCTAAAGCAATGCCTCTAGTTATGGACTCACACACTCCAGGGAAAATACCTTATCTGTTTATCCTAGCCATGCAGCTCATGATTTTTAAAAGCTCTATAAGATCACCTCTCAACCTCCGATGCTCCAGCCTATTCAGCATTTCCCAATAGCTCAAACCCTCCAATGCCGACAACATCCTTGGAAATCTTTTTTGAACCCTTTCAAGTTTCACAATATCCTTCGGACAAGAACGAGACCAAAATTGCGCGCAACATCACAAAGTGCTCCAACCAACGCATTGTACAGCCTCATCATTACCTCCTATATTCATTGCTCTGACCAATAAAGGAAAGCATACAAACGCCTTCTTCACTATCTCATCGACCTGTGATTCTAATTTCGAGGAACTATGAACCTGAACTCCAAAGTCTCTTTGATCAGCAGCACTCCCAGGACCTTACCAATAAATGCAAAAGTCCTGCTCTGATTCTCTAAAAAGCATGGAAGATTCTCATTGCACACAGAGCACGGTAAGAAATTGAGCTTTCAGGGGGAAACTAGTGTTTATTGAATGCTTTGACCATTGTCAGGAAAAGCGTCCAAGGGAATTCAAACAGTTTATATAGCTCTGACCTGAATTTGGTTTGCGTCATAGCATAGATGCATGTGTTTGTACAAGAACTCAAATGAGTGAGCAGATACCCAGTCTCAGTGGCGATGTATGGGGAGGAGGTGTAATATATTTGGTCATGCACAGCCAAGGTGTTCACCAAAGAAGTCACTGCAGATGTCAGATTTAGCAGTATAAAACTGCCCGACACCATAAAGAGAAGAAGAATCGATTTTCTTCGGGTTTTCATCTCTGGATCGCTTTTGTTTTTAGCCTGCTGAGCCCAAAGCCTCCTACGACGAATATTGCTTCCTAAAATGTGTCTGGCAGTCAAAGCATTAAATAGTAATATCAAAAAGTAAGGAATCCATGTAACTAAAAGATTTTGCAACTTCTCATAGGCCGCACCTATGGTTGATTTGAGAAAATTCAAACTGGGACGGACTCCCCAGTGAATATTGTCAATTGTGCGTTGGTGTTCATATGCAAACCAAAATGGAATGTTCTCTAAGTACACCAGCACCGTGACAATTATTATGACCGTAGATGCAGTTCTCACTGTGCTATACTTGGTTCTATGCTTCGGACAGCATATAGCTATAAATCGGTCAAAGGTGAAGCAGACTGTGTACCACACTGACAGAAATACATTAGTGCAGCTCATGTACAATATCGGTTTGATGACCACAGTGTAGGAGAGGAATGAATATGGAAACCGTCTGCTCAAAATTTGGAACAAAATAACATTAATGAGCATGACTAGCAGATCTGCTGTCACCATTGCTAGCATGTAGATTGAAATGCATTTAGAAAGGCCGCAATTTCCTCTCAAGAGAATCACGGTTGCCAAGAGGTTTGCTGCAGGAAAGGAAGAAAAATAGTAAGTTAGAGAATACAGAACAATAGAATAAATGATGGACCGAGCAGCATTATCACCAAGTTAGTAATGCAGAAATCCAAATAATATTTTGGGGATTTTGGTTCAAACCTGAATTCGACATTTGAATCTGAATTTGTAAAGTTTGAATTCAATAAACATCTAGAGCTAAGAATCTAATAATGAAAATGGAATCATTGTCAACTGTCAGATGAAATCCAATTTGGTTCATTACTGCCCTTTAAGAAAGAAACTGCTGCCCTTACCTGTGACTCAGAATCACAACAATGTGATTGACTCGCAACTTGCTCTCTGGGCAGTGAGGGATAGGCAATAACTTTTTGTCGGTCTTGTGACACACACATCCTTTGTGGAATAAAATATTAAATCTTATGATGGTTCACATGCCAATGTACAGATGTTGTGCTGTGTGTCATGAATTGTGTGCTTTCCTATTGTCATAATCAAAATGATTAACAATAATCGTTTTGAAGCAACTCTTTGTGTATATAATTTCATTGGCAGACCGCAAGGACTCTTCCCAAATTTTAGAGATGCACCCCATAGAAACGAGTCTATCTAGATGCATCACAGCGTGGTATAGCAACTGTTCTTCCCAAAATCACAAGAAAATATTGGGAGACATGATGACAGCCCAGCCCATCATGCACACCCGCTTTTCACCCATTGACTCTAAATTTACTTCCCACTACCTCAGCAAAACAACTAACATAATCAAAGACCCCTCCCATTGTACTTCTACAATCTTCCAACGCATTCTGTCGGGAAGAGGTCATAAATATCTGTAATAAGTGCAAATAGATACCGGACAATTTTCTTCCCGGCTGTTATCCGACTTCTAAATACATCTCATAAATGATACATTTTTCACAGAGTCTAGAATCCCTACAGTAGGGTTTAAGGCCATTAGGCACAACAAGTCCACTCTTGCGATATGAAGAGCACCCCACCCAGAATCACCATGCTATCCTATCCCTCTTACCTTGCATTTCGTATTGCCACACCATCTAACCTGAACACTTTCGGTCTTGCTTCATGTGAACCTTCGCTGCAGCTGTATCATTTGCTCTTTTCAATTACCTTTTGCAATGTGTACGGTATGATCTGCCTGCACTATATGCAAAACAAAGTTTTTCACTGTACGTGTGACATTAATAAATCAAATCAAAACAAAACAAATCAAATCAAATCAATGGTTTAATAAGGAAGCTCAACACCAGCTTCTCAAGGTCAATGCATGACGAATGACAAAGATTGGCTTACTCTCCAAGAAAGCAGGAGGAAAAGATTCAAAGAGATAATGGAATCCATTCTGAAAAAGGTAACCTTGGCAGGAGCATTCATTTTTCCGCAATACATCAATAAACAGGTTCGACAGCGGAATGCACATCTCACTGTTGTGTATGAACGTACGAAACTGGAACAGGAGTAGTGTATTAGACTCTTCGAGCCTGCTTTGCCTTTCAATATGATCGTGCTGTTCTGCCTGCACTTTGAACTCCACATTCCCATCGACCCCAGATTGCCCTGGATTGACCAGCTGAACAAGAATCTATCAACTCCGGTTTGGAAAATATTCAAGGATTCTGCCTCCATCACCTCCTGGCGCAGTGAAATCTAAATTTGTATGACGCTCCAGGCAGCGACAGAGAGAGAAAAAAACTGTCATCCGTTTTCTCACATGGTGAGCCCCAACTTTAAAGCAATGAAATCAGACATTAGGGTTCATTCCTTTACACAATCGTTCCCAAAATCTGCATTTGATACTTGATCAGTTGTACAATTTTAACCGGAAATCAACAATTGTTTTGTTAAACTAAATTATTGAGTGATACCAGCCAAAGGTGAGTCGACAGAGTCAGGTCACAGCTCAAACGTTATGTCACTGATTGGCAGAACAGGATCGAGGGGCTGAATGGCCTATTTCTGTTCCCATGGACGGTGTTACATGACAATCCACATTCTGTTCAAATGTAATTATAAGGAAGTGAGATACGTTAATTAAATAGAATGAAGAGCTGCAGATGCTGGAGATCTGAATCAAACAAACAAACGAAAGTAGCTGGAGAAACTCAGCATGTACGACAGCACCTGTGGAGAGAGAAACACAGTTTACGTTCCAATTCTTTTTCAGAAAATACCTGGAACACCAAAGGCTGCCAACATAGGATAGAAGATATCCTTTATCTGTATAATTATCGGCCGCACCATTGTTTAGAAGAATTCAGTCTTTATGCTTTGTATCTTTTCGCTGAGAATGGATGCGAGATTCACAAAGGCTTCCCTTTTATAACACAGTTGGTGACCAAGCATGAAATGAGTTTGCGTAATGTGACTCATTAATTAGTCCATCAAAGGCAGATAGGTAGTTCATGAAAGCTTTGCAATCAAAATTCATCACAAGGAAAAACATTGAATTAAAATGAGAGAAACAGCCACAAACCTCATAAAACCAACAGATTAATATTAAAAACTATATACTTGGTTAATTGGAAACAGCTACAACAGCTTTTCCAGCACCAAACTCTCCACTTTTATTTGTATCTGTTTGCCAGTCCACGTAACTGAGCTCGTTCGAATAGCTATAGCCCTCCCTGTTCTGAGCCCGAGGACACAGTATGATTCTTTTCTCTTGCAGCTCCTCCTGTGGTGTTTTAGTACCAGGTCAGGTTCCTCTGACTTTGCCTCAGGTATGAGTGGCGTGTGACGCACAGTGGATGTTGTTTTGCACCAGGAACAATTAATAATAAATGAATTTTCATCTTTAGGAGGCAATCCTTCCTAATGTAACTGGGAATGTGTACTCACTATTTTAGACAAAGTGTTGGACGCATACGCTATTGGGCATTCTTCTACATTGGGTTATCTTTGGGATAATGCTACCCCAATACCACGCGGTACGTGGGGGTGAGGGGAAGGAAAATTGTATATCAATTCCACATCCTACTTGGAATATAGAGGCAATACATTAACGGTAGTGGAGATTTTAATTTTCCCAACATTGACTGGAATACACTTAACGTCAGAGGTTTGGATGGGGTAGAATTTGTAAGAAGCGTCCAGGAGAGTTTTTGGAGCAGTGTGTAAATAGTCTGACGAGGGAAGGTGCCACATTGGACCTGGTACTGGGGAACGAGCCAGGACAGGTGGTAGAAGTTGCAGTAGGTGATTTCTCTGGGAACAGTGACCACAATTCTGTAAGTTTTAGAATGCTTGTAGATAAAGAAGAGAGTGGTCCTAAGCGAAGAATACTAAACTGGACTAAAGCCAATTATATCAAAATTAGGCAGGAGCTTGGAAATGTAGATTAGACACAGCTATTTGAAGGGAAATCCACATTTGACATGTGGGAGGCTTGCAAAGATAGATCAAAGATAGTGCAGGATAGGCATGTCCCGTTGAAGGCAAAGGATAGGAAGGGCAAGATTCGTGAATCGTGGATGACAGGAGAAATTGTACGACTAGCCAAGAGGAAAGGGGAAGTGTACATCAGGTCTAGGCAGCTAACAACGAGGAGTCAAGCGGGCAAAAGGGGGTCATGAAATACCTTTGGTGAGCAGAATTAAGGGGAATCTCAAAGCATTGTATTCTTGCATAAGTAGCAAGCGGGAAACCAGAGAAAAGATTTGTCCACTAAAGGTTAATGAAGGAAGGCTGTGTGACGAACCTGAGAGAATGGGTGAGATTCTGAATGATTACTTTGCATCAGAGTTCACTGAGAAGAGGAACATGATGAATGTTGAGATTAGAGATAGAAGTTTGATTAATCTGGATAACGTTGACACAAGTAGGGAAGATGTGTTGGGCAGGATAGAGGTTATTAAGGTGGACAAATCCCCAGGACCGGATGGGATCTATCCCAGGTTGCTGAGGGAGGCGAGAGAGGAAATAGCTGGGACCCTGACAGATATCTTTGTGACATCCTTAAATACAGGTGAGGTACCGGAGGACTGGAGGGTTGCTCATGTTGTCGCCCTGTACAAGAAGAGTAGTAGGGATATTCAGGTAACTACAGATCAGTGAGCCTGACGTCTGTGGGGGAAAAGTTGCTGGAGAATGTACTGAGGAATAGGATCTATTTATATTTAGAAAGGAATGGGCTAATTAGTGATAGGCAACATGGTTTTGTGCGGGGGAGATCATGCCTTACCAACTCAATAGAGTTCTTCGAGGAAGTGGCCAAGTTGACAGATGAAGGAAGGGCTGTTGATGACATATACATCGACCTTTGAAAGGTGTTTGATAAGGTTTCCCATGGTAGACTAATGCAGAAAGTGAAATCATATGGTTTGCAGGTTTAATGCTCAGTAACACACAAACTCTGAAACTCCCACATCCGACAGGAAAAGCATATGGCTGAACTAAAAGCAATTTCAGCTACTTCACAATCCACATACGCAGGAAATAGCACCATTTTATTGCTCTAAAAACACTGCTCCAGGCTACTTTAATGTTTATGGTTTATATTTTTAGGAGTTAATCAGGAGACAATCTCAATAAAACATGTAATCACGAAAGAACCAACTCTACTCAATATTCTAGATTTACAGCAAAGCTACAGTGAAAATTATACAATTATCTGTTTCTGTGCTGCGGCCTCTCCCAAACGGGTTCCTCCAAGATCAGTTGTGAATTTCGCTGTTTCTTCTGTTTTCCTAGATGCACTCCCATGTGCAGAGATACATGAATTCAAACAGCAAGGCAGTAACTGCACAGATCCACTGCTGTGTCAGTTAGCAGTGTGGGTTTCTTCCTCTCTCTCCCGCACTGACCATGTGCTTCTTATTGTCTGTCCTTCAACCTTTGGAAAGTCCTGTTGTTTTGACTTTTTTTCCAAAAATCCAAAACAATGCAACAGCATACAAAACAGAAATTGCTGATCCCCGAATTCGAGGAAATCACCTCCAACACCTAAAATACCTCAGAAAAGGAGCAGCTCCACAGCCACAATTTTTTCCCATCCTCCATCTTAGATGACCCAGGATCTAATTGTTGTGCCTGTTTGAATTCAAGTTGTGCTTCAAGTAGAAGGTACTTTTGCATGGTTGCATCATTAATCCCAAGGGCCAAACGGTCTGTTAGCAACTCGTTAAGTGTTAAATCAAAGTCACATGCGTCTGCCAGTTTTCTTAACCTGATCAAAAATCCAGATGCAGGTTCTCTTGATTTTCGAATTGCAGAGTAACACTGGGAGCCTGTCAGAATTATAGGAGGCTTTGGGCCATAGTATTCTTTAACTAAATCTATCAAATCGAGAAATGTTTTCATCTCTGGTTCCTCAGGGAAATATAGGTTTCTACTAACAGAAAACACTGCGCGTCTGCAAGTTGTCAGGAGAATTACTCATTGCTTTACATCTATCCCAATGTCATTTGTCCAGAAAAAAAACACATTCTTTCCATATATTGGGTCAAATCTTCAATGGCAGAATCGAATGAGTCAAGTTTCAAAGCAACGGCATGATGCCAGAATTGCTTAGCCCCAGCTGTTGACAGTGAATTTCTTCAGAAGTCTGCTTTTTACTCGTTGCCACTGAAATAACACCACAGAGGCAGGCATCCTATCACCAAGTCTATGAGAAGGCCATAAGAAATAGGAGTGGATGTAAGGCCAGTCGGCCCATCGAGTCACCCTTTATTTCCACGTGGAGAGTCCTTAACACTGATACAGCTCTCCCAGCTCCAGCAATAAGAGTGAATAGAATCTTTCAGGCTCTTGTTCTGATCAGTCCCCCCTGACTGGACCAGGTTAACAGCCCCAATCAGGGAACGCAAAATCCATGATTTCCACTTGGCTGACCTCATTACAATCACTAAAATAATCACTTGCACTTTTTTCTTAATGAATGTTGTCTCTGCACCACAAAATGGCATTGTATCCTTTTTATTTTTAATTCTATCAGTTATCAGATGTGGGATGACAAGTTAGACGAATGCAAACGATGTCTTTCACACGAAAGATGGGTTTCCCTGACAAGAGAACCAACTGTTACAAGTTAGCTTAGAAATTCATTCGCAACACATTCTTTGACAAAAAGGGTGGAGAGCAAAGTCTCCTGGCTCCTAAAACAGGTGGATGGCCAACTTGGCCAAAAGCAAGGCATGGCCAAGGAGGAAACAGCAAGGTAATCTACACGGGCAAAGTAGAACTCTGAAGTCACATACTCTAAATACCACACACAGTGCAAACACAGCAACCAGGTACTAATGGCATCAGCATAAAGCAAAATGCAACAGTTTTCCGGGAGAGACATGCTCCAACAAATTTCCCAGTAAACAACAAAAGGCCGAGACAGACAGTCAGTGGGTCCTGCAACATAAAACGACACACAGTAGCGAGTCATCCAAAGGATCGAGAGTGTTTCAAACTATCTACCCTTTCATCCTGATTCCCCAGAACTATAGAGATTTTCAGAAAACCATCCAGAAAGCTCCAAAGCACAGCTTTCATCTTTTCAATCATCTGGAGGTCTTCTGAGGAGTTGTCACTAAATTTAGTGACGTCAATATGTGAACAGGGTTCCTCAATCTACCCGTGGTTTAGACAAAGATTAGCAGAAACCTTGGTCCAGGCTCCTGTACAGTTGCAAATTTAAAATTTATTACAAAGGATTAGAATCCAGCTACAGCCAAAATACTATGAGCCATCTGTCCATAATCTAAATAATTTAAACCCTGCTTTCCTGGAGACTCTCTCTTTCTCTCTCTCTCTCTATCTCTATCTCTCCATCTCTCTCTTTCTCTCTCTCACACACACACAATGTGTATTATGACAGGAGGGAAAGACTGATGAGGAAGATCAGTGGATGTTCTTCCCATAGTCTGGAAAATCAGGTATTGCCAGCACTAGTTCATTAATTAAGATTGCCTTGATCCTTTGAAAGGCCGCTGAATGTTCTGCTAGCCACAGCAGTTTTGATTGTTTCTTTCGCAAATTTGCTAAACACGCATCTATCCGGCCAACATTACGTAAAAATTTCCAGTAAAGTCACTTTTGCTGCCCTTTGCAATATCTATCTTTGTGTGTGTGTGTGTGTGTATGTGTCTGTCTGTTTGTGTGTCAGTGTGTGCATGTATGTCGGTGTGTGTGTTTGCGTATGTAAATGTGCCTCTATGTGTCCACGTATGTGTGTGTTTGTATAACAATGTGTGTCGGTATGTCTGCCGTTGTATGTACGTGTCTATTGTGTGTGTGTGTTTGTGTCTGTGTGCATTTGTATTGCTGACTGTGTGTGTTCATACAGTTTCAGCATTTTTGTGTAGGTTTCCGTGTCTCTTTGTGTTGTTGCTGTGCGTATTGTGGTGAATATCTGTGTGTGTTTCTGTTTCTGTGAATATATGTGGTCTCTGCCTGTCTGCATGTGTGTATATCTGTTTCTAAGTGTATGTGTGTTTTTCTGTCTCTATCGATGTGTGCCTGTCTCTCTATCTGTGTGTGTCTGTCTATTTATGCGTGTTTCTATGTGTGAGTGACTACCTATTGTGTTTATAGACGGGATATGCATCCGTGTGGATGTTGCTGTGCGTAACTATGTATTTGTGTCTGTTAGGTATTCATATATCTGTATTTATCTGTGTTTGGTTATATCACTGTGTCTGTACATCTGTTCCATGGGGTCTCTGTTGTTCTGGACGTGAGTCCTTTCTGTCTGTCTGTCTCTTCCTCTTTCTCTGTCCCTCTTGTGTTCAAACTCGTGTTCATGTGATTCTTTGTTTTGTATGCATGTGTTTGGCGGTGTCTGTGTTGCCCTGCAATGGGAAACTTTGTCTTGGCGGATGTTTGTATGATTCAATTAAAATGAGGTGTATCAAAATAATTGTGTGTGTCTCTCTCTCTCCCTCAATCTGTGCCTGTCTGTTCCACTTTTATTTCAAGTGGTATAACGCCACCATCTGCTGGACTCATGCCACTGCACAAGCAGCAACGTTTTGGGAGAAAAATCAAACGCTGTGAATCTCTCACATTGCACATTTACTTTGTTCTGCAAGGAATGTCGTTTGAGACACAGAGCAGTTTTTCCTGATTACATACTATGATGTCCTTGAGATATAGAGTCATTGAGTCATAAGATCATCGAAAATTACAGCACAGAAACAGACCTTATTGTCCAACTCGTCCATGCCGTCCAGATATCCTAAATTAATCTAGTTTCATTGGCCAGCATTTGACCCATATCATTCTAGACACGTCCACTTCATTAACTCATCCAGACGTCGTTTGATGTGTAGTGGACACCGAAGAAGGTTATCTCGGGTTAAAACGGGATCTTGATCAGATGGGCCAATGGGCTGACGACTGGAAGATGGAGTTTAATTTAGAGAATTGCAATGTACTGACTTTTGGGAAAGCAAATCTTAGCAGGACTTATATACTTAATGGTAAGGTCATAGGGAGTGTTGCTGAACAAGGAGACCATGGAGTGTAGGTACATAGCTCCTTGAAAATGGAGTCACAGTTAGGATCGTGAAGAATGCGTTTGCCGTGCTTTCCTTTTTTGGTCAGAGTACTGAGTACAGGAGTTGGGAGGTCATGTTGCGGGTGTACAGGACATTGGTTAGGCCACTGTTGGAATATTGTATACAATTCTGGTCTCCTTCCTATCGGAAAGATGTTGTGAAACTTGAAAGGGTTCAGAACAGATTTACAAGGATGTTGCCAGGTTTGGAGGATTTGGACTAAAGGGAGAGGTTGAATAGGCTGGGGCTGCTTTCCCTGGACCGTGGGAGGTTGAGGGGTGAACGTATAAAGATTTATAAAATCATGAGAGCATGGATATGGTACATAGACAAGGTCTATCCCCTCGTGTGTGTCAGTCCAAAACTATAAGGCATAGGCTTAGAGTGAGAGGGGAAAGATGTAAAGGAGACCTAAGGGGCAACATTTTCACGCAGAGGGTGGTGTCTGTGTGAAATGAGCAGCCATAGGAAAAAGTGGAGGCTGGTACAATTGCAAAATTTAAAAGGTGTATGGATTGGTATGTGAATAGGAAGGAATTAGAGGGATGTAGGCTGGGTGCTGGCAGGTGAGACTAGATTGAGATGAGTTACTTGGTCGGCATGGACGAGTTGGACCGAAGGGTCTGTTTCCATGCTGTACATCTCTTTGACTCTATGACTAAATTTTGTAATTGTACCAGCCTCCAGCATTTCCACTGGCAGTTCATTCCATACACACACCACCCTCTGCATGAAAAAGTTGCCACTTTTGTCCCTTTTAAATCTTTCCCCTCTCACTTTAAAACTATGCCCTCTAGCTTTAGACTCCACCTTTGTACCAGACCTTGACTCTTCACTCTGTCCATGTCCCTCATAATTTTATATACCTTCATAAGATCACCCCTCAACCTCCAAGTCTGGTCTCACTCTCTCCAAATCTCAATCATTTATCACCCAGAATTTGTGAATGTATCAGAGAACATTTTTAAACTGAAGAAAGTGCAATGAAATTTATCTTGTCTCCTTTCAAAACAGTTCACTCGCAAGGGCAGGATATAATTGCAGTGGAAACAGTCCATTTAATGTGCATAAGGTCAGGACGACTGCTCAAAGACAATTATTTCCGCATTGCAGTGGGAGCACAAGCATTTCTCCACATAAGCATGTTCCACACTGAAGGACCTCAGTCGAGTTGCAAGCCTCTCCAAATCAGCCTTGTGTATGTGTGTGTGTGTGTGTGTGTGTGTGTGCGAGTATGCATGTGTGCATCTGTGTCCTTGTGTGTGTCCGTCTGCCTGTTGTTGTTGATGCTTCTGTCAGTTTGAATTGTGCTGTGAGCTTCTGCCCTCCCTGTCTCCCGCTGTCCCTCTCTGATTGAATCACTGACGGTGATCAAACTTCACCACTCTCTGTGCAGTGGAGTAGGCAGGCCAGCAGAGGGTGCCATTGTATCACTTTCAACACAAGGGAGCTACTTTCTGTCTGATCTTCATGACAGGAAATCTGTTCAGACTGCATTGTCGTAGCAGCCCATTTGAATTGGGAAGCTGCATGCTGAAAATTAGGGAACCCAACAATTTGTTATCATTCACAAGTTTTATTGATTCATAATGCATGTCATTCATGTTAGCAGTTCCTCATTGCTGAACTTCGCTCTGAACATTGGCTACTTTGTTGCATAAATAAATGTTTGGTGGATGTGTTGTGGTGAAGTCATGTAATCTCCTGCCACAATTTCTTACATCGAAACAATTCATGGTTGGCTGTTGTGACCTCAGTATTCGGACAGAACGCTGGCTCATAGTGCTGGTGACCCTGGTTTGATTCCAGCCTCACTGTCAGTGTGGCGTTTGTGCATTTTTACCCCAAGTCTGCGTGGATCCCCGTGTCTACTGGTGCTCTGGTTTCCTCCCACAGTCCAAAGGTTAGGGTGGATTGGTCATGCTAACTTGCCCATAGTGTTCAGGGGTGTGTACATTAGGCTCATTAGTCGGGGATAAATGTTGAGAAGTCGGATGGGAGAATGGGTCTGGGTGGGATTCCCTTCGGAGGTTCGGTGTGGGCCTGTTGTGCCCAAGGTCTTGTTTCCACACTGTAGGGGTTATTTATCTGTTGAATTGTTACTGAGCTGAGGAGAAAGACCACGTATTTAATTGTCAAATATTTCCTGATGCACTATTCCATTTAATTTAATCATATCCCTCTGAAGTATTTGAGTTGGTTGGAGACTTACAGAAGATTCCAAGCAGGGCGGAATTACTCAGTAGGAAATTCCACTTTCCTGGACAATTCCTTTGTATTGTGCTACACTGGGGAATCTGCAGTTTCCCAGCTCAACTCTTTTAGGAGAAAGTGAGGACTGCAGATGCTGGAGGGAAGAGAGCTTCTTCAAGGAAGGCATCCTTGCAAGAGGATTAGCAGTAGGTTAAAATCTTCTAGGAGAAAGTGAGGACTGCAGATGCTGGAGATGCTGAAAAAGGTCTCATGCCCGAAACGTCGATTCTCCTGCTCCTTGGATGCTGCCTGACCTGCTGCGCTTTTCCAGCAACAAATTTTCTGCTTAACTCTTTCCCCACAGTACAATAAGGAATCCCTATTTGGGGCGTGAAGAAACTACCCACTTGCCTGGGTGAGTGAAGCTCGCGAAACTCGACACCATCCAGGGACAAAGAAGCGCCTGCTTTGTCTGCACCACATCATTAAGCATCCACTCCATCCATAAGCAGTCGCATCAGTATGCGCTATCTACAAGATGCACTGCAGCATCTCACCAAAGATCCTCAGGCAGCACCTGCCAAACCACCGACGACTTCCATCTAGAAAGTCAATGGCAGCAGGGAAACGGGGTCACCACCCCCTGCAATTTCCCCTCTGAGCCACTCACCATCTTGACTTGGAAATATATCATCATTCCCTTAGAACCACTGAGTCAGAATACGGGAATTATGTTCCGAACAGCATAGTAGGTCTACCTTCAGCACACCGACTGCAACTGTTCAAGAAGGAAGCTCACCACCACCATCTCAACGTGCAACTAGGGGTGGGTAACAAATGATGATTTTCTCAGTGGCCCCACACACATCTCATGAGTGAATAAACATTAATGATTTCATGACTTGGATACAATAGGACCTGCCAGCGGGCCTCACTGAGGAGTTTTAGTTGTGCATAGCGGAAGGAATTCATGCCACTGGAAATTTTACTGTGTTACTGATATTGGCTGTGAACCTACATAATGCTGCTGCATAAATGTACGAGTTTGTGCAGCAACGTATCCTAAGCAGAATATAACCAGTTTGTTTGCAGTAACATAGAGAAAGCGAGTAATCGTCAAAATAGATTCATTGAATGAAGTGATATAAGAAATTTACAACACTGATTAACCACAGGAGGCTGAAACTCCCGGATATGGTGAAAAGCAAAATCACAGACCCCTTTCTGTTCTCTCTGTGATTCTCTCCTTTCCTCTCAACCTTTTGCCTCTTCCGGACTTGACTTGTCACAGGGGTGGCACAGAAGCTCAGTGATTAGCACTGCTGCCTCACAGCACCAGGGTTCCAGGTTCAATTCCGGCCTTGTATGACTGTCTGTGTGGAGTTTGCACATTCTCCCAATGTCTGCGTGAGTTTCCTCCCAAAGGTCACAAAGATTGGCCACGAATTAGCCATGCTAAATTGCCCATAGTGTTAGATGCATTTTTCAGAGTTGAAATGGGTCTGGGTGGGTTACACTTCGCAGCGTCAGTGTGGACTTGCTGGGCCGAAGGTCCTGCTTCCACGCTGTAGGAAGTCTAATCTAATCTAAAATGTGGCTGACTGTTTGAGCATTGAGCAACAGAAATAAAGGGAGTGGTACTAAAGGGGTTAAAACCGTATCAAGCCAATCCAATGCCATGCAACAAGTCTCAGTGTACTAATCTGACTCAGTACCACAGTATATTGGGATGTTGTTGATTATCCGAGCAGGCTGATGTTGAAAATAGAAGGGGCTTTTTTTCTTCAAACAGAACCGGAATGTTGGTTGTTGCTAGAAACACACTCGCATTTTACTCAGTGTAATATTTTGTTCTCAGCTTCTGTAAGTGGTCATTTATCTTGCTCACCCACACATTGCTCCTGTTTAACCCCCTTTTTAATCCTTTCTATGTCCTACTTACAGTTTATTGTACCATCAAACTTTGTGTTGTCAGCAAACGCAGTGATCCCATCAGCTCAATCATTGATCGAGGTGATAAATTGCTCTGTCTTGAGCAATAGCCCTTGTGGCACCCAGTGCTGCAAGTCTAATATCCTGAAAATAACCTGTTTATTCCCTCTCTCCGTTTTTATCAATCTTCACACTAACCCCTATTTCCTCAACACTACATGGGCTCACTGATGTATATTAGCTACTGGTTTAACAACGATTTAACAATTCTGCCTCCCATGCTCAGGACTCTGGATGGAACAGAGAAGGATCTATTTCCATCTGCCTTCATGCATTTACAGTACCACGAAGGGAACATAAAATTATTCATTGTCATCCGTTGTTGTACAGCTCTTGTCTGTCTCAGGGTATCCTCGGTAAATGTCCAGTGGAGTGTTTCCCTTCGTCCCTGTGTGAGCCTGTCTCTGTCTATAAATCTCGCTGTCTCACGGATTAGCTATCTGAAGCATAGTCAATATGTTCCTGTTATACAAGGAGGAAGCAATGGATAAACCTGAAATTACACACCAGTCACTGTACCCTCATTGGTGGGAAAACTGCTGGAAGCAATTGTGGGGGACAAAATGAATCTGCATTAGAAGAGATAGTGATTAATCAAGAACAGGCAATATGGATATATGCAGGGAGGGCATGTCTGATAGGCTGGATTGAGGTTTTCAAAGATGTGACCAGATATGTAGTTGAGGTCTACTGAAGGTGTCAAATTGGACCTCAGTGAGCTTTATGATAATTGCTGCATGGTGGCTCAGTGGTTGGCACTGCTGCCTCACAGCGCCAGGACCCTGGTTTGATTCCAGTCTTGTGGAGTTTGATTCCAGTATTCGTGGAGTTTGCACATTCTCTCTGTCTCTGTGTGGGTTTCCTCGCACAATCCAAAGATGTGCAGTTCAGAGTGGATTGGCCGTGCTAAATTGCCCATTGTGTTCAGGGCTGCATAGGTTAGGTACATTAATGAGGGGTCGATGTAGAGTAATAGGGTAGAGGAATGGGTCTGAATGATTTCCTCTTCAGAGGGTCAGTATTCACTTTAGGGCCAAATGACCTGTTTCCACACTGTACGGATTCAACATTTCTAAGAGTTTCACATGGAGAGCTGCTATCAAAGGTTATCATGGTTCCCATGGAATTCAAGGAAATATGAAAAACTGGATCCACAATTGTCTGAGTGGCAGGAAGCAGAGAGTGAAAATTGAAAGGGGATTTTCTGACTGAAGTTGGTATCCAATGGGACCCAAGGGCTCAGTTTGGGTCCTTTGCTGTATCTGGTTTATTAAACTAAACGATACTTGAATGTAGGGGTAATGATTAGTGAGTTTGAAGACTATGCAAACATTGGAGGGTTGGTAAATAGTAATCAGTAATACGGAGAATAGTTTCAGTTTACAGCAGGGTATAGATTGGCTGATCAAATGGGCTGATCAGTGGCAAATGCAATTCAATCCGAATAGGTGTAAGGTGATATACTTGTGCAAGAAAACAATGCAAGGGTATACACGATGAATGATAGGACCATGGGAAGCATCGGATATCAGAGGGTGTTAGTGTCGATGGACAGAAGCAACTGAAGGTATCAGGAACGATGGATAAAGTGGATTAGAATGCATGTGATGTGCTTGGCTTCATTCACCGAGGCTTACATTTATGTGCATGTTTGAACTGTATACAATGTTGGTTTTGCCGCGTTAATTTATATCAAAGGGCAAGAGCATAAAAGGAGATGCTAGGATATATTTCTCATCCAAGCGTCGGTGGGAGTCTGGAACGCATTGCCTGTAAGGATGGGAGAGGTAGAAAACATCATCTCGTTTAAGAATTATTTGGATATACAAGTGTGATGCCAAGCTTTCAAGGCTGTGGGTCAAGTGCTAGAAAATGGGATTAGAATAGTGAGGTGGTTGTTTTTGGACAATAACAGTCTGACGGGAAGTTTTTGTTGTGTGATGTAGTCCTCAGTGATTCTCTGACACACAGACACCTACCCCACCACCACACACAAATACATACAGAGTCAAGCATAGAAGATAGAAGCTTGCACAAAGTCACCCAGACACACACTCTCTCTCTCTGTCTCTCTCTCTCTCACACACACACACACATGCAATCATCGTGTAAAGGGCAGTTACTGATGGGAAATAAATGCTGACCAGCCAAAGATGGCGCCATCCTAATGGTGAGTAACAAACGTGCCGTACTTGAACGTATGCACTCACGCAAACAATATCATACGTAGACCGACACAAAAGCAAGCACAACTACAATACACAGACAACCAGACAGGCGTGCACAAAAAGTACGAGACAGACACACTTATACACACAGAAAGGCAAAATAACATACACACTTTATCAAAAACACACAGAGGAAACAACACACGAATGCATAAACTCAAACACAGATTGAAATTCTTAAGACAAACTCATATCCAACTCAACACTACAGAAACACTTGCACTATCACACAAATACGGAGGAAGTGCTTCCACAATAGTAAATTCATGGGAATCAGTAATGCGGAAGCAATATTCCAATAATTCAGTTCATGCCCTCGAGTCACAGATGTTTAATTCTGCCTTCATTAAAATCTGTGCCAAAACACAAAACTCCCTTTTTAACTGCTGCCACAATAGTCCAGCTTGATCACTCCTTTAGGGAAGGAAATCTGCCATCATTACGAGGTTCCAGGGTCTGGTTGACCTCTGTGCAATTGGAACTGAGGTGCAAATGCTGGTTTTGGCAGCAACGCGCAGCAATCCACAAATAAAGAGAAAATAAGCAGCGACTCACAATCCCATTCACTCATATTTCAAGACACAATGGAAAACAGAAGGACTGGATTACGATTGGTTAATAAGTTGCACGGATGCTAAGTGATGGACCGAATCGATTCTCCATGACATTGTCGGTGACCAATGGTGATGCTGAGCTGAGGAGGGAATTCTGACAGTGTTTGGTACTTGAACCATCAAAGTCGTTCTTCCTGGATTTTTCCAATTGACCAGGATCTTGGACCACGTGGTGCAGATGTGAGGCAGAGACCATGTTCATTCAATTGGACAAGAGAGAAGCAGGTCAGCCTTAATACTCTCTGTTCGTTACACCAACTACTGGTCACAGGTCAGCCTCTGTCGGAATTACCAACTAGTCGTCCCAGGCGACTGACTTCACGAGTCAACTTCTTGTTTTAACAGTGCTCTCTGTTCAAGGTTGGACATTGGTTAAGCTTTTTCACCAGTCCATGGCTTCAGTTATCTGATTGGCTGATTTATTTATTTTCACGAGTACCAAAGTTCAGTGAAAAGCTTTGTTTACGAGCAGTACAGGCAGATCATGGGAAGGAAGAATGTACAGATAAAATAAACTTAGACAGAGGCATTCAGATGAAACTTCACAGGGTGTGCGCTAAGCGATATAAATGTTAGCAATATAAGCATTATTTGAGGCTAGAGAGTGCAATCATCTGCCTAATACTGGCTGAAAAGGAGCTGTTCCAGACCCCGTTGGTGCATCGGTCCAGGCTTCTGTATTTTCTGCCTGACGGAAAAAGTTGCAGCAGATCATTGTCTGTTTGGCTGATCTGCTTTCAGTTATTGCATGGTGCTCTCTGATTTGCTGGCTGCCCTTGGACAAGTCTCAGTTGCTTTATTTCTTCAATAATTTAATAATTGCTGTAAAGGGATATTGCAACATGTTCAGGAGTTGCTCTCGAAACTTCGACTGAGTCAACCCATATATGCAGGTATTGATGCAACAATTTGCATCTAGCAACATCCATCCAATTTGTTGAAATATATACTCAGACAGTATGTAATCCATCGGAACAGTTCCTGTAATTTTAGAATACAAGAATTCTACAACATACACTGACCACAGAACGATGAAGTTGCCCGAAATGGTGAAGAGCAAAATCACAGACTTCCTTCTGCTCTCCATCTCTGAGTCTCTGGCATTCTCTCCATTGCTCTGACCTCTCAGTCCCTTGTGCACTCGAGTAGACACTAAAATGTGTCAGACTGTCAGTGCATTAATCAATGGAATTAAAGTGAACGGAAGTATAGGGGTTAAAATCAGATCCAACCAATCAAATCCCCCCATCCAGGATCAGTATAATAACTTGGTTTCACAGTGCAGAGCCATGGTACATTGTCGATTATACTCAATGGCTCAAATGTAAAGTAGTATGGGATGTTTCTTAAACAGAGTAGGAAGCAGGTTACTGTTAGAACAATGGCTGCAGTTTTCTCAGTGCAATATTCCATTTTCAGCTTCTGGCAACAAATGGCCACAAATCAATCAAAGGAGAAAACAAATGTGAACCAGACAGAGCAGTCTATCGTTGCAGAGGCGAGTACAGTTTTGAGGCTGCACACAAGAGCAATATCCAGCAATGTCCCTGGGAAATAATGATAACTGATGTGCCACAACAAGTTGATTAAAAAAATGACTGAAAGATCTGCTATTGCCATGGCCACCAGGTAGCGAGTGGTACAGGTATATAGGTCACACTTTCCATGAGACAGGATGACAATTGCCATTAAATTAGCTGAAAGGAAAGGAATGGAAAATGATGTGAAAATGACTGAACATACATCCTCCATGCACAATGAAGGTTGTAAGTTTATCTTGCCGACTGAAGGGAGGAAATCAGAAAAGCTATCAGTCAAACTGTGTTTGAACCCCCTCAAATACACAAAGAACTTTTTTAGAAATGATTGCAGTGATCAAATCTGAAAATATTCACGTAAACAGTTGCTGCTATTGAAAGGAGAAGGAGTCTGTTAAGTGTAATCGAGGGAGCTAATTGCATATATCCATTTCCTTTTCGATCTCTGCAGGAAGACGTCCAGACCTTAATTTCATTGTGTTGTGACAGAATGGTCAGAGGGACAGAAGGCAAGTCAATACGTATTGCTGATGGCGTTGATGGATGAGGAGGCATGTTGGAGGATGAGATAAATATCTGTTCACTGATAAGACAATGGGAAACTCGATAAAAAAAATTCTGAACGAGAAGTGAAGAAGTCAAGGAAGGCTCGTGACAGTGATAGACTGTGTGAAGAAACAGTGTTCTGGAACTTCCACCAATACAAACATTAACATAAAAAATAACATGTATGAAGGTGAATAAGAAGAGGGGACGAATGTTTCTGAAGGTGACTGCATATGAGTATACAGCAAAACTATACAACAGCATTTAAGGGCAAATGTTTACTTATGCTACCCTGTGTAGAACATATGTATGCAGGAAAACTCAGAAAATACGAAACTCGGGTAGCAACAACAAGAATAAAAAGAAAAAGTAACAATAAAAAGACAAACGTATTGCCTCTGGAATTAAATAGACAGTTTTCAGACAAAATTAAATTAATTAATGATATGCATGCAGCTGAATAGGTCTGACCTAATAGCCACTGCAGTGACACTGATGTATTAACACCAATCGATATCGGGTAAAGCATCAGGTATAATTCAAAACGATTAACTTAACCAAATCATTTTACTCTTCACGACAACTTATAAGTGTGACAATTAATTTAGCACGAAGTATTATGAGACACACAGTAAAAGCAGAGAGCAACATAATCACACAATATCGCTGGCTATTGTCACTTACCAGGAATTCCAATAACAGCAAATATCATGTAATATAATTTCAGCATATCATCAATTGGACGGGATATTTTCAGTGTGAGGTGCTAACTTTCTCTGAGATGCAGAAGTTTCTGCCTGAATTATAAACTGAAGACTTTAATTCCCCAAGTCTTTCAATTGTAGCCTGTAAGATCACCCCTCTAGGGATATGGCGTTACATTTTCAACTCAATGAAAAACAGATCGTGACAACGTTTCTGTGTGATCAGTAACTGAATACAAAAAAAAATTCTTGAAGAGGTTTAGCAGCAATGCCATAGAATTGTGGTATCATCATTTCAAGCAGAGAGACAAAAGCAGAAAGGGGAGAGAAGAAAAATAGAGAGAAGTGGGGTGAGAGAGTCAGAGACAGAGATAGTGTGAATGAGAGTGGGATGGAGAGATTGAGAGAGAAGAACGAGGGAGACAGAGCGATAGACACGTGGAAATTAAGACAGCAAGTGTGAGAGATAGAAAGAATTAGAGAAAAGATGGAGATCGAGATTGGCAGGGACAGAATGGCAGAGGAGACAGTATGAGAAAACAGAGATATACAGATAGAGACAGGTTCAGACAGACATAGACAGAATTAAGGAGGGGAGAATAGAAACATACACACACACACACACACACACACACACATTCAATCCCGCTTTTGCTCTCTAAAATCAATTCTGAAGAATGGTCACTGAAACCGAAAAGGCTATTTTTGCTTCCTCACGACAGTTGAGGCTATATCTGCTGAGTTTCTCCAGTCTGTTTCGTATGTCCAGCATCCCTGTTTATTTGTTTATTTTTAATTGCTGGTTCGTCCTTGTTTAATAAATCCCAGACAAGTCACCCATTTGTTCGAAACAAAAAATAAAATGTTAAAGATATCATCAAGCACAACATGAAGGTCCACAAAATAATGAAGGTACAGCTCCAGCAGAAATAAGGTTGAGCAGAAATTGACAAGCAATTTAATATGGAGGGTGCACGTGGTTTGAGGAAACAGACAGTGCGCTTTCTACGATTTGAAAGAATGTGAGGCAGTTCCAGTGAACTTTACGAAACATTTCGTAGGTGGATGTGAATCAGATGATTCCTTTGGCAGGTGACTCCTGGACCAGGCAGCACAGTATCAGAATTAGAGGTACATGGTTTAAGTTTAAGACAGGGACATATGCAATGGATTACAAATTCAGCTCATCAAGGCTGATCCGCCATTCAATATGATTATAACTGATGGAACACGACAATGTTTTTACTCATCCCATCTCCACAAACTTGCAGCTTCACAAAACCTTGAATAAAAGCATTCTGAAACTATACTTCCAAATCTTTATTTCGATTGTACATGATTGGGTAGGGAGGAATTATCCGTGGTAGGAATTTGCCAATAACTGCGGACATTTCACGAGGTTGGGATTGGGTGATGTGAGAGGTGGTTGTTCCAGTCGATTTTGGGGGCGTGAACAACAAACCAGGTTATTGTCTGAACAGCGTGAGATTGGGAAAGGGAGAGGTGCAACAAAATCTGAGAGCTCACCACACACCAGTCGCTCAGGGGATGCATGCATGTGCAGCAAGTGGTGAAGAAGTTAAATGGTACTTTGGCCTTGACCGCGAGAGGATTGGATTACAGCTGCGGCGATGTCTTGTTGCGATTGTGCAGGGGTCTTAATGAGACTCCACCTGGAGTAATGTGTGCAGTGTGGGGTCTCCTTCTCTGAGGTAGGATGTACTGGTAATAGAGGGAGACAAAGCATGTGGGTGACATGATGGCTCAGTGCTTAGTACGGCTACCTCACATTGCCAGCTACCCAGGTTCGATTCTAACCCTGGGCGACTGTCTGTGTGGAGTTTGCACATGCTCCCTGTGTCTGTGTGGGTTGCCTCCGGGTGCTGCAGTTTCCTCCCACTCTCCAAAGATGTGCAGGTGAGGTGAATATCCAAGTTAAATTGCCCATCGTGTCAGGTACCTTAGTTAGGGCTAAGGGTAGGGAAATGAGTCTGGGTGGGTCACTCTTTGGAGGGTCGGTGTGGACTTGTTGGGCCGCAGGGCCTGTTTCCACACTGTAGGGAATCTAGTCTAGTTTCCAAGACTGATTCCTGGGATGGCAGGACTGATGCATGGAGAGAGATTGGATCTGTTAGGATTTGTTCACTGGAGTTGAGAATAATGAGGTGGAACCTCATCGGACCCTGGAAAGTTCTGCTATGGTAAACACAATAAGAATATTTCCGATGACCAGGGATCCCAGAACTAGGGCGTCAGGATACGGGATGGGTAAGTTCATACTGAGATGAGGAGAAATGTTTTCACCCAATGAGTGGGGAACCTATGAATCAATCTGCAATAGGAAGCAGTTCCAGCCACAAAATTGTATGTTTACGAGATGGAAGTCAATGTTGTTCTTAGGGATAAAGGGTTCAAAAGAAATGGCGGAGAGAACAGGAACAGGGGATTGAACTGGGTGATCAGGCAGAGTGCGTTGAATTGCAGATCAGGCTCGCAGGGCCGAAAGACATACTTCTGCTTCTATTTCCTGTGCTTCAATGTTAGACGTAGTGTAAAGCCCTTAAGAATCTTTCTATGTGTCAATATGTGTTTGGGAGGAATCTGCAAACAACACATGACCAGCTGCCTGCATGAAGCTGGCACATTGAGGGCACAGAGTAAATTTCCCAAAAGTGGGACGACTCACACGCACCAATGTGGCTATCTGACCATGATAGCCATGGCCAATGATCTGAAGCCCTGACATATTGCACACCTTATCGCTCTGTCTCGCTGTCCCATCGTCACTTGGAAATATATCAGCGTTTCCTCAGTGCTAATGGGTCAGAATCCAGGAATTCCCTCCCTAAGGGAGATTGTGAGTCTGTGCCAGAGTAAATCTCTCACTACGCTGTCCCCGATCAAATATTCCCAGTACAGTGACAGTACGGGTTTGATACAGAGTAAATCTTCCTAAGAAATAAGAAGAGTTTGTTGACGTTATTGAGCTTGTTCTACAGGTCCCCAAGTAGTCAACGGGAATTAGAGGAACAAGTATGCAGAGTGATTGGAGGGACTGGGATTATCAGAGCGTTAAGGGTCCAGATATGAATTTGTTAAGTGCGCTCAGGAATGTTTCGTTAAGCAGTATGTAAAGAATCCGACTTGGCAAAGAGCAAAACCTGACCAATGTTTGAGAAATAGGGCTGGACAAGTGTCACAGGGGACAGTTGGGAGCACTTTGGAACCAATGACTATAGATTATTAATTCTAAAATATTTATGGAAACGGACATAGATGGTCAACAAGTTCAAGTTCTAAAGTGGGGCAAGGCGTATTTTGATTGAATTAGACAGTAGATTGCAGGTGTGGTCTGGAGTACTTTGTTTGCAGGCATAGTGATCTCCGAAAATTTGGAGGGCTTTAAAAGTGAAATAGCTTCAGTTTAAGGTCTACATGCTCCTGTGAGGTGGAAAGGCAAGACTGCCAGGGATAGGGAACCCTGGGTGACCAGAGATATTGAGGGTTTGACCAGAAGAAGTGGAGGTATGGCTCAGCTACAAGCATCTGGTACCAAGGGAATCCCTGGAGGTATATCGGGAACGCAGGAGTTTACTGAAGAAGGAAATCAGAAGGGCAAAAAGGGGGCATGAGGTAGGCTTGTCTGAGAAGATTAGTGTGAATCCAAAGAGGTCATTTCAGCATATTAAAGGTAAAACAATAACTAGAGAGAGAATAGTGCACCTCAAGGACCAAAGTAGACATGTATGGGTGATGTCCTCAATGAATACTTCTACTCTATGTTTACTGTGGAGAAATACGTGAAGACTTGGAAACGTGGGAACGTTAGTCGTGATATCATGAGGACCGTTCATATCATAGCAAAGGTGGTGTTGGACATATTAGAATGCATGAAGGTGGATAAATCTCCTAGTGCTGACCACATATATCCAGGAACACCGCAAGAGGCGTGAGAGGAAATTGCCGGGGTCCTGGCTACTATTTTTGCATCATTTGTTGGTATGGTTGAGTTCCTGGAAGACTGGAGGGGAGTGAGTATTGTGTCATTATTCAAAAAGAGCTGGAAAGAAATACCTGGGAACTATAGATGAGTAAACATAAACATTTGGTGGGCAATTAAGCTGAGAAAATTCAGCGAGGTAAGATATGCCTGCATTTGGAACGAGAGGGTTTTATTAGGAATAATGTTGTGCGTGGGAGATCATGCCTCACAAATTTGTTAGAGTTCTTTGATGAAATGTTCAGGAAGTATGACGAGGGCAAGGTGGTAGAATTAGTCTAGTCGATTTCAGTAAGACCTTGGATAAGGTTGCTCATGGTACGCTGCTCTGGAAGGTTAGAACGCTTGGAATCCAGGGATCGCTGGAAAACTGCATATGCAACTGGCTTGATGGTAGGAAGCAAAGAGTATCAGTGCAAGGATGCTTTTTGTCCTGGAGGTCTCTGACTAGTGGAGTGCCTCAGAGATCGATGCAGATCCCATTCCTGCTATTATCTATATCAATGATTTGGATCAAAGGTTACAAGCATGAATGGTAATTTTGCAGATGACACTAAAATAGGTGGTATCATGGACAGTGAGGAAGGTTATCAGAAATTGTAACAGGACCTTGATCATCTGGGCAAGTGTTCGAGAAATGGGAAATTAAGCTTTGTGTAGATAATTGTGAGGTCTTGCATTTTGGAAAATCGAATCAAGGTAGAGTTTCATGGTGAGTGGTAAGATCTTAATCCATACAGTGAGACATGGGGAACTTGGAGTTTAGGTGTATGGTTCTCTGAAAGTGGAGTCGCAGGTAGACAGGGCATTGAAGAAGGCTTTTGCCACACTGGCCTTCATCAGTCAGGGTACTGAGTAGAGAAGTTGGAAAGTTATGTTGTCCATGTTTAAACCAAGACTATAAAGAGGTCAGGCGCTGAGTGACCCTGGCGAAACCCAAACTGGGCGTCACTGAGCAGGTTATTAGTGAGTAGTTGCTGCTTGACAACACTGTTAATGACTCCTCCTATCACTTTATTGATGATCGAGAGTAGACTGGTCATAATTAGCCAGTTTGGATTTATCCTATGTTGTGTTGCACGTTTCTACATTGTTGGGTAAACACCGGTGTTGACCAGTGGTCAGCAAGTTCTGAAGCACATGTTTTCAGTACTATTGCTGGAATGTTATGAGACCCCATTGCCTTTGCAGTATCCAGTGGCGTGTATCGACTTGGCTGGAGGCAGGTATCTGCGATGCTGATGACCACTGGCGGAACTCGACATGGATCACCCACTTGGCGCTTCGGACTGAAGATTGTTGCAAATGCATCAGCCTTATCTTTTGCTCTGATGTGCTGAGCTCCCCCATCATTGAGGATGTGGATATTTGTGAAACATCATTCTCCAGGGAGTTGCTTAATTGTCCACCACCATTCACATTGGATGTGGAACGACTGCAGAGCTTAGATCTGATCTGTGGGTTGTAGGATCGCTTAGCTCTGTCTATCACTTGCTGTTCATGCCGTTTGGCACGCAAGTAGTCCTACTTGGTAGCTTTAGCAGAGTGACACCTCATTATTAGGTATGCCTAATATGCTCCTGGCATGCCCTCTTACAGTCTAACCACTGCCCCTTGACATTCAACTGCACTACCATCACTGAATCCTTCATTGTCAACATTCTTGGAATTAACACTGAGCAGAAACTCAATTGAACTCACCACATAAACAGTAGTTGCAAGAGTAGATCAGAGAAGAAGGATACTGCGGCAAGTAATTCACCTCCTGACTCGCTAATATCTATCCATCACCTACGAGGTACAAGTCTGAAGTGTGAGAGATTATTCCCCACTTGTCTGGATGGGTCCAGCTCCAAAGAAACTCCGGAAGCTGACACCATCCAGGGGTGTGTGCATCTCAATGTCATGGGGTCTCTATTGCTTTGGCACTGAAAACGTTGAAATGGGGTCAAACTTCCTCTCTACGTAATTCCCCTTGTTTTGAAGGCAATACAATTGATTGTCATGTCGATGCGTGTATCTATGTGTTTGTGCATGTCTGTGTGTGTGCATGTGTGTATGTGCGCACGCGTGCCTGTGTCTGTGTGTGTATTTGTGTGTGTGGAGCACGCGTGCCTGTATCTGTGTGTGTTTCTGGAAGCCTGTCTGTGTGTGTGCCCGCATATGTAACCATGCGTGTGTGTTTTTCTAAGTATATGTCTGTGCATCTGTGTTTATATCGGTGTATGTTTGTACGTGTGTGCATATGCATATGTGTGCATATGTGTGATAATAATTTAAACATGCTGAACACTGAATGGTCTGGACACCGTGCATTTTAGGAAGACGTTTCCATTCGTGGAGAGTGTAGGACCCGATGGAGCAGGCTTACAGGAAAGGGAAAACCTTTTAGAACGGAGATAAGGAGAAACGTATTCAATCAGAGAGTGGCAAATCTGTGGAATTGACTGCTACAGAGGGCTGTGCAGGATAGATCATCGAATATATTTAAGACAGAAATAGATAAGTTCTTGATTGTCAAGGTGATTGACGGTTATAGGGAGAAAGTGAGACAATGGTATTGAGAAATTATCTGCCATGGTTGAAAGGTGAAGCAGACTTGTTGGGCTGAATAGCTCAATTTGTACTCCGACATTTTGTAGTTTTAGGGTCATATTTTGCGTCTGTGTAAGTGTCCATCTGTGTTTGCAATGGGAATCACTTTGCTCTGATGGACGTTTGAATGAATGAATGAATTAAAATGTGGTGAATCTAAGACTCAGAGAATCTCTCGCTCTCTGTCTCTGTGTCCCTCTTTAAAGTAATACAATGCCACCCTCTGCTGGACAACCCATGCCACTGCACAAGCAGCATTGTTTTTTTTGAGAAAACATCAGTCTGAGAATCTCTAACATTGCACGTTTATTTCATACTTCAAAGAAACCATTGCAATGAACTCCCTGAGGTATGACGTGAAAAATACGAAACTGATCGATGAGGGTAATGCAGTGGATGTTGTCTATATGGATTTTAGTAACACCTTCAATTACATCCCTCATGGCAGGCTAATCCAGAGTATTAGGTGCATGGGATCCATGGTGACTTGGCCGTATGGACAGAAATTGATGTGTCCATAGAAGTGGTAATGTCGGTGTTGGACTGGGGTGAATAAAGTTAAAAATCGCACAACACCAGGTTATAGTCCAACAGGTTTATTTGGAAATACTATCGTTCAGAGCGCTGCTCCTTCACCATGTCGCTCGTAGGACAGGATCATAGGACACAGATTTTAAAGTAAAAGATCAAATCGCCTTTCAACAGATGTGAAGTATTGATCAAAAATAGATTGCTGTCTAGAGGTGCTGAAAAAGCACAGCAGGTCTATTGCTGATGATGTTTTTTTGCCCGAAACCTCGATTTTCCTGCTCCTCGAATGCTGCCTGACCTGCTGTGCTTTTCCAGCACCACGCTAATCGAGACTCTAATTTCCAGCATCTGCAGTGCTCACTTTTGCCTAAAAATAGAATGCTCTTCTTTAAGTACTTAGAATGTGGATGTAGATTTCTCTATTTTAATATTTATATCTAAGAACTTCCTTCAAGTCACAGTCTCGAGATAACTTAAGGTTTCATCTGAAAAGGTGACATCTCAGCTGAGAAAATGCATTAAAGGTGTAAGTTCTGAGTCTGTCTGTCTCTCAAACTACAGTCAGGTTGGTTTTATTTCCAAAGTAGGAATTTATTAAGTGTCACATGAACTGATTGCCTTCTGGTTGTGTACTTTTAGAACAAAGTAGCAAATACAAATCGGCAAATGCAAATTCACCCCCAGACAACAGTGAAAGATGCAGAAAATGAAATAAAATTCACTCAGTGTCCTCATGAAATGGGCCACTCAGAGGTGCCTGTGTACAAATGCAGCAGAAACACTCAATTTAATTTGTATAATGTGAGGAATAGTTCTGAAAGACAGATTATTTCTGCATTGCCGGGAGAGCATAACACACTATTTAATGTGTATAATGTGAGGAATAATTGTGAAGGAAAAATGTTTTCTATGTTGCACAGGGAGCATAACTTTTCTCCACGGATTGTGTTGCACTCTGAGGAAGGTCAGTCCAGTTTCAAACCTGTGCTTCTTTGTGTGTGTGTGTTTCTTTGTGTGAGTGTACGTGTGTGTTTCTCTTTCTCTGTGTGTGTGTTTCTATGTGTGCCTGTTTCTGCATGTGTGTGTGTGTGTGCATTTTTCTGCTCTGCACCCATTCGCAGGAAATTATGGCAATTTAGAAATGTCAGTTTATATGCAGAAGATTACATGTGGAGGGGAATGGAGTAAATAAGTAGCCGGGTTAAAGCCCATTTAGAGAGATAACCGGTTGATCAGAGAAAGGTGAAATTAATGACAGAGGACACGAAGGAAGGAATGGAACAGTAGTCCCGTCGGCGACAGGAACAGAATTTCTCCAAGGTTGGCATGCCTGGAAGTGACGTGGCAGTGAACTAAATACTGTACCGACCTATCAGTCATTTATTACACATTTCCCACAAAGCTATCTTCTGCATATAAACCGAAATTATTCTACTACCACCAGTTCTGAGGTACAGTCACTCAACCTGATAAGTTAACTCTGATTTCTCTCCAGAGATGCTGCTGGACTTGCCCAACATTTCCAACAATTTCTGTTCTTGTTTCAGTCATAGGACTGGCGATTGGACTGTCAATAAACAAAACTTTCCCATTCTCTTCGGATCAAATTATCTCCTGTTCTTAGCATTCGACCAAACTTTGTAAGTGTTTGCAGAATAATCAGGAAAGAGATCATCAGAGCCTGCATAGGGTTTCAAAGAAGACTACTCCACGTGTCATTCCCAATTACAGCATAACAAAGTATGCAGGGGGCCTTACAATGTGTTAGCGTGAGGAGAGCTGTGATACTTACACCGGAAATCTGCACACCTCGACATGACAGAAGCCTCAATGTGCAGGGACCAGGAGGGCGAACTGTCAGGCGTTGAGTTCCCTAACGAGAGAGGTTGACGAGGAGAGAATTTCCAGAAGGGAAGGTAGTTACATTAAGCTTTATAAATCAACGCAGGGTGCATATCCCTCAACTCCTTTGCTTGCCAAAAGAAAAAAATACGATATCAGATTGAAAACGAACAACTGATCGGTTTGTGAGAGCGATTTGCAAACCTCTCTCATCGTTTATTTCTGATGTGCAGCGTACTATCTTTGCTGAACGGTCTGACCTTAATTCTCAGACTATGTTCACTCATTCAACAGTCCCTCAACAATTGCAAACCTAGTCTTTTCGTGTTGATACCTTGTGGGGCATAGTGCAGATTGCACCTTAGCCTTCTAAATGCTTGTGAAAATAGGCCTCATTTGTATAAGAAAAAACAGAAGTTGCTCAAAAGGTCAGGCAGCACACGCGGAGAGAAAGCGCAGTTAACATTTCAGGTCCAGTGACCCGTCTTCAGAAATAACTTGCATGACCTTTCCTTATACAACTGAATGAATCCGGAAAAGATGACAGAACACAGAAATCTGAAATTACTACAGCAGCGGTGAAGTTGGGAGTCTCTTTCTGTGGAGAATTGTAATGAGAATGCTGCTCGGTGAATTGTTATCACTGTTCTGGTATCTGGCAGATGAGTCAGTGAGCTGGAGACATGATTTTTTCAGATCAGCACCAGATTAAAGCAAGTTCAACAATCATAATGTCACACCAGAGGAGGCCATGAAAGTAAGGTTGGTGTCGAAAACTTTCTAAACTTGATTAGTTGGACTGAGCATTTTTCTGCACGAGATGTTCTGTCCCTTCAGGCAGCTGACAGGCTTCTTGTTTGAAACTCTGAGCTGATACAATCCCAGAGATATTGCCTTATACTGTGTGAAAGCTCCTTGGGGAGATCAATGTTACAGCATTACCCAGCTTAGTTACTCTTTTTCAAATTTCTGTAAATGAACAAGTTCATTACAATAACACGTTTAATGTCAAATTATGAAGGCGCTTTGCTGTTCATACACCATGATGAAGTAACAAAAACAGAATCTGGGATCTGCCAGCAATAACATTGTCCACTCAAACACCATGAGCTCCGTCCGGAGATCACAAATTATTTCAAACAAAGCTGCATAGAGACAGTTTATTCCAAGTGCAAAAATATGTCTCAGCGCTGTCTTTCTGTGCTCTGGTGTAGGAGCTTCCCCATTACACAAGAGCATTTAGTTGATTGAAATGTGATTCCTCTCACACACTGAATGTGCGTATTGCTGCCAAGGTCAGCAATTATTCCCTATCCCCAAGTGCCCCAATTGAAGTCATATGAAGAAGAAATTGATGAGAACATGCTGTCTTTACAAATCTCATTTGGCTCCTCAGGGCACCAATGCTGATATTGATCCTTTGATGAAGGCTTATGGTAATTATAACACTCATGGACTAGAACCACCTGGACTCATTGCTAGTCTGCCGTTGAGTTTCATTTGTTTCGATATTTGCTTCAGAGATGTTACTCAAGACATATGGAGCAGGTTGGAATGATGTCGGTCCTCCTTTCTCAGAGTTAGGGACACCAGAAGAGCCCACAAACATATTTTCTACTTATTAATTAACAGAATAATTGGTGTGAATAGATACTTAACAGTACTCTGCAACTGCTCTCTGAACCTGGACTGAGTCGCCGTGTAAGTAAAAGTGTTTGTGCAGCAATTGATGTTCTGCAGAATATACCCAACTTGTTCAAAAATATAAAATGAAGTATCATCAAAGTAAGATGAAACGTTAAAGCAATATAGGACATATACAAGCCACAAAAGTATGAAGCTTCCCGAAATGGCGAAGAGTAAAATCACAGATTTCCTTCTGTTCTGCATTTCTGGGTCACAGGGATTCTTGCCCTTGTTGACACTCCTCAGTCCTTGTCGGACTCGACTTGTCAATAAAATGTGTCTGACTGTCAGTGCGTTGAACAATATCATTAAAACAAATGGGGGTATTGGTGTTAAAATTGTATCAAATTGAGAAAATGCTAACCACCCAGGCTCAGTATGAAAACTTGACTTCACAGAACAGAACCATGGTACATTGTCAATTAATTCTCCAGGTTCATATACGAAGTAGAAAGGAATATTTTTCAATAATAATAAAATGAATGTCATTGCTAGAACAAAACCTGCGGTTTTCTCTGTGCAATATTTGATTTTCTTCTTCTGGCAGCAGATGAACATAAATCGATCAAAGCAGAAAGTGACAGTGAACCAGACCGAACAATCTGTGGCTGCACAACTGAGGACACTGACAATGCTACATACAGGGGTAATGTCCAAGAAACACAGTGGGAAATAATAGCTATTCATGTGTCTCAATATAACCTCAATGATAATGAGCAATAGATCCGTCACTGCCATAGTGACGAGGTAACACGTGATGCAGTTGCTAAGTCCACACTTTCTCCAAGACAGGATTATAATGGCCATGATATTGACTGCAAGAGCAGACGGGAAAATAAAGGGAATTAGTCACAAACACATTTTCTTTCATGAGCCAAGACATTTTGGTGTTGAAGTTAGCACCCATAACAATACATTGAATATGATCAGATGTTTATGAATGTCAGTCAATGGTTCACATCTTCTCAATATGAACTGTTTGGATTATTAACTGAATTAGGTTAGAGAGAGAGTGGTGTGTCATCATAGGAGGGGGAACACATATAATTTGTATGTAGACTGCCCTGATTAAAACAATTACTTTATTAATAATGCTCAAGTCATCATATTCTTACCAGACCATTTAGCTGCTCTCTCTTTAGAGAGAAATGACTGGTGATGATTTAACCTGAGGGCCACCACGCCTCAGGTGAGTGAAGAGAGTGAGTAGGAGAGAGCTTCATGTTCATCTCAGATAGTGATGGGAATTCCAAGGATGCAGAGATTTAAGGAAACGGTGCAAGTTAAAATAAGTGTATTTCGTAGTGATTGTAGGAGAATGCAACAATGTACATCAACTCAGAAATACACAAAAATAAATTAGGATCCGGTATACACGATTTTGCCCTTTGAGCCTGTGCAGGCATTCAATATGAACGTGGATTGTTATCCAACTCAGTCCCCTGTTCCTTCTTATCTATCCATATCCATTTGTTTCTACAACGCAAGGGCTATAATGCAACTCTTTCTTGAACCATACAATCCTTAGGTCTTGAATGCATTTTCTAGTAATACATGCCACAGGCTGTGGGGGGAAAAAATTCTTAACATCTCAATTCTGCATGTCTCACCGTGTATCCTTAAACTGTGACCCCTGTATCTCCAGTTGCTGGACATTTGGAACATCCTTCCTGTGTTTACCGCGAACAGTTCTGCTAGGATTTTACAATGTCCTATGCGAGTTCGCCTCTCATTCATCTGAACTCCAGCAAATACAAAACGATCTGATTCTATTCTTAAGTGGAAGGCAGGGTTGATTCAATGAAGTCAAGTGTATGATCAAAGCCAATAAGTGTCAAGTGGAGAGTGATCCAATGTCGGGCGAACAGTGCTACCTGACCCTGCATTAGCCTTTCGCTGTCTTGTCAGGATACAATGGAATACAGGAAGAGAATGAGGAGGCTCTGAATGGATCATTTAAGCAATTTGGCAGGAGGTACAAATGTCGGTCCTCCACAGTCATAAAGCTGGAATACTGCTGCTGCCATATGCTAATAAAAGTGGGAATATGGGGATAGACCAGATTAATGCATAGCTGAGGAGCTGTTGCAGGCGGGAAGGTTTCACATTTTTGGATCATTGGAATTTCTTCTGGGGTAGATGTGACTGGAGTGGAAGGACGATTGGTGCTGAATCAGAAGGGAAACAATATACTAGCGGGGAGATTTGCAGGAGCTCTCGAGCGGGCTTAAACTCAATAATTGGTGAGGGGTCAGGGGGTAGGGAAATGATAGTGAGAAAGGTGCTAAGTTTGAGGCTGGTACCGTTGAGAAGTGGAGCAAGTCAAATAGTTAAGGCAGGAGGGAAAAGACAGGAAATGCTTTAAGACTGATAAATCACACTTCCTTTGTCACAATGTAAGACGCCTGACAGGTAAGGCAGATGCACTCAGTGTGGTTGGTGACATGGGACTGGGACATCACAGATATTTCAGAAGCATGGCTCAAAGCAGGGCAGGACTGACAGGGTTCTATGATTACTGGTAAATCAGTGATTACTATCGCTCACAGTACAGTTAGATCTTCAAGGTGTGGTATTTCCTGCTGTTATGAACGCAAATTTTGTGTGCCTTTACCATGATCACATCTCTAATTTGTGCAACATTGAGTTACACAAGTGCTGGGATCGTCTGAGGAAGCCACCGAGACTGAATACATGTTAAAACTATCACAACATCAGTTTATAGTTTAACAGGCTTATTTGGAAGCACCAACGTTCGGAGCACTGCTCCTTCCCCGAAAGCTAGTGATTACAGATAAGCCAGTTGGACTATAACCTGTCGTTGTGTGATTTTTGACTTTGTCCATCCCAGTCCAACACCGGTTTCTTCACATCATGGTTACGGAATATATTGATATTCGAATAATGAATCCCTCCAACGAGTGGCCATTTGACCAAATGATCCAGTAGGTGAATTAACTTTGCAAACTTGGATGGTGGCACACGATCTCAATAAAACATGGAATCCTCTCCATATAATGAACCAGACACAGTGTAATTTAACATTACATTGTGTTCCTCCTTCGCCCGGACAATTATTTCCCCTCAAGTGGAAATCAAAAGTCCGCAGTGCTGCTAAATGTCAAAGATGGGCAGAATTAGCAATGTGTGTGAGACATAAGATCAGGTGTTCAGGAAATGAAATCGAGCAAACCAGCAGAGTTAAACGAGGAAGATCATCTTTCTGGATATAGCAAATAAATGGGAATGCTGGAGATCTGAATCAAAATCAGAAGCTGTGGGAGAAACTCAGCATGTATGGCAGAATCGATGTAGAGAGAGAAAGCAGAATTAACGTTTCGAGTGCAGTGCGACTTGTTCAGAACTCAATGAAGTCTGGACTCGAAACGTTAACTCTGCTTTCTCTCTCTCCACAGACACAGATAAACCTGCTGAGTTTCCCACACTTTCTGTTTTTGTTACATGTTTGTTTAAGTTATTTGTTATGGCTAAGCAAAGGTTTCAGGTTGGCTCAGTTAAATGGGGCTGCACGATGGCTTAGTAGTAAGCACGGCTGCCTCATAGCGCCAGGGACCCAGGCTGAATATCATCCTCGGGCGACTGTCTGTGAGGAGTTTCCACATTCCCCCCGTGACTGCATGGGTTTCTTCCGCCTGCTCCCTTATCCTCCCACAGTCTAAAGATATGCAGTTTGGGTGGCTTGGCCTGCTAAATAGCCCACAGTGTCCAGGTGGATTGCCTGTGGGAAATGCAGCGTTATAGGGATAGATTAGGGCGTTTACTCTGGCCGGCATGTAATTTGGAGAATCTCTGTGGACGGATTAGGCCAAATGGCCGGTTTCCAAACTGCAGGGATTGTATGGAAATTCTGATTTATGCTGTAGAGGCAGACCAGAAAAATGAACTCAATTCCCTACCCTGCCTGAGGTTACTACGAAGTACTTCCCTCCTCAATCTCTCCCCTTACCTCAGACGTAATGATCCTTGAGTTCAAACACCACCAGTCAACTCTCTCTCTCTCTCTCAAGTGAAATAATGGCTCTCTTTTTGGGTGAGAACATGCTGATTAGCACTGAACAAGATAACGGAACAACATGCGACTGCCTATCAATCCGACAACAAAGACAGTAACCAAGTAAAAACTGAAATAACTGCGGACGCTGGAAACTAAAACAGAAATGGCTGGAAAAGCTCAGCAGGTCAGGCAGCATCTGTGGAGAGAAAGCAGGGAATATGTTAAGTTTGATTTCTGTCACAGATGCTGCCAAACCTGTAGAGATCTCACAGCAATTTCTGTTTTAGCAAAAACAATAACAGTTCCCCAACAGATTCAGAAACCTGAATTAGTTATTGTCACTTACCAGGCACTCCAATGATGGCAATGTTTGCGTACACTATTTTAGTAATACTGTGGAATACTTCAAGCATTTTGTTCTCCGTTAATTGGTCTGTGATTTTGAATCCGAATAATTTAAAATTAAAACATGACGTTGTTGCAATCTGTGATTTATACCTGTGGGAAGACTATAGGGAATTTACAGTTGTCATACCTCTTTGCTTGAGATCCAAGAAACAAGAATACCCATTTGTCAAAAATAAAGACAGCAGACTTGAGGATTGGGGGTGGTTTTGATTTCAGCAAAGTAGAACAAAGTGTTGATTAAGAGGGGAAGAGAGAGAGAATGAGTGTGAACATGCACAGAAATTTTTTTAAAATTCTCAAACATATTATGGGAATGTCAGGAGAAAATGATTAATAAGGAGGAATAACTCAAAATAAGGGAATTAAAACTGTGGAAAATGGTTGAAAATCCTGGAAATACATATTTTAGTTCTGTCTTAACAACGGAGGGCGTAAGTAAAGCACTAGTAATACTGGGGACAGAGTCTAGTGCGATGAAGGAGCCATAGAGGCTCTTCAGCCATCGAGTTTGCACCTCAAAACAAATTATCCAACGTCTGTGCTAGACCTATGTTCCAGCATTCGGCCCACAGCCTTGAATGATCTCACATTTCGAGTACATACCCCAATACTTTATAAAAAGATTTTTAGGTTTCTGCCTCCACTATCCTCATAGGTCATGCATTCCTGATACCCGCCGGCCTCTGGTTTCCCTCATTCCCCTTTTAACCTCCTGCTTGTCACTTTAATATCATCCCCCGGCTCGGCCTTCCTTATTATTGATCCTAAGCAAACAGCCGCTTGTTATCCACATTGCCATGCCTCCCATAATCTTCAACACCTTGCTCAGATCCCCAATCAACTTTCTCTGCTCTAAACAGAAAATGAAGGACACCATCATTCGTCAGAAAAATGGTGTTGGGTAAACGGATCACATTAAAGGCTGATAAATCACTCGGCTCAAATAACCTGCATTCCAGCGTACTTAAGGACGTGGCCACTAGAATATTGGATGCATTGATGATGACCTTCCAAGGTTCTATTAACTCTGGAACAAACGAGCACAAAACATAAGAGCCAGGGATAAATTGAGGCAATTCAAACCTTCAAGCTAGCTGCACCATTCATTGGTGATCTCAGGTTGGCCGCAATTCTACTTTCCTGTCCCCTCTGCATCGCCCCTCAATCATTACTGATTAAACACTTGTCCATCTGCTCCTTAAATTTACTCAATGTCCCTCATCCACTGCACTGTGGGAGAGTGAATTTACGACCTTTGAGAGATGTAAATCTTCCACATTTCTGCTCCCCCTTCCCCTAAAAATATGACCTCGACTTCTTGACTATGAGAGAACATCCTCTCCCCGTTTACTTTGCCAATCCCCGCTACTCAATTAGATCTCTTCTCATTCATCAAAACCCCAGGGCGAATAGGCATAATCTGCTCAATCTCTCTTCACAGGACAGTTGCTGCGGACTGAAGGGTCACTAATGTAGGTTAGATTAGATTAGATTACCCGCAGTGTGTAAACAGGCCCTTCGACCTAACAAGTCCATGCTGACTCTCCGAAGAGAACCCCCCCCCCCCCCTATATTTACTCCTGACTAATCCACCTAACACTACGGGCAATTTAGCATGGCCAGTTCTCCTACCCTGCACATCTTTGGACTGTGGGAGGAAAGCTGAGCACCCGGAGGAAACCTGCGCCGACACGGGGAGAACGTGAAAACTCCACACCGACAGTCGCCCGAGGCGGGAATTGAACCCGGGTCCCTGGCGCTGTGAGGCAGCAGTGCTAACAACTGAGCCTCCGTGCTGCCCCGTAATTCTATTATTAAATGTGAGAAAACAGCAAAAGAAAGATGAGTTGGCCTGAAATCGAAATCGGAACTAATGCAGTTTTGGATTTTTTTTTAAAGCTATGCTTAAACTTCACCTCACCTCAGACATCCATAAAGAGATTTCAGCTACTTATCTGAGACCACATAAATATCGAACATCATCAAACAGGGAACGTGCAGGAAGCACGTTCCAGAACCAGGAGTCAGAATGCAAATGATTGTTTTTGTTACTTCATTTACTTTGCAAAGATAGGGGATAGTGAATATTATAGCTTAAGTTCGTTCTCTGTTAGTAAAGACAGTATAGATCTGAACGGCTTCATCAACTGTACACAAGGATTTATTTGTATGAAGAAAATGTAATTTTGTATATAACTCTGTGTATTGCGCCCTGCTGTTGCTTCAGCTAAAATGCCAAGAGGTTGATTGCAAACACAGAGAATGGTGAACATCAAGGCTTCATTTCTTCTCTGTATGTAAAGAGTGTATAGATGTGAACACCTTCGTTAATTGTACATGTACATAAGGATATATTTTTATGAAGAACGTATATTTTTGCAAGAAAATCCATACGCTAGTGTACAGAAACGAACTACTTTAGTGACTATTTGCGTCCATGAAGATACTTTTATGAATAAAGTATGTTTCTG
The DNA here is from genome assembly GCF_037043375.1 of Chiloscyllium plagiosum. NCBI lineage: Eukaryota > Metazoa > Chordata > Chondrichthyes > Orectolobiformes > Hemiscylliidae > Chiloscyllium > Chiloscyllium plagiosum. Next base: position 13,294,210 of record NW_028270178.1, on the reverse strand, counting down.
AAATTTAAAAAAAAATGAGGACAGAGTGTTGCGAAAGATGGACTTGGTCTCATCGCCACCGAATGCTCCAGGTAGATGGATCGCTCCTTATCACCTGCCCCTCATGCAAAGAGAAACACCTTTGACCACAGTCTCTCAGGAAGTGGAGAGTAGGTAGCTTTCATGAGACCCTTCGGAAAAATCTGAGTGTGGGTTCTGTCGCGCGGTTCCCTGGGCAGGCTGTCAGATTCACTTGGTAGAATGCCTCAACAGCAGCATTTTTCAAACAATTACCAAGACATGCCATGGTTAGTGTCGAGAAGAATACTGCCTGTCAGAATCCACATATATGCCCGGTGGATCTGTACCACCACACGCTGCCCTCGAAGCTGTTGGGGGTGTGGGAGTGTGGAGACTACAGACTATCACACATCTCCTTCTGGAATTTGCCTTTGCCAAGTCTGCAACAGACATCGACTGCGCCTGGAGGACCAAGAGGTTGATAAAAAGACGCTCATCGATGTGTCCAAAACTTGTTGGTCTTCCAGAACAAGGAGTTGATCCTGACCAAGTGTTGCAGATGGGCACATTCCAAGGTCCAGAACTATTTTGTGAGGGCCACGCGATAGCTTGAGGCAGATGCCTCCATGGTGCAGTGGCGAAAGAACACCATTTAAAGGTCTTTCAGCCAATGCACGATGAAGCTCCGTTCAATTATGGGATCCTTCCAGTGCCTCAAATGCACTTAAGTATTGCCTTTATGTGTAAGAGATGTCTTTGGCTTTTTGGAGCGAGACAAACTCCTTTCTTTGTCCCTTGTCATGCTGTTGTACAGAACCATCCTACATTTGTGACTATTTCTATATGAAGGTCTTTCAAATGGATGAAATATATTTTTGAAGTAAAAAGAAATGCATGAATGTGGTATAATAGAATATTGATAATTGAAAAATGACTACGCCAGTTCATATTCGACGCGTGATTTAAAGCTATATTTATAGGCGATGTATTCAATACAATAAGATAGAAAGGAAATTTTCCTCGCAATCCCACCTAATTTCTTCAGAATGCCTCTGTCTCAACCTTTCAAAGTTAAAACTCATACAACAACAGGTTATGGTCCAACAGGTTTGTTTGAGAGCACTAGCTTTCAGAGCCCTGTTCCTTCATTAGGTGGCTATCAAGCAGGACCATAAGACACAGAATTTATAGCAAAACCTTTCAAGGTCATGCAACTGAAATGATACATTGAACAAACCTAGATTGTTGTTAAGTCTTTCACCTTTTAGAATAGATTGCAGGTTTCGGTTCATTAAATGGGAGGGTGAACAGCCTTGGCCTTGGTGCATATCGGCACCAACGATATAAGTAAAGAACAAGATGAGGTCCTGAAAACAGAACTCAGGGAACTGGGAGAGAAGTCAAAAAAGGAGGACTCAAAGGTACTGATCTCGGGATTACTACCAGCGCCACGTGCGAGCCAGCGTAGAAATGAAAAAATAGGCAGGATGAACACGTGGCTTCAGGGGTAGTGGAAGAGGGAAGGGTTCAGATTGTTTGAACATTGGGACCAGTTCTGGGGCAGGTGGTACTATTACAAATTGGATGGTCTCCACTTGAACCAGACTCGAACCAATGTCCTTGGGGGAGTTTTTGCTGCTGCTGTTGGGGAGGTTTTAAACTAATGTGGCAGAGGGCTGGGAACGAGAAAAGAAGACAGGTAGACAGCGAGGTGGAAACTGGAGACTATAAGAATCATAGAGTTAGCATTATTAAGGGGAAGAGTAGGCAGAGAGGAAATGAATGCAAAATGACTGGTGGCCTGAAGTGCATATACTTTAATGCAAGGAGTATAGTGGGAAAGGCAGATGTACGTAGGGCTTGTATTGGTATTTTGGAGTATTACATTATTGCAATCACAGATACTTTGTTGAAGGAAGGGCATGATTGGCAAATAAATGCTCCAAGATATAGACGCTTCAGATAGGAAAGGGAGAGAAGTAAAAGGGGCGGGTGGCGGAGTTGTATTGCTGGCAAGGGAAGGTATCACGGCTACGCTAATGGAGGACACTATGGAGCGCTTGAGTCGTGAGACATTATGGGTGGAATTGAGAAATAGGAAGGGTGCAGTTATATTGTTGGGGCGAGATTACAGGCATCCCTAAAATGAGCATGAGGTAGAAGAAAAAATAAGTCAAAAGATTATGGAAAGATGTAGATGCAACAGGGTGATGGTGATAGGAGATGTTAATTTTCCCAACGTTGACTGTGATACACTTCGTGTCAGAGGTCTGGAGAATTTTCCAGAGCAGTATTTCAATAGTCCGACGAGGAAAGGCGCCATATTGGACCTGGTGTTGGGGAATGAGCCAGGCCAGGTGGTAGAAGTCGTGGTGGGGGATTTCCTTGGGTACAGTGACCACAATTCCATAACTCTTACAATACGCATAGACAAAGGTGATTGTGGTCTAAAGGGAAGAGTACTAAACTGAGCCAAAGCCAATGAATCAAAATTAGGCAGAAGCTAGGAAATGTGGATTGGGGGCAGCTATTTGAAAGGAAGTCCACATTTGATATGTGGGAGACTTTCAAAGATAAGCTAAAGATAGTGCAGATTAGGCATGTCACCTTGAAACCAAAGGATAGGAAAAACAAGATTCATGAACCGTGGATGACAGGAGAAATAATACGACTAGTCAAGAAGAAAAGGGAAGCATACATAAGGTCCAAGCAGCTAAGAACAAAACAGGCCATGGAGGAATATTAGGATAATAGGATCAGTCTTAAACGAGGAATCGTGAAGGCAAAAACGGGACATGAAATAACTTTAGCAAGCAGAATTCAGGTGAATCCCAAAGACTTTAATTCTTATATAAGAAGCAAGCAGGTAACTAGAGAAAGGACTGGTCCACTAAAGGATAAGGAAAGAAGGCTATATGTCGAACCTGAGAAAATGGGTGAGACTTTGAATGATTACTTTTGTATCAGTGTTCACTGAGGAGAGGGACATGATGAATTTTGAAATTAGAGATCGAAGTTTGGTTACTCCGGATCACGTTGACATAAGTAGCGAATATATGTTAAGGAGGACAAATCCCCACGACCTGATGGGATCTCTGCCAGGTTGCCTAGGCAGGCTATAGAGGAAATAATTGGGACCATGACAGATATCTTTGTAGCATCCTGAAACACAGGTGAGGTTCCAGAGGACTGGAGGGTTAATTATCTTGTCCCCTGTACAAGAAAGGTAGTATGGAAATTCTGTGTAACTACGGACCAGTGAGCCTGATGGCAATGGTGGGAAAGTTGCTGTGGAAGGTACTGAGGGATGACATCGATTTATATTTGGAAAAGAATGGGCTTATCAGGCAACATGATTTTGTGCGGGAGAGACCACGCCTTACCAACTTAATAGAGTTCTTTGAGGAAGCGACCAAGCTGATAGATGGAGGAAGGACAGTAGATGTCATAGCCATGGACTTTAGTCCGGCGTTTGATAAGGTTTCCCATGGTAAACAAATGGAGAACGTGCTGTCACATATTCCGCAGGGTGTTCTAGTTAGGTGGTTAAGAACTGGTTGTGCAACAGGAGACAGAGAGTAGTCGCTGAAGGGAGTTGCTCAAAATGGAGAAAGGTGAACGGTTGTGTTCCACAGTAGTCAGTGCTGGGGCCACTGTTGTTTGTAACATACATAAACGACCTGGAAGAGGGCACTGTTGGTATGATCAGCAAGTTTGCAGATGACAGGATGATTGGTGGAGTAGCAGGAATCACAGAAGACTGTCATAGAGTCATAGAGACGTACAGCATGGAAACAGACCCTTCAGTCCAACCCATCCATGCCGACCAGATACCCCAACCGAACCTAGTCCCACCTGCCAGCACCCGGCCCATATCCCTCCAAACCCTTCCTGTTCACATACCCATCCAAATCCTCTTAAATGTTGCAATTGTACCAGCCTCCACCACGTCCTCTGGCAGCTCATTCCATACATGCACACCCCTCTGCATGAAAAAGTTGCCCCTTAGGTCTCCTTATATCTTTCCCCTCTCACCCTAAACCTATGTGCTCTAGTTCTGCACTCCCCGACCCCAGGGAAAAGACTTTGTCTATTTATCCTATCCATGCCCCTCATAATTTTATAAACCCCTATAAGGTCACCCCTCAGTCTCCGACACTCCAGGGAAAACACCCCCAGCCTGTTCAGCCTCTCCCTGTAGCTCAAATCCTCCAACCCTGGCAACATCCTTGTCAATCTTTTCTGAACCCTTTCAAGTTTCACAATATCTTTTTGATAGGAAGGAGACCAGAATTGCACGCAATATTTCAACAGTGGCCTAACCAATATCCTGTCCAGCCGCAGCATGACCTCCCAACTCCTGTACTCAATACTCTGACCAATAAAGGAAAGCATACCAAATGCCTTCTTCACTATCCTATCCACCTACGACTCCACTTTCAAGGAGATTTGAACCAACACTCCCAGGTCTCTGTTCAGCAACACTCCCGAGGACCTTACCATTAAGTGTATAAGTCCTGCTAAGATTTGCTTTCCCAAAATGCAGTACCTCGCATTTATCTGAATTAAACTCCATCTGCCACTTTTCAGTCCATTGGCCCATCTGGTCCAGATCCTGTTGTAATCTGAGGTAACCCACTTCGCTGTCCACTACACCTGCAATTTTGGTGTCATCCGCAAACTTACTAACTGTACCTCTTATGCTCACATCCAAATCATTTATGTAAATGACAAAAAGTAGAGGATCCAGCACCGATCCTTTTGGCACTCCACTGGTCACAGGCCTCCAGTCTGAAAAGCAACCCTCCTACACCACCCTCTGTCTTCTACCTTTAAGCCAGTTCTGTACCCAAATGTCTAGTTCTCCCTGTATTCCATGAGATCTAACCTTGCTAATCAGTCTCCCATGGGGAACCTTGTCGAACGCCTTACTCCAGTCCACATAGATCACACCTACTGCTCTGCCCTCATCAATCCTCTTTGTTACTTCTTCAAAAAACCTCAATCAACTGTCAACGAATACAGGAGAATTTAGATATTCTGGAGAGTTGGGCGGAGAAGTGGCAGATTGAATTCAATCCAGGAAAATGTGAGGTGATGCATTTTGGGAAGTAATTCTCGAGTGAATTATACAGTGAACGGAAGAGCATTGGGAAAAGTTGATGACCAGAGAGATCTGGGAGTTCAGGTCCTTTGTACCTTGAAGGTTGCCGCACAGGTGGATAAAATGGTCGAGAGGGCATATTATATGCTTGTCTTCATAGGACAGGGTATTGAGTGTAAGAACTGGCACGTCATGTTAAAATTGTACAAAGCATTGGTTTGGCCGCATTTAGAATACTGTGCACAGTGCTGGTCACCATATTACCAATTGGATGCGGACATTTTGGAGAGGGTGCAGAGAAGGTTTACGAGGACGTTGCTTGGTATGAAAGGTGCGAGCTATGAAGAGAGGTTGAGAAGGTTTGGATTGTTTTCATTAGAAAAAAAAAGGAGATTGAGGGGGGACATGCTTGAGGTCTACAAAATCATGAAGGGTATCGACAGGGTAGATAGAGATAAGCTTTTTTCACACAGTGAAGGATTCAATAACGACAGGTCGCACTTTCAAGGTGAAAAGTGAAAAGTTTAAGGGGAATACACGTGGCAAGTACTTTACACAAAGGATGGTAGGTGCCTGGAACACGTTGCCAGCAGAGCTCGGAGAAACAGGCACTGTAGATTCATTTAAGATATTTCTGGATAAAAACATGAGTAGGTGGGGAGAAAAGGGATACAGATGCTTAGGAATTGGGCGACAGGTTTAGACAATGGATTTGGATCGGCTCAGGCTTGTAGGGCCAAAGAACCTGGTCCTAGGCTCTAAATCTTCTTTGTTCTTCCTTGTTCTTTCTATGCCAGTACTTGTTTTAAGTCACATTCTCTAGACAACTTAAGGTTTTCAAAAAAAAGTGACATCAGAGCGCAAACAATGCATTGAAGTTGTGAGGCTAGAGTCTGTCTGTATCCCAATCGTGAGTCAGACTGATTCTATTTCCAAAGTGGAATTTAAAAAAAATACATGGAATGATTTCCTGCATTGACTGCCTGCAGATTGTGTATTTTTGAGCAAAATAGAATGTTCCTGCAAACATAATTCTGCAAATCCAAATGCAGCCTGATTGACTTATATATGTGTCGTGGGGCTGAGAGAGAGAGTGCATGTGCATGTGAGTATATGTATGTTAGTGTGAGTACACGTGAGACGGTGTGTATTATCGTGTGTACAAGATTGGTAAACTGTGGGAGTGTGATTGTGTATAAGCTTGTGAGCGGGTGTATACGTGGGTTTGAGTGTGGGGACTGTATGTCTGTGTGTGTACGAGACAGAGAATGTGCGTGAGTGCATGAAAATGTAAGATGGTGTGTGTGCGTCCATGAGAGAGAGAGTGTATAATGTAGTGCGGTCACCTCTAGTGTGACATGAACCCAAGGTACCAGTTGAAGCCATCCTGATGGGTCACAAACTTAGCTATCAGCCTCTGCGCAGCCACTTTGCGTTGTTGCATTTAATCGTAGCTACTATCAACTTTTCAAAAGAGAGTTAGAGTTTGCACAGTGTTCTTGGCCCTGTACTGGAAAGCAAGACATGTCATGCTTTCAGTTGTAACAGAAGTCAATGATTTGAAAATCCACATAGAATTTGTCATTTACTGTCCTCTTAAACTAAAGTTAACAGGAAGCATTTATTTCTCCATTTCAGCCATGGGAGTTGAGAGAGCGGAAGCCAGGGGGCAGCTGGGAAGTGAAATTTAAACATTAAATGCTTACCTCATGAATCAACTGAGCGAAGGCTGAACAGGAGTGGAAGCGTACATGGCAACTGCTAGGTACATGAACTAATATATTCGGGCAGTGATTAAACCTGAAACACTACACGTGTAACGTTATGTATCCGTCTTCCTCTTCCTATCTAATAAAAGACTCAATATGGAGCGTTAATCAGGTAAGGATTTTAAAAAATCTTTTTGGCAATTTAGATCGGAGAGCGTGTGTGTATCTGCACACACACACACCACACACACACACACGGAGACGCACATAGATGCACACAGTCATACATACATGGTCATGCATGCACACGGTCACACATACCCATACACACATGCACACAGGAACACACAGACACAAACAGAAATACACAGAGACATACACACACGCGCATACAGACACACAGTAAGAGAAAATACATGCACACAGATACATATATGTACACACACTCAGAAAGAAACACACACAGAATCAAACATACACACATTCACACTGCCACATGCAAGGTCACACATACGAATTTACTCTTGCACACGGCCTCTCACAAACAGACAAGGTCACACAAACTCAAACAGTCTCACAGACCCACATCAAGTCATACGCACACACGCAGTCACACACACACACGTTCACACACAGACACCTTCACACACAAGCAGTCACATACACACACAGACATGCGCACACACATAGTCACTCACATCCACACATTCACACTCACATCCATGCAGTCACACTGTCACACACATGGTCAGAATCACACAGACATGTGGTCACTAACACTTGTGGTCTCACACACATGTATGGCCCCATACACGCATACACGATCTCTAACATGCAGTATCATACACACAGAAAAGCACAGTCACTCACAGACACACGGTCCCATGCGCACAGTCAGTCACACATGCACACAAACACACACACACGCACACATATAAGCAGTCACACGCACTGGCATGGTCTCACACGCACATACACACACACACACAGCAATTCACACACACACACAGCAATTCACACACACACACAGCAATTCACACACACGGTGACATCATCACACACAGATATGATCACACAAACACTGGTGGTCACCCACACATGCAATCTCACATCCACACACGCAGTCACACACATGCATCAACATACGCATGGTCACACACACACATACATGCAGTCTCGCGTGCATATGGTATGTCACACACGTGGTCAATCACACACACAATCACACACAAATTCAGTCACTCACCCCAACACACATGGTCTCTCTCTCACACACACATACACACACAGACATACACAGACTCACACACAACTGTGGTCTCACACACACAAATGCAGTGACACACACACGCTATCACATGCAAACACATGGTTATCCACAAACGCAGTCACTCAAACGCTCATGGTTTCTCACAAACACACACACACGCACGTTCACACACATACACGTGGTCACACAGTGGCCTGCACATGCACAGTCACACAAATGCATGGTCTCTCTCACACACACACGATCGCTTATACATGGTCTAACACACACAATTGATCTCTCACACACGTGTTCTCTCACACACTTGAGAACTCACACACGTGTGGTCCCACACGCAGTCACTCACACATCTGTGATCACATACAGTAACTTACACAAGCACAATCTCACACACACACACACGCGCACACACACACACAGGAAATCTCATACAAACATACAGTGACATGCACGTGGTCATATCCGCTCCAACAATCATTCGCAATCACAATCACACACAAGTAGTTGCATGCATGTGACCTCTCACACAACACATGATCACATAGTCATCCACATAGTTACTCTCTCACACACAGACACGCTCACACAAACACACATACACATTCACACACACATGCACACGAGCACACAGTCTTACAGCAATACGCAGTCACAGATACAGACACGTTGTCACATCCATACCACTCACACATGCACACGGTCACACAGTCACACATACATGTGGTCACTCGCATATATATGGTCACTCACATACAGTCACACACATGCGATCAGGCATACACACAGTCACTCACACGCAGTCATTGTCAGACACACGCACGAGCATTCAGATGCACAGACAGAGCAGTCACACATAATTGAGATTGCACAGTCACACAAATGGACACTCACAACTGCGTGCGCTCTTTTCTCACACACGCATACACACAGACACACATATGTGCACATATGCGCACACACACACACACACACACATATGGTCACATATGCGCTCACTCACACGTGTGGTCTCATAAACACATGCAGTCTCACACTTTTGCGCTTACACATGTGCATGCAGGTTCACACACTCATAGTCACACATGTATACACACACAGCCACTCATACAAACACATATATGATCTCAAACACATGGACACACATATGCATGTACACATTGTCTCCTGAATGTACGTGGTCACACTGTGACACACACAAACATGGTCAAATATTCAACATAACTTTAGTAAAGACAAATGAAATATATCCATTTAGTATCTCTGCCATATCCTTGTGTTCTGTGAGCATGTTAAAGTGCTCTCTCCTTATGGGCCTCACTTTATTCTTCCCTTTTGATAATGATTAATGTCTTAATATATAATTAAAGGTGAAAGTTAATATCTCATCATTTCCTGAAGGATTTATTCTAAAATCAGTAATGGATCCGGATGGCCAATGGCAATAAGAGTGAGGTCAGTGAAGCATCTAGATTAGAGCGGTGCTGGAAAAGCACAGTAGGTCAGGCAGCATCCGAGGAGTAGGAAAATCGACGCTTTGGGCAAACGTCCTTCATCTTGCTCCTCGGATGCTGCCCGACCTGCTGCGCTTTTCCAGCACCACTCTAACCTAGACACTGATTTCCAGCATCTGCAGTACTCACTTTTGTCCAGTGAAGCATCTAGTTGGAGTGTGACAATAAGAGTGAGGTGAGTGATTTACTTGGATGGAGAATGATAGCAAGACTGAGATCAGTGATGAATCTGGGTGGGCAGTGAAAATCAGAGTGATTTCAGTGTTGTATCTGAACAAAGAGTGACAGGGAAAGAGAAGTCTGGAATGTATTTGGATGTACAGTGAAGTCAGTCATGTCTACAATGCTGGAAGTCCATCTTGTTCACTGAGTCCCGTGCTCTCAGAAAAGGCAGTATATTCGCCTCACTTGTTTTTTCATGTGATTCCAGATCCTAGCAATGGGGGATGAGGAAGAATTGTTGACCTCAGCAGCAATGCATTCATTCACTAAGGTGGACGAGGTGGTTTTCGACTGGAGTGGGCAAAGTTCAAAATCATACAACACCAGGTGATATTCAATGGGTTTACTTGGAAGCACTAGCTTTCAGAGCACTGCTCCGTTATCAAGTAGTTGATGAAAGAGCAGCACTCTGAAAGGTAATGCTTCCGAATAAACCTGTTGGACTATTAGATGTTGCATGATTGTTAACCACATTCAGTGTGTGAAATGAATCATATTTTAATCAACCAGTGAAATGTTCTCGTTTATAGGGAGCAGCCCCTACCATAGAGTGCAGAAGAACAGCTCTGAGACATATATTCACACTTGGAATAAGCTGTTTCGCTGCAGAATCGATTGAAATAATTCATAATCTTGGGATGGAGCTCTTGATATTTGAGTGGGCAGCGTTATTGCTGGCAGATTCCAGATTCTATTTTAGTTATTTCATGACAATGTTCGAAGCAGCATCACGTCTTCATAATTGGGATTAAACTCATCATTGCAATTAGTTTGTTCACTGACTGAAATGTGAAAAACAGCATCAAAACTGAGCAATGCTCTCACCTCGATCTCCCCAAGGAGCTTCGACTCAATATAAGGCAGCGTCCCTGGGACTGTATCAGCTCAGGATTTTAAACACGGAGCTTGTCAGCTGCCTGAAGGGACAAATCACCTCGCAGAGAAATGAATCTAACGATTGAACTTTTGGAAATAGTGTTTTACACCATCCTTGCATTTATCGGGATCCCTGGTATGGCATTATGATAAGTGAACTTGTATTAATCTGCTGCTGATACGCTCTTTGCTGTCATGTCACAAGCTCACTAGCTGGTCAGCATTATTCAGAACCTGGATAATTCACCAGCAATTCACTGAGCAGCATTCTAGGTACAATTCTCTGCTGATAGAGACTCCCAACTTCACTGCTGCTGCTGCTGCATGTTCTGATCTCAGTGTTCTGCCATCTGTTCTGGTTTCATGCGGTTTGAAGGTATGAGGAGTGATCATGCAAATTACTTCTGCAGAAGGGTCTCTGGAAATGTTACATTAAACTCTGCTTTCTCTCCACCGATGTTCCTGGCATGCTGAGTAATTTCTGCTTTTGTTATTCAGATGAGGACTTTGGGGAATCTAGAGTGAGGAAGCACAGTCTGAGAATTAGGGCCAGAGTGTTCAGGAGAGATGTTTGTCAGCACTATGACGCACAAAGGTCGGGAAAGTTTGAAACTCTGTTCCAGAAACCGCAATGGAGATCCTGAATTTTAAATCAAAGACAGATTAGTTTTTTGTTATAACAAAGGAGTTGAAGTATATGCCGCATGAAAAAATAAACAGAAGTTGCTGGAAAAGCTCAGCAGGTCTGGCAGCATCTGTGAAGAGAAATTAAAGTTAACGTTTCAGGGCTGGGGACTCTTCCTCAGAATGAACCTGAAATGTTAATTTTGATCAACTTCGGTTTGAAGCGTCTGAGTATTGTGAATATGCAGTCTGTTTTGATTCGTAAAGCCTCATATAATTACCCTCCCTTCTGGAAATTCTCTTCTCCTCAGCCCGTCTGGTCAGGAGATTCAAATCTTGACAGAATGTCCTCCTAATCTCTGTTCCTCGAGACATTTTTCATGTGCAGATGTGTGGAATTCCAGTCTAAACATCACAGTCTGACACTTTTACGTTGTCACTAAAGGAGCTCTGTATGCTCTGATATGCTGCACTTGCACAAGACACTTGGAGCAATCTTGACTGATCATTGGTTTCCCCTTCTGTTGAGGCTCTGATCAGGATTTGGTCCAATGCTACGAACCGGGGATGACCTGATCCAAGGGGAAAAGGAGAGTATGGTTTATTGACAGTCTAATCGCCAGTGCTATGATTTATTTGGGAACCGGGTTTTTTCATCAGGTTCTGTTTTGGCCAAAATTGGAGCTGAGACCTTTAAGAATCTATTACAGATATTCACGCAGTTATTTTACAAGTGAACATAATCAAAACCTTCCTTCTGCTTTCTACGGAGGGCTGGTGAGTTCAGTCTTTGTCCACACACCACAATCTTTAGAGTCATTGGGCACTCAGGTGTGTCTCAGATTCTTAAAATTGCACACTCAGTCTAGAGATTGTGGAGTTTGGACGAAGACTGAACTCATGGCCCCTCACTCAATGAATTTCACTCAATCCCTCCAACTTCCACTCACAGGGTGCGCTGATTTTTGTGGTAAAATCTTATTGTTACTGTCTGGAAAAGGCAGGGGGTTTCTGATCAGTAATTCACCACGTCATTTGGTATTTGTCTTCCACAGTTAATTTGCTGGCAATTGTCATCTTTTCCCGGGGAAAGTGTGATGTTTCCCCTTGCACAACTCGCTATCTGGTGGTCATGGCAGCTGCCGATCTGATGGTCATTATCACTGATATTCTGCTGACGAGTTTTCGCTTTTATTATTATCCTCAGTCTTTCCTGTCCATCACTCCTGTTTGCAGTGTTATTGGGGCCCTGATACGTGCAGCAAGAGACTGTTCTGTCTGGTTCACGGTCACTTTCTCGTTTGACCGATTTGTGACGATTTGTTGTCAGAAGCTGAGAACAAAATATTGCACTGAGAAAACGGCTACTGTTGTCTTAGCAACAACCTGCATCCTGCTCTGTCTGAAAAACATCCCTTTCTACTTTGAATATGAACCTATGATGATAATCAACAATGTGCCATTCTACTGTTATACAAAATCAAGCTACTTCACTGAGACTTGGTGGGTGGCATTAGATTGGCTTGATATGGTTTTAACCCCTTTACTGCCATTTGCTTTGATTCTTTTGTTCAATGCTCTGACAGTCAGGCATATTTTAGTGACCAGTCGAGTCCGGAAGAGGCTGAAGGGTGAGAGTATAGGTGAGAATCACAGAGACCCAGAGATGGAGAGTAGAAAGAAGTCTGTAATTTTGCTCTTCACCATTTCTGGAAGCTTCATCCTCCTGTGGTTAATCGTTGTCATAGATTTCTTATATTATGCCATCCAAAAAATCCACCCTGATGATTACGCACCTTTTCTGTACCACTTCAGTATTGTTGGTTTTATGCTGCAGAACCTAAGTTGTTGCACAAACACATTCATTTATGCAGCAACGTTGTCTAGATTTAGAGCGGAGATATGTAATGCAGTAAAGTACCTGTTTGAAAAACTTTCTTGCGCTTTCAATAAATAAAAGTCATTTGTGAAGATCACAGTAGATATCTATGGTTTCCACACGATACATATCATTTTTAATTCTCACTTGCGGGATGTGTGCGTCACCGCTTCGCTCAAAATTCAATACCCATGCCTACATAACGCCACTATGAAGGAGTTGTCAGCTGTCATCTTGAACTGCTGCAATCCATGTGCTGTAAATAGATTCTCCTCGCCCTGCGGGAGGGAATTTTTGAATCTTGACCCAACGACAGTGAAGAAACGGCAGCATGGTGAGAGATTTGCAGGGGAAGTTGCAGGCAGTGATGTTCCCTTGTATCTGTTGCCCTTGTCCTTCTAGATCGAATTGGTGTGGGCTCGCAAGGTAATGTCTCAGGGTCTTTGGTGACGTTTTACAGTATTCCACGAAGATGGTATATTCTGCTGTTACAGAGCATCCTTGGAAGAGGGACGGGATGTTAGTGGCTGTGGTATCAATCAAGAGGGGTCTGCTTTGTCCTGGATGGTGCAGAGCTTCTTGAGTGTTATTGGATTTGACCCAACAAGGGAAAATGGGGGATATTCTATCACACTCCTCACATAGAGTACTCAGGACCAGTGCAGGGTCAGTGTTGAACTGGGGACCTGCGAATTCCTCATTGTAGCACATTCCAAAGGAATTGTCTGGGGAAGTGGAATTTACTCCTGGATAAAGGCTGTCAGCCTGGAACCCTCTGTAAGTCTCCAACAAATCAGATGCTTTGGTGGGTTTTGATGAAATTAAATAGAAACGTTCATCAGAAAATGTTTGACGATTAAATATCTGGTCTCACTGCTCAGTAACAATTCAACAGAGTGTAGACTTATGTCACAAACAGCTACTATGAGCATCTTCGACGTGAAAAATTGGATCATGTGATTACAAGACCAATCTTAACAAATGGCTGGGCTTGCTATTTGTCAGCATCAATCTTCCCAATCCAATGGGCTGCTACTCTAATGCATTCTCATCAGGCATTTCCTGTCAATGTGTGCAGAGTCCTAATGATGCAACCAACCTCTCATGTTTTGAAAATGATACAAGACTACCCTCTGATGGCCTCCCCTCACTAGTGCAGTTGGGAGTGACGCAAGGTGAAAATCCTCATGGATTCAGTTAGTGACGCGGAGAGGGAGTTCATACTCTCACTGCACCATCCAAACTGACAGCATCATCCACAAACACGTGTATATACACACACACGCACACACACACACACACACAAGCACAAATAGGTCTCCCTCTGATGTGGACTGAAACGTTACTCACAAACTCTTAGATATTCATAGCAAACTCTGTTCCCGTCAATACCTTCATGTTGAAATGTTGTACTATCCAGTCAGAAATTGTCACAAGTCTGGAAGTTTTGTCTTCACTGGATTTACGACATCTTCCATCAGCATTGCACAGAGTGGTAGAGTTTTACACCACGAAAGCAGACCCTTCGCACCAACTTATCCATGCTGAGCAGATATCTTAATTTAATCTAGTCCCATTTGCCAGAATATGGCAAATATCCCTCTAAACCCTTCCTATTCATATACCCATCCAGATATAAATGTTGCAATTGTACCAGACTCCACCACTTCCTCTGGCAACTTATTCCACACACATATCACCCATTGGGTGAAAAAGTTTAAATCCCTTTTAAATCTTTCCACTCTCACCTTAACCCGAAGACCTCTAATTCTGGACTGCCAAAACCTAAAGCAAAGACGTTATCTGTTCATCCTAAACATGCATCTCTTGATTTTTATAAACTTCTATAAGGTCACCCCTCTCCTCCAATGCTCCAGGAAAAACAGACACAACCTATTGAGACTTTCCAGTAAATACAGTTTATACTCGGTAATGATATCGCTGGATGACAGGTGGGAGTGATGTTTACTGTAGTTGAATACCCAGTAAAAAATCAAATAACTAATGCGTTATATGAACTAATCTAAATGCATTGCATTGGTCCATATCTCAGCTACACCTTGAATCATGAGTGTTTGATAATCAGTGGAGATAGTTTAAACCCAACATTGGCGCCGTTTATTTGCAGTAACAAACGCAGATATTCCTTTCGTGTTTAATTTTAAGGACGCCCCAGCCTCTCATCCATATTCAATCAAAAGGAATAAGACAACAGCAGCCTGATAAATGAAGACTTCTGACTACGTAAACCGAGACAGATTGCTCTTTCTATAATATATGCAATGCCAAGTTGATCCATCTAGTTTAGGAACTAACGCTGATGGCAACGCCCAGCTCAACTGTCTTTGAGTCAGCACTGCTCTCTTGACCTGTTCTATCTGCTCCAGTCTCCCCAGCAATCTCTCACAATTGCCCCGCACCTGCATCCACCAATCTTGCCACCGACCCTATCCCTAGCCCCGCCTCCTCCATTTACTTCCATTTGGGCGGCACGGCGGCTCAGTGGTTAGCATTGCTGCCTCACAGCACAAGGGTCCCAGGTTCAATTCCAGCCTCGGGCGACTGCCTGTGTGGAGTTTGCACATTCTCTCCATGTCTGCGTGGGTTTCCTCCGGGAGCTCCGGTTTCCTCCTACAATCCAAAGATGTGCAGGTCAGGTGAATTGGCCATGCTAAATTGCTCATAGTATTAGGTGCATTAGTCAGGGGTAAATATAGGGTAATGGGTCTGGGTGGGTTGCTCTTCGGAGGGTCGGTGTGGACTTGTTGGGTCGAAGGGCCTGTTTCCACACTGTAGGGAATCTAATCTAATCTCTCATTCCACTTTTCCCTCCACATTCCTGATGCAGTGGTTGTAGTCGAAATTCCACTGTCCTGGTCCTGGGACACTGCCTGACCTGCTGTGCTTTTCCAGCGCCACCCTTTTCCACTCTGACTCTCCAGCATCTGCTGTCCTCACTTTCTCCTCCTTTGACCGATTTGTGACCATTTGTCAGAAGCTGAGAACAAATTGTTACACTGACAAAACTACGACTGTGGTTCTATCAGCAACCTGCACTGCACTCTTCCTGAAAAACATCCCCTTCTACTTTGAATAGGAAACTCGGGTGATCATGAACAATGTGCCATTCCACTGTGAAGTAAAATCAAGCTGATTTACTACGACTTGGTGTGTGGCAATAGGTTGGCCTGATCCGGTTTTAACCTCTTCACCAGCGTTCGCTTTAATTCTGTTGGTCAATGCTCTGACAGTCAGACACGTTTTAGTGACAAATCGAGTTCGGACGAAGCTGAAGGATGAAAATAAAGAAGATAATCCCAGAGACACAGACATGGAGAGCAGAAGGAGGTATGTGATTTTTGCTCTTCACTATACTTGGGAGGGTCATCCTCCTCTGGTTAATCACTGTAATACATTTCTTCTGTTACGTTATTCATGTAATCAATCCTGAACCACTTCACTGTTATTGGTTTTATGCAGCAGATGTTATGTTTTTGCAGAAATATATTTATTTATGCTGTAACCTGTGGATTCCCCACTGTAGCATAATCCCAAGGAATTGACCAAGAAAAAGAATTACTCGGTAATTGCTATCAGCTTGCAACCCTCTATACGTCTCCATCAAAATAAATCCTTCGCAGGAGTTTATGGACATTAACTAGAACAGTTAATCAGAAAATAATTGACTATGACATACATGATCTCACTCTGTGAATCTATAAGTCTATTATTTTCAGCATCCGTTGCAAGCACAGAATACAATATTTTCTGCCATATACTGGGTTTAATTGGACATTGTAATCTAGTTGTTAATTTTGAACATGAAGTTGGAATTTGCGATGTTGTAACCATTCTGGGCCCTTCGCAATTCCACGGGGTATAAATCCAAAGCTCTGCAACTATGCTGCCTCCGACTTTAACTCTGAGAGTTGGCCTGAAACACTAAGTTTTTTTATTTTCATTCTGTTGTTCAACACGCTAATAATCAGACATATTTTAGTGGCTAGTCATGTCCACAAGGGACTGAAGGATCAGAGCATAGGTGAGCATCAAAATAACCCAGAAATGGCGAGAAGGAGGTTCATGAGTATACTTTTCTCTGTATCCTGCAGTTTATGCTTTTGTCGTTAGTAATTATTCCATTCGTCAACTACGAGAACGTTGCAGGAAAAAATCTCAACTATTATACTGGTTCTGGAAATATCTTCCTGCAAATTGCGCTTATGCTGACTGAATTAAATTGTTGCACAAACACAATTAATTATATTGTGACACAGTCCAAGTTCAGAGACCAGTTCAAAAGCATGTTGAAATACTCACTCACATTATTGATATTTTTTCGTAAATAAAAAGGAGTACTAAGCCAAGCCAGAGACAAGTTCCACATTTTATGAACACGTGAAATTTAGACATCTTCTTTGTATCGAATTGGACTGAGAAGTGCTTATGCCCAAGGAATTTAGGATAGAATACCATAGCCTCCCTCCCCCCATCTCTCTCTCTCTTTAATGGCAAGCCACTATTCTGGATATAGAGGGAAGTGGACACATGAGAAAAGAAATGCAGTCACAAGTTTAAGAAGTGAACATGCTAGGACTGGAGATAAAGAACTGTTGGAGTGAAGTCACTGTCAACTGGTCTCATAGTGACCGTTTAACCATTGCCATAAAACGCTTCTGGAATACGAATGCCATTTTGGGGGAAAAGAAATTGTCATCTGTAATTGATCAAGCCCACTTGTAACTTACAGTTGGCATCAATGTAATTGACATAGCGAGTTTTGAGAAGATTTTATAGCTCAGGCTGAGGTTCTGGAAGTAGCTTTGATCGCTGAGCTGGGAGGTTCAGTTTCAGACGTTTTATCACTCTACTAGGTAACATCTTCAGTGCACTTCAGGCGAAGCAGTGTACAAGATTCCTTCTTTCTGTTTATATGTTAGGGTTTCTTTGGGTTGGTGATGTTACGTCCAGTGGTGATGTCATTTCCGGTGGTGAAATCTAAATCTTGCCATTTTAGGTGCATTTATTTATAGGCGTGTAAAGTGCTGTCTCTGAAGCTTTGGTAAATTTCTGCAGGACACACTGCTACGACTGAGTGTTGATGGTGGAGTGGTTGGATGTGTTGCCAATGAAGCATACGGCAATCACAACTTGCAATTATAGTGTTAGTGTTCTGACAATGTCCTGCATTTACCGAGTTGCATAATGATTTTCATCTGCTCCTGCGTTTCCCAATCTGATTGCAGCGTCCCTGACCAACTGCCACTTCAGTTTTGTGACCAGCATAAGTAAGAAACCATGTGACCACATTCAAACTACCTAAACCTCATAATCAACTATGCCAATTGCCCTTCACAAAATTTATATTGTTGTGACTGCTCATGTACTGTGTTGCTAATTGAGTTTATTAATGTAAAATAACTTGTTCCTCTTAGCATTTTGATTTTTTATCCATTACCAGTTTGGGAAGAGTGTAAAATCTTTTAAACATTTCGTTGAATCTAACAACTTGACATGCTTGCCATAGAAAATATCACGCCATGTGGTATTTTTTCCTCGATTATTTATTTACTTATTCTGTTTGTCTATTTTTTCCAACACAAGTCATTATTTCATTCTATGCTTGCATCAATTGTTCCATTGCAAGTTAACACCATCTGTGGTGCAACTGAGTGAGGAGTATAATCTGAGGCATTTGTTGTGATTTAGTACATGTTCAGTTGATGTTTTTGTTCTGACTCTAGTCATAAAAAGGTGTATCTTTATTTTTCATCCAGTTAACTCCGTAGGAATTGTGATCCTGAATTGAGGCAATTGTGGACTCTCCAAATGCACTACTCGCTATTTGTTGGCAATGTCTACAGCAGACATACTTCTTGTCATTCTTAATGTCTTACTTGAACGAATTAACATTCTTTATTTCCCAGTTAATTTCTTATTCATCACTCCTGTGTGCCCTTTGAGAGTTGTTTTGCAATTTGCAGCCCTGGACTGTTTAGTTTGGTTCACGATTGCCTTCACATTTGATCAGTCTGCAGCAATTTGTTGCCGACTCTAAGAGGAAAATGCAGCGGTTATAATAACTGTGAGTGCGGTCAGCTGTTTGCAGTCAATTACATGGTATTTTGCATTTATTCCTTTATTTGTTATTGACAATGTGCCATGGTTTTGTATTGCAGTACCAGACTATTATACATCATTATTTTGGAAAGTGATTGTATGGATTAATACGATAATTACACCATTGCTTCCAATTGTATTAATTTTGGCACTCAATGCTCTCTCTGTCAGGAATGTTATAACAGCCAACCGCATCCGCTGTTGCCTTCAGAACCAGGGAAATAGACAGAACAATACTGATCCAGAGTTGGTAATCCAGAGCAAATCCATCATCTTGCTCTTCACATTGTCTGCTTATTTTATATTGTTGTGGATGATGCATGTCATACCCTCTTTCAACTGTCAGGAAGCAACATATAATTATGAAGATGAAACGTTTAATGATCGAATATTTGTATTTCAAGAAATTGGATTCATGCTCTGGCTTTTGAATTCCTGCACCAACACCTGCATTTACGCTCTAGCGTATATCAATGGATTAAATATCCATTTACCATAATTATTAAAATATGCAAATCATTCAACAGGTCTGACGATTCTTTGAAAATGCATACTCAATCATAAAACAGAATTTCCAATTTGAAACAACTCGTGGAATTTCCCTTGCTGCATCAAATGAAAAGATTTCCATGTTCTAGGAATTGAAAAGGAGCCTCTCAGCCACTCAAGTGGGAAATACTCTGCTCTGCATTATAATTAACGAGTTGAAATTAGAATAATATTTCAACGGGATTGAGTATCTGTCAAAGACGATGCGGTTGAAAAGGCTGAGAATTTGTTTTTGTGCTCCTTTTGAGAACTTTTCCTATTTCGAATGTATTTTTACCTGTGCACTTCATTGTGAATAGATTTATGATCTTGTGTTGAACGGACAGCGGAAGCCTCATGTGAATATGTTCCATGACGAACTACCAAGGCAACTAAATGCAAAGATTAAACTGAAAACCTTCCAAAAATGCTTTCAACATGGATTTGATTTAACCGATATTAATCGCAGCTAGAACCATAATACCTAATATTCAAAACAGATTGCCGTGATTCACGTTCAATCTCGAGCTGTGCTTTCTATAACCAACTCGTCCGTTTGTTGCAAACCTTTACCCTAATATCAGTCTTTTAATCTACCCGACCGTCAGTTCTCCAGAACCTTCTTCGTTGGGTGTGCCTGGCATTTTTAAGCTGTTTTACAATGCTAGTTGAGGTTTGTGGTGCAATGATAACGATCTCTTTCAGTATTGTAAAACAAACCAACTGGTCATTTACCTCAGGAAGATATGAGGAGAAGGAGCCCCTATCTACATCCATGGAGCTGAGGTGGAGAGGGTCGAAGGCATCACTTTCCAATGACTGACCATAACCAACTACCTCCCACATAGATGCTACGGTCAAGACGGCAAAACAACGGCTGATCATCCGCAGGCATCTTCAGAAATTCGGCTTGGCCATAAAGACCATCTCCAACCTTTGCAGATGCACCATTGGCCGCAGTTTATCCAGATGCATAAATGCTTGGAATAGCCACCTCTCTGCCCAGGACCATAAGAAACTACAGAAAGTTGTTTGTACAGCCCAGACAATTATGGAAGCCAGAGACTCTATTTGCACTTCTCGTTGCTAAGGAAAGGCTGCCAACATCATCAAAAGTTCCTCACACTCCGTAATGATCTCTTTCTATCTCTTCCATCAGGCGGAAGATACAGAAGCTTAAATATAAGCGGCAACAATTTCAAAGAAAATTTCTTCCCTTGCATTATTAAATTGCTGAATAGATCTCTCCAACTTCATATAATGTTGATCTTACTAAGTTTGATCTAGCTTTGCGCATCTCCTATGCAGACCCAATCTTGCAGGCCTTATTTCCTCTCAGCACCCTATGAGCAGCCTGTCCTTCTTTACTTTGCTGTACCTCTACTGGTCGCAAACAAATCTTTTCATTGTATTTAGGTGCATGTGACTACAATAAAATAAACCAAATCATCACCCATCTCCAATGGTGACACTGTATTAATACTTTGTCCAATTTATTTCCAGGCACATGAAGTACTACACACAACGGTCCTCATCATACATGAAAGGCTCCCTGAACATTGAGACTGAGCACCAACACTGAAAGAAAGATTGAGCACTGACACTAATTATAAATAAAATTATTGACCACTGAAACGCACTGTGAAGGGAATCCTGACCCAGCCAAAATGTGTTAAAATAAAAGTGCACAAGTGGAAGATCTCCATTACACAGTGGGTACGCACATGGTACACATGGCGACAGACTCCCCACCAGCTATGAAAAATACCATTTAATGATTGAAATGAAACTGAATATCAAGTGACTGTGTTAAATCGTTCCTCTCTAACAAAGGATGCGTGACATTTGCTGGCTGAGTGGAACATTGTGTAAACGGTCTATAAAACCATAAGCTGTTCATCAATAATAACAGGAGGAGGCTGTTCGTCCTCAAGCCAACTCCACCATTCAATACGATGATGCTTAGTCCGCATTCCTCACATCCATTTTCCTGCACTTTCCGCACAGCGCTTGACTCTATGACTGATGAAAAATCTGTCTCTTTTCGCCTTAAATTTACATAGGGGTTCTGCTCCCTAAAACGAGATGCGACAAGGAGATCCGAAGAGTGGTAACTCTCTGAGGGAAGGAATTCCCCCTTTTCTCACTCTGAAATTGACGCCACTTAATCAAATTGCCTACATGGGCACAGCTCCAACAGCACTCAAGAAGCTTGATGCCCTGTAGGTCGAAGTAGCTCCCGCTTGAATGGCTTCACACCCACAAACATCCCCTCCATTTGTCACCAACATGAAATAGGAGCAGTGTGAACAATCTACAAGATGCACTGCAGAAATTCACCAAAGACCGTTGCATGCTACCTTCCAAGTCCATGACCACTTCCGTCTCAAAGGGCAAGACCAGCAGATAAATGGGAAGATCAATCCGTGCGACTTCTCCTGCAAGTCACCCAGTATCCAGAGTTGAAACCTATCGCTGTCCCTTCAGTGTTGATGGGGGAAAATCATAGAATTCCATCCCAAATGGCATTGTGGGTCACCCAAGAAGGCAGCTCACTATCAATTTCTCAAGAGGCAACTGGGGACGGGCAATAAATTCTGAAGAAGCTGCAAAGCCTGCATCATTGCACAAAGGAAATAAGATGACCTGGTAATTTGTCCTCATCAAACCAATTAAAATAGTTGTGGATTTAGGTTCCTCCCTTGTGGCAACTGACACACTCAGTCTGTCAATACACAAGTGACCGTTCTCTTTCATTCCAGATCAGATTTCTAATCAATTCTAAAATGCAATACATTTTTAACCCTGAAATAGCTGCACAGAGAACAGTATTCTGGTGCCTTGTTTCCTTTCATTTACACGTGAATACTACATGGGCTCTGACTAGCTGGTTCAATGTCAGAACCTCGAGGAAGGAGAATCTCCTGTCTTTTTTTTTACTTTCTCTTTTCTTTTTTTTTTTAAATTTACAACCTAAACTGCTACCTTAAAGCTGTAGCATTTACATTACCCCGCTTCGCCCGTGCAACCGCGTTTCTGTTTTTCCATTAACTCAGTACATCAGTCAGCATTGATCAAGACTATTATTGTGTATTTCCAACACAGAAAATAAAAATCTATTTGGGTTGGGGGGGGGGGGGGTGAAACATTAAAAAGCAAAGTCCTGGAAGTGCAAAGCCAAATTGAGAAAAAAAAATTGTGAAAACGGAAGGTCAGGATGAAATCCAAATCAAGTTGGAGAGGACAATCGAGCATTCCACCACAAACACACCCCCACCCCGGTGGTGGTCATTTTTCCCTGCAGGCATCAAGAGAACGTGGCATGTGCAATCTTCAAGGACACCGGTGGTTGAGCATAAATGTGGAAAAAGGGCAGGCTGTCTGCGGATACAATCTCCAGGGTTTTGTTTTTGCACAGAGGCCAGAAAGCCATCACCAAGTACCCCTTTATTTTTGCACGTTTTCAATACATTGGTTGTGATAAGTCAGCTCAGGCCCTAGGCTGAAAGGATTCTTGGTAACCCAAGATGGATAACGAAAAAAATTGTGTCTGAAAAAACTGCTCCTTTTTTGAAGTAGTTGATTTCTTGTGGGGTGATTTTCTTGAATTCCAGGAGCAGTAATCACTGCTTTAGATGCAGTTGCATCGTTTTGGACTACTGGTGAAAAGAAGATCAAAACAGAGTGACTTCTGACAGTTTAGAGTAGAAGGTGGATGATCACCTTGAAAGAGTCAGGGGGGTGGGAACCTAGACTGTAGTTCCAGTCCCCAGGACGTTGAGAGTAATGAGGTTAGAAATGAGATTTTAATGTCGCAAAAGTTCGCTGGCAAGCAGGAAGATGGCTGGAGGGTGTCTATTTCAGCACCTGAACCATCCCGAATGAGCTGGGTGAACTTGTAGCATGGGTTAATACCTGGGACTTTGATGT
Source organism: Chiloscyllium plagiosum (assembly GCF_037043375.1). Classification (NCBI taxonomy): domain Eukaryota; kingdom Metazoa; phylum Chordata; class Chondrichthyes; order Orectolobiformes; family Hemiscylliidae; genus Chiloscyllium; species Chiloscyllium plagiosum. The sequence continues at coordinate 13,270,437 of NW_028270178.1, read as the reverse complement.
TGTGGACATTTCAGAGACATGGTTAGAGAAGGGACAGGAATGGTTTTGCAGGTTCCGAGATTTAGACATTTCAGTAAGAGCAGAGAAGATGGTAAAAGAGGCAGAGGTGCGGCATTGTCAGTCAAGGACAGTATTGCAATGGCAGAAAAGATGTTTGAGGACTCGTCTACTGAGCTAGTATGTGCTGAGTTAAGAGACAGGAAAGATGAGTTCACATTTTTGGGAGTTTTCTATTCACCAGAGATGTGTTGGAAAGGGTAGCAATGATAATTCTGGATGGGAACGAAAGTAACAGGGTGGTCGCGATAGGGGACTTGTACTTTCCAAATATTGACTGGAAATGCTACAGTTCAAGTACTTTGGTTGAGTCAGTTTTTGTCCAAACTGTGCAGGATGGTTTAGACAAGCTAACAAGAGTGAGGTCAAATTTGATACCCAGTGAAGAATCTGGTTCGATTTGGTGTGAGGTGAGCACTTTGGTTATTATGATCACAATTCGGTTATGTTTACATTAGTGATGGAAAGGACGAGGTATTTCTGGGTTATTGCTGGAGGAAGGAAATTATGTTGGGACTAGGCAAGATTTGTGATGCAGGGGATGGGGAAGTAAATGCACCAGATGGGCACAGTTGAAATGTGGAGCTTAGTCAAGGAACAGCAACTTCGTGTCCTTTGATAATTATATACCTGTCAGGCAGGGATGAAGTGGTCAAGATGAAGAAGAAGGCATAAGTTAGGATGAGACGTGAAAGCTCAGTTAGAGTGCTAGAGAGTTTAAATTTAGCCAGTAAATACTGAAAAAGAGAGCTAAGAGACAGGAGGAGAAATGAGAAGGCGTTGGCAGATTGGATCAAGAAAAACCCTAAAACTTTCGACAGGTTATATCAGGAATAAAATAATGACTACGGAAAGATTTGGGTCCCACCAAGGAGAGTAGTGGGATGTCGTACGTAGAATCAGAGAAGGTAAGAGAAACACTAAATTAAAGGGCAATGTTGTTGAGGAGAGTGATGAGATACAGGAGAATGATACGCATCTCAGACAGTGACATTACACACACTGATGGGATCCACTGGTTTGTGGTGAAAGCTGTCTCTATTTTCCAGTCCTGCCTTTCCACCAGCCGACAGTGATGACCCAATTCCATCAAAGATCACCTGAAACTATTGCATATGAAATATATAAAGCAATTGCTCAAACCAGGTTTGATTGCATTTTTCGTGAGAAATCAGAGTTAAAGCGCCAGTTCTCGTGACCCTTCCTCAGACCGGAAATCATCCAGCTTTAAATCCTCTTGACCAATTTGTGCACATTGTGCTCAATGAATCCATTTCTTCCTCCGATTCTAATTATTCAATACCAAATGTGGCAAGCATAGATAATTAAGCAACATTGGATTGTAACAGAGACTTCCAGGCAAAGTGAAGATTTATCTCCTCAGAACGCTTGTACTGCTTGATTTAGCTGTTTGATTGAGCAGTTAAAAGTCAAGCACGTTGTGAATGCCGGTTTGATCACCTACAAAGAAGAAATCCCTTCTCATCTCCGTCCTAAGTGGATGCCCCTTAATCCACTCACTCACATGGGGAGAGCTCTACCCCATACAAGAAGCGTCACACCATCCAGGACAAGATGTGAAGGAGGCCGTGTTGGACAAAGGTGGACAAAATTAAACATCACACAACCCAGGTTATAGTGTGATTGTTCTTCCACCTGATGAAGGAGCAGCGCTCTGAAAACTAATGCTTCCAAACAAACCTGTCGAAGTATAACCTTAAAAATCACACAACACCAGGTTATAGTCCAACAGGTTTAATTGGAAGCACTAGCTTTCAAGCGACGCTCCTTCATCAGGTGATTGTGACAATCACCTGATGAAGGAGCGTCACTCCGAAAGCTAGTGATTTTTAACTTTGTACACCCCAGTCCAACACCAGCATCTCTAAATCAGGAGTATAACCTGGTATTGTGTAATGTTCAACTTCATCTTTAATACCTTTTCTTGTTTGCCTTCTCTGTCAAAGTACTTTTTGAACATATTCACATGAACACACTCTGTGAGGCTTTTCATTTCTGGAGTCCATATCAAGTAGTTCATCTCACTATTGCCAGAGCGGCGAGGAGAGAAGGAGAGGTGAAGCGAGGGCTGCCGGGAAGGGCGAGTATACCCGCATTAAAAGGGACTTACCTCGCGAGTCGGGCCTCCATTTGCCGAGAGGTACGAGGGAGGAGCGAAGGACTTCTGGGAAGTCATATATTTGTTTGGTTGCGTTACCCGAAACACTACTCGGGTAATGTCTCCCACCCATCATCCTCCTCTAACCAAAAGAAAAGTACCTCTGCACCAAATTGGTAAGGTAACGAGTTAATTTTTATTCCTTTTTTTTAACAGTCTCTTTGGGAATTTAGAATAGTGGGAATGGAGGTTAGGACAGTTGAACGTTCCTCCTGCAGAATATGGAAGGTAAGGGTCACCACTAGTGTCCCTGCTGACTACATTTGCGGGAAATGCACCCAACTCCATCTCCTCGAAAACCGCGTTAGGGAACTGGAGCTGGAGCTGGATGAACTTCGGATCATTCGGGAGGCAGAGGGGGTTATTGAGAGGAGTTACAGAAGAGGAGCAGAGCAGTAGTCACTGGGGTCTCCATAGTTAGGGGGACAGATAGGAGGTTCTGTGGGGATGAGAGAGACTCAGGATTGGTGTGTTGCCTCCCAGGTGCCAGGGTTCGTTATGTCTCTGATCGTGTTTTGGGGATCCTTAAGGGGGAGGGGGAGTAGCCCCAGGTCGTGGTCCACATAGGCACCAACGACATAGGTAGGAAAAGAGATGGGGATGTAAGGCAGAAATTCAGGGAGCTAAGATGGAAGCTTAGAGCTATGACGAACAAAGTTGTTGTCTCTGGTTTGTTGCCCGTGCCACGTGCTAGTGAGGCAAGGAATACGGGGAGAGAGGACTTGAACACGTGGCTACAGGGATCATGCAGGAGGGAGGGTTTTGGATTCTTGGATAATTGGGGCTCTTTCTGGGGTAGGTAGGACCTCTACAAGAAGGATGGTCTTCACCTGAACCAGAGAGGTACCAATATCCTGGGGCGGAAATTCGCTAAGGCTATTGGGGTGGGTTTAAACTAATCCAACAGGGGGATGGGAACCAAAATTGTAGTTCGAGGAGAGAAAAGGTTGAGAGTAGGGAGGTCCAAAATCAAGTCTCAGGGATGCAAGATGGCACCATTAAGCAAAAAGTTGTTTTGAAGTGCGTCTACTTCAATGCCAGGAGCATCCGGAATTAGGTAGGTGAACTTGCAGCATGAATTGGCACCTGGGACTTCGATGTTGTGGCCATTTCGGAGACATGGTTAGAGCAGGGACAGGAATGGATGTTGCAAGTTCCAGGATTTAGATGTTTCAATAAGAACAGAGAAGATGGTAAACGATGGGAAGGTGTGGCATTGTTGGTCAAGGACAGTATTACAGTTGCAGAAAGGATGTTTGGGGACTCATCCACTGAGCTAGTATGGCATGAAGTTAGAAACAGGAAAGGAGAGGTGACCCTGTTGGGAGTTTTCTATAGGTCTCCGAATAGTTTCAGAGATGTAGAGGAAACGATAGCAAAGATGATTCTCCATAGGAGTGAGAGAGACAGGGTAGTTGTCATGGGGGACTTCAACTTTCCAAATATTGACTGGGAACACTATACGACGAGTACTAAAGATGGGTCAGTTTTTGTCGAATGTGCGCAGGAGGGATTCCTGGCACAGTATGTAGACAGACCAACAAGGGGCGAATCCACATTATATTTGGTACTGGGTTGACTTGAAAGTAGGTGAGCACTTTGAAGATAGCGATCACAATTCTGTTATGTTCACTTTAGTGATAGAAAGGGATAGGTGCATACCACTGGGCAAGAGTTACAGCTGGGGGAAAGGCAATTATGATGCGATTAGGCAAGATTTAGGAAGTTCAAAGTTTGGGAGAAGATTTGTAGCTCGGGTGCTCATTGTTGTGGTTCTGTTCGCCGAGCAAGGAATTTGTGTTGCAGACGTTTCATCCCCTGTCTAGGTGACATCCTCAGTGCTTGGGAGCCTCCTGTGAAGCGCTTCTGTGCTGTTTCCTCCGGCATTTATAGGGATGGAATCATCCCAGAAGCGCTTCACAGGAGGCTCCCAAGCACTGACGATGTCACTTAGACAGGAAACGAAATGTCTGCAACACAAATTCCTAGCTCGGCGAACAGAACCACAACAAGATTTAGGAAGCATAGGATGGGGAAGGAAACTGCGGGAGGTAGTCACATTAGAAATGTGGAGCTTATTCAAGGAAAAGCTACTGTGTGTCCTAACTAAGTATGTACCTGTCAGGCAGGGAGGAAGCTGTAGAGCGTGGTAGCCGTGGTTTATGAAGGAAGTGGAATCTCTGGTCAAGTGGAAGAAGAAGGCTTATATTAGCATGAGGTGTCAGGGCATTTGAGCGTTACAAGTTAGCCAGGAAAGACCTAAAGAGAGAGCTCAGAAGAGCCAGGAGGAGACATGAGAAGTTGTTGGCGGATAGGATCAGGGTAAGCCCTAAGGCTTTCTATAGGTATTTAAGGAATTAAAGAATGACGAGAGTAAGATTAGGGCCAATCAAGGATAGTAGTGGGAAGTTGTGTGTAGAGTCAGAGGAGATAGGAGAAGCACTAAATGAATATTTTTCGACAGTATTCACTCTAGAAAACTACAATGTTGTCGAGGAGATTACTGAGACACAGGCTACTAGACTACGTGTGATTGAGGTTCACAAGGAAGAGGTATTAGAAATCCCGCAGAGTGTGAAAATAGATATGTCCTCTGGGCCGGATTGGATTTATCCTAGGATCCTCTGGGAAGCCAGGGAGGAGATTGCCGAGCCTTTGACATTGATCTTTAAATCGTCATTGTCTACAGGAATAGTGCCAGAAGACTGGAGGATAGCAAATGTGGTTCCCCTGTTCAAGAAGGGGAGTAGAGACATATCCTGGTAATTATGAACCAGTGAGTCTTACTTCAGTTGTTGGTAAAGTGTTGGAAAAGTTTAGAAGAGAGAGGATTTATAATCATCCAGAAAAGAATAATTTGATTAGGGATAGTCAGCATGGTTTTGTGAAGGGTAGATCATGCCTCACAAACCTTATTGAGTTCTTTGAGAAGGTGACCAAACAGGTAGATGAGTAAACCGGTTGATGTGGTGTATATGGATTTCAGCAAAGCGTTGAATAAGTTCCCCACAGTAGGCGATTGTACAAAATGTGGAAGAATGGAATTATGGGAGATATAGCAGTTTGTATCAGTAATTGGCTTCCTGAAAGAAGACAGAGGGTTGTGGTTGATGGGAAATGTTCATCCTGGAGTCCAGTTACCAGTGGTGTACCGCAAGGGTCGGTGTTGGGTCCACTGCTTTTCGTCATTTTTATAAAAGACCTGGATGAGGGCGTAGAAGGGTGGGTTAGTAAATTTGCAGACAACACTAAGGTCGGTGGAGTTGTGGATAGTGATGAAGGATGTTGTAGGTTGCAGAGAGACATAGGTAAGCTGCAGAGCTGGGCTGAGAGGTGGCAAATGGTGTTTAATGCGAACAAGTGTGAGGTGATTCACTTTGGTCGGAGTAACCGGAATGCAAAGTACTGGGCTAATGGTAAGATTCTTGGTAGTATAGATGAGCAGAGAGATCTCGGTGTCCAGGTACACAGATGTTTGAAACTTGCCACCCAGGTTGATAGGGTTGTTAAGATGGCTTGCAGTGTTTTAGCTTTTATTAATAGAGGGATCGAGTTCCGGAACCATGAGGTTATGCTACAGCTGTACAAAACTCTGGTGGGGCCGCACTTGGAGTATTGTGTACACTTCTCGTCACCGCATTATAAGAAAGATGTGGAAGCTTTGGAAAGGGTGCAGAGGAGATTTACTGGGATATTGACTGATATGGAGGGGAGGTCTTACGAGGAAAGGCTGAGGGACTTGAGGTTGTTTTTGTTAGAGAGAAGAGGGTTGAGAGGTGACTTAATTGAGACATATAAGATAATCAGAGGGTTAGATAAAGTAGATAGGGAGAGCTTTTTTCAAAGAATGGTGATGGCGAGCACAAGGGGGCATAGCTTTAAATTGAGGGGTGATAGATATAGGACAGATGTCAGAGGTAGTTCCTTTACTCAGAGAGTAGTAAGGGTATGGAATGCTTTGCCTGCAACGGTAGTAGATTCGCCAAGTTTAAGTACATTTTTTTCGTCATTGGACAAGCATATGGAGTACATGGAATAGTGTAGGTTAGATGGGCTTCAGATTGATATGACAGGTAGGCGCAACATCGAGGGCCGAAGGGCCTGTACTGCGCTGTAATGTTCTATGTTCACTCATTTTCCTCTCAATTTGATAAAGGTCCACTAAACCTTGCTTTTAAAGGTTTACCTATTCCTGGAAGTAACTCCAATACCTTGTCCCCAACGACAAAATGACGAATTTTAGACTTCTTGAACACTTCCTGTTTCATTGTATGCTGGGATACCTTTAAGCACTGTCTAGCCAACTCTCCAGCACTATTTATTCGCTCTCTAAGATTTGACATATCATCCAAATTTGTGGCGAATTAGTTCTAGCTTATTAATTTCTCCTTTATTGATTTTAACTGTTTTCTTACTTCATGCCCAAAAATTAATTCGAAGGGACTGAATTTGGGCGATTCATTTGGAGCATTGTTTCTCACAAAAAGCACAAACGGAACTCCCTTATCCCAATCATCTTGATAATCCTGAGCATAAGCCCTCAGCATGGTCTTTAACATTTGATTCCGCCTTTGATTCTGGAATGAACACAGTAGATATGAACTGTTTTCTTCACAAACATCCATAAACTCGTTGAATAGTTTGGATATGTCTTTTGACCCTTTATCTGACTGTACCTCTAGTGGTAGTCCATATTTCGTGAAAAAGAAAGAGCAGTTCTCCTCCAACCCTTCAAGCTGCCTTGGAAATTTGTCAATAAACATATTATTGTCAATAAATGCTTAATCACACTTTTTGTTTGAGGTAGGGAACCTAAACAACCAATCAAAGTGCTCTTGTGAAAGGTGCGCAAAATAGTGGAATACTTATTAAAGGTGCAGACAATTTTTTTAATTGCCTGTGGTTAACCGATTAGCTCACATGTATGACATGTTTGGCAATATTTAACTACATCCTTGTGTAGTCCAAGGAAGTCTTTGTATTTTCGCCGGTGTTTCCCTCACTCCGAAATGACCTCCAAGTGATAGCTCATGCGCCACTTGCAGCACTTCCTTTCCATACCCTTCTGGCAAACGAGCTGATTAGCTTCTGCCTGTTTCTCATCTGTTTACAAGTGTGATTGTCTCTTTCATCATTAATACCATTTGTATAGTAACAACACACAGGAATGCATTCACTCTGCATCCTTGCATATGGCTTTTGACATAACTGCGTCAAGTTCTCATCTTTCTGCTGTAAGTCAGCAGGCTTAGCTGAGCAAATGGTACTAGCATTTTTAACATTTGTCTCCTGCTCTGTCCCACTTACTGGATCAAAAAAATTCTTTGATAATGCTTCTTCAGCCTTCATTATCTGTGCCGTTTGATCTCTCCTGATTCAGCTTGTGACTCTCCGATCTCGCGAAGACACAGTCTGGGAAGATTCCTGGATAAACATCCTGCATTGCTTCATTTGCCTGCACCTCCACTCGCTTTTCAACTAGAAAGTAAGCAGCGCTCCTACTGGTGAACCAGCTATATCATTTGGAAGGACAAATTGTATTCCTGGAGCTGAGAGTTTGTCTTGCATTCCTACCACAAATTTTCCACCCTTTTCTTGTCATTCTAGCTTCACTTGAATATAACTGAGTGTTTTTCGTCCCGCTGTGAATTCCCGTTACCAGTACCTTTTCTGGCAATAGTCCTTCAGGAGTACATATCTCCTCATCTTTCAGTATCACAGACTCTCCTGTAATATTATTACCTCTTTACCTGTTACTCCTAGCCGATGTGAATACGCATATTTTTAAGCAAATATGGAAATTTCTCCTTAATCAAACTTTAAACAACTTATGCACTCTGATGCAGCTTTCCCTTGTGGTTTCTGTAACCAGTCCAATTAAAGTGTCCTGATTTCCTCCATCTAACTTTCTCCTAGCCCAGCAACACTCTCATTTCACGTGTATTTCCACTGTATTTGCAATGAAAACAACGGGGCTTTATGCCTTCTTTTTCCCCTTCAAGTGTTTCCCTTTTACCCTGTGGTAAGTTATCCTTATGATCTTCACGGGGATCTATCTTTCCCTTTCCACATGAGGATATTCCTTTGCCCCAATTTCTATCCCTCATGGATTGAAATTGATCCTGAAAGCCAAGCTGTGTTTTATGGACCAGCTCATAATCATCAGCCACTTCAGCTGCTAACCTTGTATGGATCAACAAAGCCCATATGGTCACTCGCCACTGCATTTGTTTCGCCACTTTCTCAAATGAGATGAAAAAAGGTATTCACGTCCTTCTTATCATAATTAGGCAATGTTTGAACATACTGAAACGTTTTCTCAAGAGGCATTTAACTACCAGGGGCTTGCTCATCCTCACTACCAGGGGATTCCTCACTCATTTTAATTTCAGCATTCATCTCCAGCTTTTTAAGCTGACTTCTCTTTTTAACTGTCAATTTCTGAAGTTCGAAAGCTGTCTCCTGTTCTTTCTCTTCTGCTAAAGCCCTTCGTACTTTTTATTTCCCTTCTGCTTTGAACCGTAACTTAAGCTGTTTAATTTGTGCTGCCCTTTCCTTATCCCTCGCCTCTAACTCAAGCTGATCCAATTGCAATTGAATATTTGCCATCTCTACAGTTTCTAATGGACGTCCAGCGAGTTTAAATGCTGAGCTATTCCTTTAACGATCTCTCCTTTCCTCAAAGACGGAGGCAGCGCCGACCCCAGCTTGTCTGCTCATTCCAGTAGCTTGGCCTGAATCACCTTTTGTAAAACTACCACGCTCACGTCGTCCACCTCCAGAAACCTCTTGGCGACTGAAAGAGCCATCACTCTCCCAACCCTTGTCTGGCCAACCAAACCAACACCCGAAATAAGGACAGGAGCAACTACCTTTTGCTGTTTAATTCCCTCGAAGACCCCCCAATCTGTTATGGATGAGGCCAGACCACTCACAACATTCCCATGCAGGCAGCCCAGACTTTAACATTGCTATTTGTTTCGTTAATTGTACAGTGAAATTTACTCGGAGTACGTCAACTAGGTTGACTGCCAGGTTTTAAAACAGATGAAACTTTATTCACAAAATTACTTAATGAATCGCAAAGAACCAAATACTGAATACCTATAGTACTTAGTCTGTCTTAACTAGACTTAACTGTGCTGTTCCAACAATACACAACAGTCCCAATAAACTTGAACACAGAGGCTTTCAGGTTGAAGTGAGAAGGGCAGAAGGAGAGAGAGATGTTCCAGTCTCAGTTAACTGACTTCAACAGCCTTTCTCCACACACACCACTACTGAAGTGACTAAAAACAAGAATTCAGGTTTCAGGACTGACATCCCCACCCCCTTTCTTCATACAGGTAACATCTAAATCATATAAACTTTGGCCTGAAGACCCAATTGTTCACATGTAAACAAAACGGCGTCCCAATACCTTTTACATCTCTGTACCACTTCGGGCGATTCAGAGCCGGAGCTGTTGAACAACCACTCTTAATAAAAGAAACAAGGGCACAGTATCTTTGACAAAAGGATCGCTTGATTGTTTTTCAAATGAAGGACCAGCTTTGTGACAAATGGCATCACACCACTGTACGTTCAAGTGACTTTGTCCTCTTTTCAGTTCATTATACAGTCTGAAAGACAACTTCTGTAATGTTCCACTGAGTCACCAAATTCCACATATCCCTTGTTAGAGAAAGTGGCTTTGTAAAGTCATTTGAAACTCAGTTCCATTGCAAACATCAATTGGTTTCTTTTACAAGAAAGTTGGTGGTTTTACCATGCGCTCATATGACGGACAAAATGCATCATGGGGCTGTTTGTACTTTTACTTCAGCACACCCTGACCGGTCCATAATCTCCTTCGCAACGTTTATCAGTAGTCAGTAAGTTTCTCCATAAATAGTGTCAGTGCTCAGTATTTCTTCCACAGTGAAACTTGGCGCTCAGCCTCAATGCTCAGGGAGCTGCTCAGTTATGGTGAGGAAAATGACCATCCACTGTGCATTGTACTTTCGGTGACCGGAAATAAACTGCGGAAAGTATCAAAAACGAGCCAGAATTGCAGAAATGAATGGAAACCTCAACTGTAATGAGTTTTCTTTTTATAAAAAGCAATACAAAATGAAAGGCACACCGAATGAAGAATTTTCAGAAATGTTGACTGTGCAGTCGATTAAAGATGGATTGTGGGTGATAGGACAAAATAGTTGGGGCAACAAGGCACCTTTTTTTTCCTAAAGTACAACCAAAGTGAATTGTGGAAAACGCTTCAGAATATTGTATGTTATGGCCACAGTTGCTAAAAATACAAGTCAAATCAGATCCCAGAATGACAGAAGTTTGGAATATTTAAAGTTTAATTTTTGCATTTGATTGCCGTGGTAGTTAATCAGTGAAACTATTCACATGGCGCTGCCGCTGGCCTTACAGTGCAAAGAACATCAAGTTATTAATGAGAAAAAAACAATATCATAAAAACATCAGAATTGGAGAATGTCTCAACACGCAACACGAAAGAAAAATACAGCTTTTTCACCAGCAACATCCTTTGCAGATATTCAGTTTTCATTGAAAAAAATCACACTAAAATCAACTCGTTAATTTTCACCAGAACTGATTATTTCCAAATTGTGTGGCCATAAGGCACATTTCCAATTCTGAATACATGGACGTCGTTGCATTTAATACAGCCAGGGGAATGCCACTGTCTGTTTCAACCAGCAGATTATGTTTCTGAATGAAAAATCTGTCTCAAACGAAGGTCAGAACTTTTGACCAATTTGCATATTTTAACCATTCGATTAAATGGATATTTTACTCCATTGATTAGCTCCTCTCTGAATTTTATTTGCGTTAAAGCGTAAATGCAAGTGTTGGTGCAGGAACTCAGAAGCCGGAGCATGAATCCAATTTCTTGAAAGACAAATACTGGATGATCAAAAGTCGTGTCTTCATAATTATAGTTTATTTCTTGCCAGTTAAAGGAGCGCACGACATGGGTCATCCACAACAGTATAAAATTTGCGGACAATGCAATGAGCAAGATGATTGATTTTCTCCGGTTTACCATCTCTGGGTCAGTATTCGTCTGTCCATTTCCCTGGAGCTGTAGGCGACAGCGGGTGTGGTTGGATATTATAATATGTCTGACAGTCAGAGCATTGAATGCCAAAATCAATACGATTGGAAGCAATGGTATCATTATATTGTCAATCCATACATACACTTTCCAAAATAATGCTGTAAAATAGTCTGATATTGCAATGCAAAACCACGGCACATTGTCAATAACAATTAAAGGAGTAAACACAAAATACCAAGTAATTGACCGCAAACAGCTGACCACACTCACAGTAATTATGACCACAAATGCAGATCTCTTATTACAATATCTTGCTCTCAGCTTCTGGCAACAAATTGCAACAAACCGATCAAAGGTGAAAGCAACTGTGAACCAAACTGAGCAGTCCAGGGCTGCAAGGTACAGAACGACTCTTGAGGCACAGAGAGGAGTGATGAACAAGAAATTAACCGGGAAATAAAGAATGTTAATTCGATCGAGTAAGACATTAAGGATGACGAGAAGTAGATCTGCTGTAGACATTGCCAGCAAATAGCGAGTGATGCATGGGGAGAGCCCACAATTGCCTCGATTCAGGATCACAATTCCCATGGAGTTAACTGTAAGAAAATAAAGAAAGATACTCCTCTTCATGACTTTATTGACAGCAACGTTGTCTTAATATGTCTGCTAAATGACACCAGCTGCCTCAGATCAACTTATGAAATCAATTAGACTATACATGGTGAAAAGTGACAAGTGTATTATTGACTTAAGCAAACCGGAATTAAATAAAGGTATTCTTTGAACGAATAGATGAACAGAATAAATAAATAAACAAGGAATGAAATCTATCATGATTGAAATATGTTAATGCAAATATGGCATCCTGGCGAATTCACCAAAGGGTTCAGTAGATTTTTGATGGTTATTGTATTGTTAATGAATAAAATAAATCAAATTAACGTGGTAATAAGGCGAAGATCAGTACTGAGGCATGGCATGCGAAGCATAGTAGCTCGTGAGAATTGTTATGAAACTCAGTGAAGGCGGCAATTTGTTCGAAAAATGTTATGGCCCAGATCAAACTATCGTCAAAATATATCCAAAAGAAAGCCCTGCCCTCTCCTTTTCTTCTTTTAAAACCAAATTCCAGGTCTTGCATTCCAAATGCAATTCAATTGAATAACTTACCAGAGCTGAAGTACAGCATTTTATTCATGCCTCCTACTTAAAATGCAACGGGAGAAAGAAGAAATTAGAATGAATTAACTCTATTGGAAATCTTAAGAGAATGATAGATTATTAAATTACTAATCAGTAACTGTTCCAGTTCAGTAACATGCAATAAACACACCCTTGAGAGGGGAAAATTCGGTAAAACAGTTTGCCTCAATTCAATTCTGGCAGCAGGCAGAGAACCCCCAGATTTTAGATTCAACCAAAAGATAAATAAAATGGCTTCTACAGCTTTAAAAAATAATTGATGCCCCTGAAAAGCTAAAGTTAGAAGTCATATTTGGATAGGAGCTTGCCCCACCCAAGCTCTTCTATTGTTCCAACATTTTAATAAAAAAGACTCCAAGAATTGAAGCGATTTACTTCAATGGCTTTCAATAGATATCTTGTTACCTCTGTCTTCAAATCTCTTTTCAAACAAACACAGGACAAATTTCACATCTTGAAGCCACAGTCTCGTCACAACTCTCCCCACGAAGTAACACATCAATATACATTGATCTTAAATAACCTTTAGTCTTACACTACTTGTACACAGCAATAAATATATCTGATATTCACTTTGAGCATACAAGCATTCAGTACTATTATCCATTTCAGTCCGTATTCCTTTTCTGCCACTAAACACTTACAACTTTCTTCCCCAAAATCACGTAAATGCATCAGCAATTATGTCCTCTCGTGCCCTGTGCACATTTCTCAAGTTCTACAGTCATGAGCTCCACCTAAGCAGTCTGAAATTTTGATACTTTTTTTCCATAAACTTTAAAGGGTCATGATCATTATATTCAACTATCTCAAGTCACTGCCAATGTATAAGTTGACATGGTGCAACACCAACAGCAAGCTCAATATCTCTTTTTGGCAAGTTAGATGAACTCAGAGCTTTGGTAAGTGGTTTGAAATATGACATCATTGCAATTACGAAGACTTGGCTGAAAGCAGGACAGGGTTGGCAGCTGAATGTCCCAGGTTTTAGATGTTTCAGGTGTGATAGAAAGGGATGCAAAAGCGGTGGACGAGATCGAATACTTTTAAATGAGTATCTCACGGTAATACTGACGGCCCGTGGAATGAAGCAAATTGGTTAGAACTCAGGAATAGGGAAAGTGAATTCTCAATGCTGGGGTATACCATAGACCTCACAACAGCCACGGGAGATTGAAGAGAGAATACACATACAGATTTTCGAAAGATGCTCAAAACTTTGGAAACAGCAGGACAGATATGGTGAGTGATACGGTGACTGATATGGTATTGACTGCTACTCACTTCGTGCTGGGGCCTTGGATGGGCAGAAGTTGTAACGACCATTTAGGAGAGTTTATTTTACACAAAATGTAAACAGTCTAACCAAGCAAGGAATTATACTAGCCCTGCTTTTTGGAAATGAGCCCGGATAGATGAGTGGAGTTTTAGAGGGGACAATTTCGGGAGTATGACCCATAATTTATTGAGTTTTACGTTAATCGGGTAGGAATAACAGCAGTCCTCGGTGAATGATTTAAATTAATGGAAGTTGAACTACAACACCTCCAATGTGGTTTGGAAATATACCAGTCATCATTGAATGGCGGAGCAGAATTGATGGACAGAACAGCCGACTTCTGTTCACCAAGTTTCTTCAGACAGTTCCCTGTCACCCTCACAGCTACTACTGTCTAGAAGCAGCAGGTGTACAAGAATGACAGCACTTGTAAGTTTCCTTTAAACCACTCACCTTCCTGGCTGGAAACACATCATTGTTCCTTCATTTTTGCTGGACTTAAAACAGTTTAAACACAATTGGATGTCTACACGTTTAGGAAAGGTGTAGCGGGACATGAGTCAAGTGCTGGCAAATGTGAATAGTTAGGTTCAGGAAACCTGGTCGGGAAGGACAAGTTAAATTGAAAAGTATGTTTCCATGTTGGATGTCTCTATAACTATACACGGATGGTCTTACGCTAATTGTCTGCAGTGTTTTGAGAAAGTAGCTCAGCACCACTTTCTCAAGTGTAACTTTGGATGGCCAATCCTGCTGTCTCAGTCTGCTCTATGATACAATTAAACAGTCTGTAAAATATTTATTGCGAAACCTGATTACACGGATGGAAGGAAACAACAGTAAAAAAAAACAACTCCTGGTGAAACCACGGGAAATGCAAAAGGTTACAATTAACCAAAGCCGAGCAGCCTGCGTCAAATTTCAATAAAGAATGGGGGAGTAGAGTTAAATAGGTTTACACGAACATAGACATATGTACGGACTTACCAACAATGCCAACAGCTGCAAGTATTGGGTAGTAAATTCGTGCTACCTGTAAGATTACTGAGTATTTCATTATGTCCCAGTCAGGTCGTCTGTTAGAAGAGAGACAATGATTCTGTCTGCTGAAAAATAATAATAACGTCAACATAACCTCATTTTATTGAGAAGCTAAATGTCCCGTGAGACAATAAAGACGTTTGGATCACTGACTGAGTTAATTGCAGTAAGCTGAACAGCAGCAAAGTAACAACTTTCCTCTGAGGGCTACTTCACAGTAATACGTTTTGAAGAATAAAATGTCACTAATTTCCTGAGAGTTAGTATTTGATTATATTGTCAATGTACTCAAGTACAGACGTAAAGGAGTACAGCGAAAAGTGCACAATGTCTCCATTCCCGGGGCCATCTTACATACAAGGACGCCCAGATCCAAAGTAGAAAAGTGAAGAAAGCGAGTTAAAATTAAACAGTACAGGCTTTATTCATATTAAGTTCATGTCATACTGAGATAAAGCTTTATTGCCTTTGAAATCAACATAACACTGGGGCAGATTTCCCAGTTCATGGCAAACTAGCACCGATTATCTCGGGCCCTTTTCTTTCTCATGAGTGTCTAGAGCGTTGCCGTTCTGAGAGCAGATTTCATTTCGGGTGTCCTGCAGAATGAGGACTCGTTCTTCCACACTAAAATAACTTTTCTGGCTAGAACTGCTTTATAATTCAGACAGGAACAATGATTTGGCAGTGCTGCAAGAGTCAGATTCCAGTTGTTTCATGATGTCGTGTAACAGGTGAATAGGAAGCAAGGTGCTTATAGTGCCACATATGTAGGCTGCCAAATAGGGAGGCGTTATAATGCGAACTGGGGCATGGTTTATGTAATAATTCAAACGTGGCCAGCGAGATGGATCTCATTATGAGTTCCGCGACTGGGGCTGTTAATCTTGTCCAATGAGAGAACGCTGCCTCACATATCTAAACAGGATCGTGGAATCCATAGAATCCCTTAAGTGAGGGGACAGGCCACTCAGTCCAACCAGTCCACAACGACTCTCCGAACAGTAACCTGCACAGACCCATTTCCCTACCCTATTATTCTGCATTTACCCCAACTAAGGCACCTGATTTGCACATCCCGGAACACAATGGGCAATTTAGCATGGCCAATCCACCCTCACCTGCACATCTTTGTACTCTGGGAGGAAGCCGGAGCACCCAGAGGAAACCCATTGAAACACGGTGAGAATGTGCAAACTCCACACAGGGCCTCGCCCGAGGCTGGAATCGAACTACTGCGCCACTGTGCCTCCACACTGTCAGGGGTTTTGTTCACTCGGAGAACTGGCTCTGATTGAGCTGGATCAGTTTGAAGCACTATGCGCGTGCAAGTTGTGTCATTTTGCGATGGGGTACCGGCCTCTGTGGAGTTATTTCAGAGGAGATGAGACTGGGATTATTGTTTTAACCGTGAAAAAAACTCATTTTTGCTGAAGCCCTTCTGTACTTCAAACGGACACTTGAAAAGGCTTTGCCTTCAGGAAATGTGTCAAGTGGAGCATGTGGTCTGCAGGGTATGCTGATGGGAAGTGGGCGCTCTCGCCAGGCCAGTTGAGCTTCAGGGGCACCGGTTCAGTGAAGGCAATTGCATCGCTTCACTCAGGGCATATCCTGAACAGTGGGAGTCCAGGTCATCCCACAGCAATAAACCCAAGACATAGCCAGCGTTAGCCAAGCAGGTCACATTTCCTGCAGTCCCCGGCCGGCAAGCAAGAGTAATCAGTTCCAGTTTGCACACGAGAGACTGCAAGAGTTCCACTTGGCCCGAATGAAATGAGAGAACTTATAAGCTGATATTCAGGAGACTGGCCACGCTGGCAAGCTCACCTACATCTCGCTTGGAACGGTCAATTTGTTGTTTGCTTGCAAAATAACCAACTGGCTAAATGGTCATTTGTTTCTAATGGAGGTTTATATGGTAGGGCTGTGTAACTGACTTAGAGCACGTTGTTAACAAAATTCATTCTGGATTTCAAACCTCATGTTTGCAATAGCGATTGGCTACACTGAGAATCTAAACCGAGGAACAGTTACAGGTTAAGGGTACCACATTGGCTTCGATCTTGCATGAGACACATCTCCTTCAGCTGCCACTCATTGTGGTAAAAGACTCTGGACAAGTCCGATGGGATAAAATTTGTTGAGAAAGATTCACTTTGATTGGCTCTGCATTTTAATTTTAGTAAACGGCTGTCTGAGTGAAGTCACAATTAAATACCTGGGAGTTTTTCAGCAAGGTCGGATGATTATCAAAGGAACCAATCTCATCTCGCAGGTTGGCCAGGATGCAATTCTGTAAGACCCGCCCAATGCCATTTACGTTTTGGGCAACAGCAGAGGCAGATATCGATGGTTGGGAGGTGGAGGGTAGTTTGTGTGATACAGTGATTGGAATGAAGGGCAGATGGATCTCATTGACTATGCTGTCCTTGATTGGGGTTGTCCACCTGCACAAATCTGGGCGTGCTGGCTGACAGATATAAACAGGTCGCCCTCTGTGCTGACTGCCTGCACCCCACTGCAGTTATGTTTGAGCTCAGATGTCCTTGCAGAGGGAGTACGCGTTGTCCACGAATGCCTCGAGGGAGAGGTGGACACCACGGACAATGGAGTGCATTGTTTCCTCCTCCTCCAACCCTATTTGTGTTTTATCCCTCCCCTCCTACGTATTTTTTTCTCACATAGATATTGACCTTATCACTTTTTGCTTGTTAATGTTTCATTGGCCACGTGGGTGATTTCCATGCCGGTGAAAATGTGTAAGAAATATCTTTCATAATTGTGTCTTTCTTTACTGAGTCCTCAAACATGCACGTGTGCATACACATACACACACACACAGACCCAAGAGAGCACTGGTGATGTGAGTGAGTGATAAGCGTTACTGCTTTGCATTGGAAGTGTATGGTACAAACAAAATTAATAGAAAATGGACATTTTTATGGGTGTAGGTTTGCTCGCTGAGCTGTAGGTTTGATATCCAGACGTATCAATACCTGGCTAGGGAACATCATCAGTGGCGACCTCCAAGTGAAGCGAAGCCGTTGTCTCCTGCTTTCTATTTGTACCTTTCTCCTAGATGGGGTTCCTGGGGTTTGTGGTGATGTCATTTCCTCTTCGTTTTCTGAGGGATTGATAGATGGCATCTAGATCTGTGTGTTTGTTTATGGTGTTGCGGTTGGAGTGCCAGGCCTCTAGGAATTCTCTGGCATGTCTTTGCTTAGCCTGTCCCAGGATAGCTGTGTTGTCCCAGTCGAAATGGTGTTTTTTTTTTCATCGTAGGGCTACGAGGGAAAGAGGATCATGTCTTTTTGTTACTAGCTGGTGTTCGTATATCCTGGTGGCTAACTTTCTTCCTGTTTGTCCTACGTAGTGTTTCTGGCAGTCCTTGCATGGAATTGTTTTTGTTGATGACGTTGGTTTTGTCCATGGGCTGTACTGGGTCTTTTAAGTTTGTTAGTTTTTGTTTGAGAGTGTTGGTGGGTTTGTGTGCTACTAGGATTCTGAGGGGTCTTAGTAGTCAGGCTGTCATTTCTGGAACTTCTTTGATGTATGGTAAGGTGGTTAGGGTTTCTGATTGTGTTTGGTCTGCTTGTCGTGGTTTGTTCTTGAGGAATCTGCGCACTGTATATTTTGAGTATCCGTTCTTCTTGAATACGTGCTATAGGATTCCTGAAGAAGGGCTTATGCCCGAAACGTCGAATCTCCTGCTCCTTTGATGTTGCCTGACCTGCTGCGCTTTTCCAGCAACACATTCTTTCAGCTCTGATCTCCAGCATCTGCAGTCCTCACTTTCTCCTATAGGTGGTTCTGCTCTGTTTTCCGAACTTCGTCTGTGCTGCAGTGTGAGGAAGGCTCGTTGGAATAGTGTTCTGATACAGCTTTGTTTGTGTGTGTTGGGATGGTTGCTGGTGTAGTTAAGTATTTGGTCAGTGTTTGTCGGTTTGTAATTCTCCATTGTCCTTTCTTTCGACTGTGACGTCCAGGAATGCGAGTTTGTTGTCGGTTTCTTCCTCCTTGGTGAACTTTATGCCTGTGAGGGTGTTGTTGATGATGTTTAATGTCCCTTCTATCTTGTTTCGTTTTGTGATGACAAAGGTGTCATTTACGTGGCGCACCCAGGTTTTTGCTTTGATGGTTGGTAGGGCTGTTTGTTCTAGTCTTTGCATTACCGCTTCTGCTATGAATCCTTATAGCGGAGATCCTATGGGTGTGCCGTTGGTTTGTTTGTAGACTATGTTGTTGAAAGTGAAGTGGGTGGTGAGGCACAGGTCCACGAGCTTCATGATGTTTTCATTGGTAATGTGATTGATGGTGGTTGGTGTGTGTGTGTTGGTCTGTTCTAAAAGTGTGGTAAGTGTTTCCTTTGCCAGGTCGATGTTGATGGAGGTGAACAGTGCTGTTACGTCGAACGAGATCATTTCTAAAAATAAATGAACACGAGAATCTCCTCACTCTTGGGACTGGCTTTGAGCTGGTTGGTCAGAGAACATGTGCTGTGCACATGTTAATAAAGTGTGTCTGTGTGAATGAATACCGGCCTATGTGCAGTTTTTGCAGTGTCAAATGAATGCAAAAATCTGAACTGAAATTTAAGAAAACAGTTACAAGTTAGCCATTAAAGACTGAAAGTGGGAGCAAAGAAAGGCCAGAATTGGACAGGAGAAGACTTTGGCTTATAGGAGCTTAAAGCTTTCTGTAGGCAAAAATCAGGAATAAAAGAATGAGTCGAGTTAGATTAGGGCCAATCAAGGACAGTGGTTGAAAGTTGTGTGGAGTCCAAGGAGATAGCGGAAGCGCTAAATGAATATTTTTCTTCAGTATTCATACTGGAAAAACAGACTGTTGTGAGGAGAATAGTGAGATCTCGTCTACTAGACTCGATGGGATTGAGGTTCACAAGGAGGAGGCGTTAGCAATTCTGCAAAGTGTGAAAATAGATAGGCCCCCTGGGCCGGATGGGATTTATCCGAGTATTCTCTGGTAAGACAGGGAGGGGACTGCAGAGCCTTTGGCTTTCATCTTTATGTCCTCATTGTCGACTGAAATAGTGCCAGAAGACTGGAGGTAAGCAAATGCTGTTTCCTCGTTCAAGAAGGGGAGGAGAGACAACCCTGGTCATTATAGGTCAGTGAGCCTTACTTCGATTGTGTGCAAAGTGTTGGAGAAGTGTATAAGAAATAGGATTTATAATTATCTAGATGGGAATAAATTAATTTGGGATCGTCAACACAGTATTGTGAAGGGTATGTCGTGCCTCACAGACTTTATTGAGTTCTTTGAGAAGGTGACCAATCAGGTGGATGAGGGTAAAGAGGTTGATGTGGTGTAAATGGATTTCAGTAAGGCATTTCTAAAGGTTCCACATGGCAGGCTTTTGCAGAAAATACAGAGGGACGGGATTGAGGGTGATTTCACGGTTTGGATCAATAATTGGCTAGCTGAAAGAAGGCGGACAGTGATGGTTGATGGGAAACGTTCATCCTGGAGTTCAGTTGCACGTGGTTTACCGCAAGGATCTGTTTTGGCGTCACTGCTGTGTGCTATTTTCATAAATGAACTGGATGATGACATAGAAGAATGATTTAGTAAATTTGCGGAGGACATTAAGGTCGATGGAGTTGTGGATAGTGCTGAAGGATGTTGGTAGGTTACAGAGGGACATCGATAAGCTGCAGAGCTGAGCTGAGAGGTGGAAAAAGGTGTTTAATCAGAAATGTGTGAGTTTATTAACTCTAGGTGGAGCATCAGCAAAAAAAGAGTACTGGGTTAATGTTAAGATTCTTGTCAGCATAAATGAGCAGACTCATCTTGGTGCCCATGTACATAGATCCCTAAAAGTTGCCACCAAGGTTGATAGTGTTGTCAGGAAGGCATATGGCACATTAGCTTTTATTGGTAGAGGGATTGTGTTTCGGAGCCACGAGGTCATGCTGCACCTGTCCAAAACTCCGCTGCGGCCGCACTTGGAATATTGTGTATTTTCTGAATTTTGTTTGTGGTGGTGTAGGAAATCAGAAGGCGTAGCACGAATCCAACTTCTGTGAAAGACAAATATTGGATGATTAAAAGTCTTGTCCTCATAATTGTAGTTTATTTCTTTGCATTTTAAGGCGTGTATGCCACATGTAATCCAAAATAGTCTAAAATTATCAGACAATGTCCCCACAGTAGGCTATTATACAAAATGCGGAGGAATGGGATTGTGGGAAACATAGCAGTTTGGAACAGTAATTGGCTTGCTGAAAGACAACAGAGGGTTGTAGTTGATGGAACATGTTCATCTTGGTGTCCAGTTACTAGCGGCGTACCGCAAGGGTTGGCTTTTGGGTCCACTGCTGTTCGTCATTTTTATAAATGACCTGGATGAGGGCTTAGAAGGGTGGGTTAGTTATTTTGCGGATGACACTAAGGTCGGTGGAGTTGTGGATAGTGACGAAGGATGTAGTAGGTTGCAGAGAGACATAGATAGGATGCAGAGCTGGGCTGAGAGGTGGCAAATGGAGTTCAATGTGGACAAGTGTGAGGTGATACACTTTGGATGGAGTCATTGGAATCAAAGTACTGGGCTAATGGTAAGATTCTTGGGAGTGCATATGAGCAGAGAGATCTCGGTGTCCATGTACACAGATCCCTGAAAGTTGCCACCCTGATTGACAGGGTTGTTAAGAAGGCATACAGTGTTTTGGCCTTTATTAATAGAGGGATTGAGTTCCGGAACCAGGAGGTTATGCTGCAGCTGTACAAAGCTCTGGTATGGCCACACTTGGAGTATTGTGTACAGTTCTTGTCACCGCATTATAAGAAAGATGTGGAAGCTTTGGAAAGGATGCAGAGGAGATTTACTAGGATGTTGCCTGATATGGAAGGAATGTCTTACGAGGAAAGGCTGAGGGCCTTGAGGCTGTTCTCGTTAGAGAGAAGAAGATTGAGAAGTGACTTCATCGAGACATATAAGATAATCAGAGGGTTAGATAGGGTGGACAGGGAGAGCCTTTTTCCAAGTCTGGTGACGGCGAGCACGAGGGGACACAACTTTAAATTGAGGGGTGATAGGTATAAGACAGATGCCAGAGGTAGTTTCTTTACTCAGAGAGTAGTAAGGGTATGGAATGCTTTGCCTGCATGGGTATTGGATTCCCCAACTTTAAGTGCATTTAAGTCATCATTGGACCGCCGTATGGATGTACATGGAATAGTGTAGGGGAATGGGCTTCAGATTAGTATGACAGGGCGACGCAACATAGAGGGCCGAAGCTGTAATGTTCTATGTTCTATAATGCAAAGAGCAAAATGGTTGATTTTCTCCGATTTCCCACCTTTGGATCAGTATTATTCTGCCTATTTCCATTGATCTGAAGACGGCAGTGGATGCGGGTTGGCTTTTTTTAATATGCCTGACAGTCAGAGCATTCAATATAAAATCAATATGATTGGAAGTAACGACGTAATTATGGAGTCAATCCACACATAGACTTTCCAAAATACTGGTGTGCAATGGTCTGATATTGTGACACAAAAGAATGGCACATTGTCAATAACAAATGAAGGAGTAAACACAAAATACCAAGCAATTGAGTGCAAACAGCTCACCACACTCACATTACTATGACCACAAATGCAATGTTCTTATTGCAATATCTTGCTCTTAGCTTTTGGCAACACATTGCTGAAAACCGATCAAATGTAAAAGCAACTGTGAACCAAACTGTTGCAAGGTGGAGAGCAACGCTCAAGGCACACGCAGGAGTGATGAATAAGAAATTACCTGGGAAATAAAGATTCTTAATTCGGTCCAGTACGAAATTAAGTGACGGTAAATAGATCTGCTGTAGTCTTTGTCAACAACTAGCGAGTGGTGCATGTAGAGAGTCCCCAATTCCCACGAAGTTAACTGTAAGAAAAATATTTTTTTTTGTTTCTTCATGACCAGAACACAAACAAAAAGAAAATGTTCATAAGTCTGTTAAATCAAATCAATTTCTTCACATAAATATATCAACTCAATTACACTGTACACGTGAAAAATTGCAACTGTATTATTGCCTCAAACAAAAAAGAATCAAATAACGACATGCTTTGAACCCATAGACAGAGTAAATGAGTTAATAGAGAAATAAGGAACAAAAGCTATAATGAATGAAATATGTTAATGCAAGTATGTCATTCTGACAGATTGACCAAAATGTTTTAGAGATTTTTCATGCGGATTAAATTGTTAAAGGAGAAAAACTTAAATTTAAATGCTAAGAAGGGCAACTTATTTAACCCCAGCCGACCCAGTCAGGATCGGTGTATTCACGAATTGCGCAGATTGCAGTAATCTGAACAAGCAGCAAATTGACTCCTTTTCTCTGAGTGTTATGGCGCCACAGAATGTATTTTGAAGAAGGAAATGACACTAATTTCTGGCGAATTAATATTTGTTTTTGCTGTCACGTGTTCTCATATCCTTCTGTACGTGAGTATATGGCTACAGTGAAAGTTCAAAATATCAGCACTCCCAGCGTCACGTTATGCATAAAGTCACGTCGGTACAAAGCCTTAGGTACAGAATAGAAAAGTAAAGAAACATTACAATCCTTCTTAGTATAAAGTGGAAACGAAGTAAAATTAAAAGACGAGTTTTTTTTTAAATTTATGATCGACAGGAGAATGCGTTCCCGTTTGCAATAAAGGTATTCTGTGCCATACTGAGATGCAGATTTTCCCTTCATTAATGCCTTTAAAATCAATAAAATACTGGGTCAAGTTTTCCAGTGAGTGGGATTCTCACACAGATTGCCACTCTGGACCTTTTCTTTCTGATGAAAGAACGGAGCTCTGCATTTCTGTATGGAGATTCCGTTCAGGCTACCCTCAGGAACGTGGAACCTGACTTCCACGCTGACTGGTGATTCCTGGCGAGAGCTGTCTTGTAACACATGAAGAAAGTGCGATTTGACAATATTGTAATAGTTAAGTTCACGATGTAAAATGACATGGGACCCCAGATTAGCAGAGGGCAAAGCGGTCATGGTGCCAGGCTTGTAGGGCACCAACCTGGGAATGGTTAGAATACCAACTGGGATAGGGGTGGTGTAGCGATTGTAAGGTGGACTTTAAAGAATATGAGTTCCTCAACTGGGGCTGTTAAGCTAGTCCAATCAGGAAGGCCTGCCAGACGTATCTAAACAGGAGAGTCAGGGGATCTGTTCTCTCTGAAAGATGGCTCTCGGGGTGCTGGATCAGTGTCACTTACTATGCAGGTGTAAATAAAGGGTTATTTGGTGATGGGATACCGGCCTCTGTGGAGTTATGTCAATCGAGCCAATAATGGGAATAATGATCTAACCATGCAAAATCGCCTACCAGCTGAAGTCCATTTGCACTTCAAACAAACACTTTACTTAGCTTTGCCTTCCGAAATGTGTCAAGTGGAGTGCATGGTTTGCAGGGTATATCGATGGAATTGGACACTTACGGCTGGCCAATTTCATTTGGGGAACACCAGTTTAGTGAAGGCAATTGCATAGCATCACTGAGGAGAGATCCTGAACAGTGGGAGTCCAGGTCAGACCAGAGAAAAATCCCAATGCAAAATCAAACCTCGGCCAAACAGGTCACATTTTCTTCAGTATCAAGGGCAGGCAAGCCACAGTAATTGCATCCAGTCTGCTGACTTGAGACAGCAAAATACTCCCACCCGGGCCTGTATTAAGTTAGAAAATTCATAGGGCGGTACCCAGGAGATTGCCGCGCTGGAAAGCCCAGCTACATTTGACTTGGAACAAATAATGTGCTTTGGAACATCCAAATCAAAATCACACAAAATAAGCATCTGGTTAAATGGTCACTCCGTTTTAATTGAGGTTTATACCAGATCGGCTTTGTCAGTGACACAGAGACAGTCTTTAACAAAATGCGCACTGACCTCCAACCCTTAGTTGTGTGTGAGACCTTGGCTACACTGAGAATCTATGCCAGGGTACTTTTACAGATTAAGGGCAAATTTCGGATTCAAACTTGCATGAGAATCAACTCGTTCAGTTACCAGTGACTGTGGTGAAAGACTCAGGCCCAAGGCTGATGGGGACGGAATTGCTTGAGAACGAATCACTTTGATTGGCTCCACATTTTTTTTGATTTGTAAATGGTTGCCTGAGTGAAGTCCTAATGAAATACCCGGAAATCTTTGAACAAGGTCGAGGGATTATCAAGGGAACAAAGGTCACCTTGCACGTTGCCCAGGAGGCAATTCCACGGTTCTGTAACACCAGCCTAATGCTATTTCCCTTACAGACAAAGCAGAGGTCAACATCAGGAGGTTGTAAAGTAAAGAAATCATCAAACAAATCCAGTTTACAGAATGAACTGCTCCGGTCCTACTGTTTGTAAAGTCTGGTTCGACGTTTTGCCTTCATGTGGATTTTAAACATACAAAAAATGGCTTCTCACAGTTGATAAATACCCAATCAGTAATCTAATCTAACCTAATCTAATCCCACACTGAAGAGAACGGCATTTCATTATTGGGAGCAAGAGCGATTGACTCAACCAAAGTTAAACACTGGTCTCGTTTACACATTGATGATGCCGGGCCTTTCAGGGGCTCAATGTTCATGCGTATTGCAGATTATTCAAATGCAAGGTTTGTGAAGGTTTGTAGCTCAAGTTGAGGTTTAGGATGTAGGTTTGCTCGCTGAGCTGTAGGTTTGATACCCAGATGTTTCATTACCTGGCTCGGTAACATCATCAGTGGCTACCTCCAAGTGAAGCGAAGCTGTTGTCTCCTGCTTTCTGTTTGTATCTTTCTCTTGGATGGGGTTCCTGGGGTTTGTGGTGATGTAATTTCCTGTTCGTTTTCTGAGGGGTTGATAGATGGTATCTAGATCCATGTGTTTGTTTATGGCGTTGTGGTTGGAGTGCCAGGCCTCTAGGAATTCTCTGGCATGTCTTTGCTTAGCCTGTCCCAGGATAGATGTGTTGTCCCAGTCGAAATGGTGGCTTTTGTATCCTTGTGTAGGGCTACGAGGGAGAGAGGGTCATGTCTTTTTGTGGCTAGCTGGTGTTCGTGTATCCTGGTGGCTAACTTTCTTCCTGTTTGCCCTAAGTAGGGTTTGTGGCAGTCCTTGCATAGAATTTTGTAGATGACGTTGGTTTTGTCCATGGGATGTACTGGGTCATTTAAGTTTGTTAGTTTTTGTTTGCGAGTGTTGGTGGGTTTGTGTGCTACTAGGATTCCGAGGGGTTTTAGTAGTCTGGCTGTCATTTCTGAAACTTATTTGATGTATGGTAAGGTGGTTAGATACACGAACACCAGCTAGCCACAAAACGACACGACCCTCTCTCCCTCGTAGCCCTACACCCGGATTTAAAAAGCCACCATTTCGACTGGGACAACACATCTATCCTGGTACGGGCTAAGCAAAGGCATGCCAGAGAATTCCTAGAGGCCTGGCACTCCAACCACATCGCCATAAACAAAAACATAGATCTAGATGCCATCTATCAACCTCTCAGAAAACGAACAGGAAGTGATATCACCACAAACCCCAGGAACCCCATCCAGGATAAAGATATATATAGAAAGCAGGAGACAACACTTGGAGGTGGCCACTGATGATGTTACCTAGCCAGGTAATGAAACGTCTGGATATCAAACCTACAGCTCAGCGAGCAAACCTACACCCTAGATTATTCCAATGTTGGAATTAATTTGTCAAGTACTGATCAGAATGAAGGACATTTGGATCTCATGGAGTATGAGATCCTTGATAGGCATTGTCACTTGAGCCAATCAATGAGCCCAAGCTGACAAATATAAATAGGAGATCGTCTGTGGCATAGACTCTGTGCTGACTGCCTGCCTCTCTTCTGCATTTCTGCTTGATCCCGGGTGTCCTTGCAGATGTAGTACGCAGTTTCCACAAAATACACTCAATGCCTTTGGCGGGAGGTGGGCACCACGGAAGGTGAAATGTTTCATTTCCTCCTCCGACCCCATTTTGATTTAATCCCCACCCTTCACCTTCACCTACTTTTCTCGCGTAAGCGTTGCCATGACCAAGCTTTGCTTGTTAAGAGTTCACTGACCATATGGGCGTTTTTCGTGGCAGTGGAAATATACAAGAAATATCACGAAAAATGTCGTCTTTTGTACACAGTCAGTGCAGACAGACACACAGCCAGGTGACGTGGGCGAACTGTAAGCACTATTGCTGTGTAGTGGTAGTGCGCAGTATTAATAAAATAATTACAGAAAAGAAAATGAAAATACATAAATAACCAGTCTCATCACTCTGGGGACAGGCTTTGACCTGGTTGGTCAGAGCCCATGTAATGATGTACATTTAAATAAAGGGTAACTTTGTGGTGGGATACCGGGTTCTGTGCAGTGATTTCAGTGTAAAATGAATCCATGATGTTGTTATGGATTAGAGTTGATTAGGAACCTGAGATGGAATGAAAGAAAACAATCACTTACGTGTTGGCAAATTGAGCCTGCCAGATGCCCCAAGGCAGGTAACTGAATCGACAAATTCTTCTTAATCGATTTCGTGAGTACAACTTAACAGATCAGTTTATTTCCTTTGTGCAACAATGCAGGTTGGTCCAGCAGTCGTTGCACCGTTCCTAGTTGCCGCTTGAGAAGGTGGTGGTGAGCTGTCTTCTTGTCCACATGCTTGCAGACTGACCAGCAATGTGCTTAGGGAAGGACTTCCAGGGTTTTGACTCAGCGGCACTGAAGGGACAACGACAGATTTCCAATTCAGGGTGGTGAGTGACTTGGAGGGGAACTCGCAAGGGGTCGTGCTCCCAAGTGCCTGCTGCGATTATCCTTTTAGATGGAAGTGGTCGTGCGTTTGGGAATGCTGTCTGAGGAGCTTTAGCGAATTTCTGTAGTGCATCTTGAAAATGGAACACACCGCTGCTCCTGAGCTTCAGTGGTGGAGGGAATAGATGTTTCTGGGTGTGGTGCCAATCAAGCGGGAGCTGCTTTGTCTTGGAATGTGTTAATCTTCTTGGGTGCTATTGGAGTTGTACCCCAGCAGCCAAGCTGGTTAAGGAAAATGAATAGAAGATTGGGAAGAGGAGGGATTTCTTCCCTATCAATGTTGTGAAAGGATATAAAAGGTTTCAAAATATATGAAAGGATGCAACCTATTGCAAAGATGTTGTTAAACTTGAAATGGTTCAGAAAAGATTTACAAGGATGTTGCCAGGGTTGGAGGATCTGAGCTACAGGGAGAGGCTGAACAGGCTGGGGTGGTTTTCCCTGGAGGGTCGGAGGCTGAGGGGTGACCTTATAGAGGTTTACAAAATTATGAGGGGCAAGGATAGGGTAAATAGGCAAAATCTTTTCCCTGGGGTCGGGGAGTACAGAGCAAGAGGGCATAGGTTTAGGTTGAGAGGGGAAAGATATAAAAAGGACCTAAGGGGCAACTTTTTCACACAGAGGGTGGTACGTGTATGGAATGAGCTGTCAGAGGAATTGGTGGAGGCTGGTATAATTGCAACATTTAAGAGGCATTTGGATGGGTATATGAATGGGAAGGGTTTGGAGGGATATGGGCCGGGTGCTGGCAGGTGAGACTAGATTGGGTTGGGATATCTGGTCGGCATGGATGGGTTGGGCCGAAGGGTCTGTTTCTGTGCTGTACATCTGTATGACTCTATAACTCTATAACTCCCTATTGCAGGGGAACAAAGCTGCATGGGGTCCTCTTGGATGTTTAAGGCTGAGAGAAACACATTTTTGATCAGTCGAGGAATTTAGTCTTTTGGGAATCTGTAGGAAAGTGGATGCATGAGCTGTCAGACCCGACATGATCCTATTGAATTGTGGGATCGGTTCGAGGACACGGACAGCCTCAGTTATTATTGCCTTATTGTGTTATAGACCATCTATGCAATGTTCCCATGAAGCGTCATGCATTCCTTATTTGAGAGGAATTACTTAAAACCAGAATACCCTGAGTGATAGGAGCAGAAATTTGGTCATTCGTCCATCGAGTCCGCTCCATCATTCACTCATCATTGACAGGTTTTTCTAACCCATTTTCCCACTATTTCCCATCTTTTGATCCCCTTGGCAATCACAAAATTATTCACTTCTGTTTTAAATATACTCGATAACGTGGTCTCCACCGCCTTCTGTGGTGATAAATTCCACACAATTACCACTGTTTGTCTGATGTAGTTTATCCTTATATCCGTTCTAAAATGTCTTCCCATTCAGCTCAGGCTGTGCCCTCAGGTTGTCATCTCTCTGACAATGGAAACATCTCCCCAACATCCACTCCATACTGACTGTTCGGTATTCTGAATGCTTCAGTCAGACCCCCCCACCCACTCCCACCACCTCCACCATCTTTCTCGAGTCCACCGAGTATGGTTCCAGAGTCATCAAACGTTCCTCATTTGTTCAGCCTTTTCACTCCTGGGATCATTCTCGTGAACCTCCTCTGGACCCGCTCCAGGGCCAATACATATTTCCCGAGGTATGGGGCCCAACGTTGCTCACAATGCTAACGCAACCACTTGACGCTCATTTCCATTTCGGTCAACAAAGGGTTTATTTCAAAGACGTAGGGTGTAAGTCGCCGTGTTTACCATGGGCTCATCGTTTGATCAAAGCAGATCGCGCATTTTGTCTCCATTGACCTCTGCAAATCCTGGCTGGTTAAATATTTCGTTCACAGTGGTCAAGAATGTTCTTCATCATTAGTGTCAGTCCACAGAATTTCTTTCACGGTGATTTTTGGTGTCCAGTTTCAATGTTCGGGAAACTGTTCTGACATGGTGAAGTAGGTCATTATCCAATGTGCCTCGCATTTAATGCGCACGACTCACAACTACATATAGGAGCTGAAAACTCAAATGGTATTCTATAACAGCTGAAAAGGAGCATGCAAGGCACACCCAAGGAAGAAGTTTCAGATGTGTTGACAATGAGGCAGATTCAAGAATGGATTGTGGGATATGGTGTACAACAACATGAACGACCACTCAAGTGGTTTTTTTTTATGAAGCAATGCCAGAGACTGTGTATTGTGGAAAATACTTCTGAACGTTGTGTATTTTGGTCACAGCTGTTGTCATGTCAGATTCCTCAGCGACAGCAGTTGGGAAGATTTTACATTTAATCTTTGTATTTGGTCAGTAAACATATTCACATGAGGCTGCCACTGCCCTTTCAGCAGAAGAACAGAAACTTATTAATCAGAAAATTCAAAATTATAGAAATTAGGAAGGGTGTTAACATAAAGCACAAAAGCAATGACACGGCCGTTTGAGCAGCAACATGCTTTAGAAAGGCACAATTTACTTGAGAAATTATGCTAATTTCAATTCATATCTTTTCCATCGGGTGAATTATTTACAAGTTAAGGAACTGGAAATGTTCTTTCAAATTCTTAGGACATGAATTTCTTTTCAGCTAGTGAAACCAGAGATTTTCCAAAAGCTCTTTCAAAAAGGAGATCCTGATTTTTGACTAGAAGTATGTCTTCAAATAGAGGTCAGACCAGTATGCTTATTTGCATAGCTTAACATTTCGAATAAACGGGTATTTTATGCCATTGACTAACTCCTTCCTGAATTTTGTTTGTGTTAGAGCGTAAATACAGGTGTTGGTGCACGAATTCAGAAGCCGGAGCATGAATCCAATTTCTTGAAAGGTAAATATTGGGTCATTTGAAGTCTTGTCTTCATAATTATAGTTTGTTTCTTGCCATATTAGAGCACGTATGACATAGGTCATCCACAACGCTATAAAATTAGCAGACAATGCAAAGAGCAAGATGATGGATTTTCTCCGGTTTACCACCTCTGAGTCAGTATTATTCTGTCCATTTCCCTGGATCTGAAGGCGACAGCGGATGCGGTTGGATATTATAATATGTCTGACAGTCAGAGCATTGAATATCAAAATCAGTACGATTGGAAGCAACGGCGTAATTATACTGTCAACCCATTCATACACTTTCCAAAATAATGATGTGTAATAGCTTGGTATTGCGATACAAAACCATGGTATATTGTCAATAACAAACGAAGGAATAAATACAAAGTACCAAGTAATTGAGCGCAAACAGCTCACCACGCTCACAGTTATTATGACCACAAATGCAGTTCTCTTATTGCAGTATCTTGATCTGAGTTTCTGGCAACAAATTGCTACAAACCGATCACATGTGAAAGCAACTGTGAACCAAACTGAACAGTCCAGTGCTGCGAGGAATAGAACAACTCTCACAGCGCACACTGGAGTAATGGATAAGAAAGTAACTGGGAAATAAAGATTGTTAATTCGGTTCAGTAAGACATTAAGGATGACGAGAAGTAGATCTGCTGTTGACATTGCTAACAAATAGCGAGTGATGCACCGAGAGAGTCCACACCTGCCTCGATTCAGAATCACAATTGCCACTACGTTAACTGTAAGAAAAATAAAGAGAGATGCACCTCCGCATGATTATAGTCATAGCAAAAACAATAGGTTAACTGGTCATCTAAATCAAACCAGTTGACTCAGGTTCATATTATACCATTCATGGTGAAAAAATACAATGGAATTATGGATTCAAGCAAACTCCAGGAGGGAAGAAAGATGAGCTTTTAACCAATGGACAAAGACTAAATCAATCAGCGAGGAATGAAAATTATAATGAATGCAATATTTTAATGCAAGTATGTGATGCTGACAGTTTCAACAAACGTTTAATAACCTTTTCCACGCTTATCAAACTGGTAACATGGAGAAAAGCAAAACAAATTAAAGTGGGAATAAGGACAAGGTATTTTACATCAATTCACCCAGGCAGAAACTGAGCACGTGAACTGCTAGGATAATTTTTGTTTGGAAGGGGAAATCAAATGGTCCAATATGAGGTTTAGGTTACTGGACTGGCCCTGTCACTTACTAGCGTCCATGCTTTCTCCCTTATGCTTATCACAAATCTGCAGGAGCTGCAAATGGAGTGCGAAAGAGCCAGGGGGATGAGGATGTATAGGAGCATGTGAGAATCATTATTGAATTTAGTAGATGTGGTCCTTTGTCAGAAAAATAATCCAGTATTTGGAAGGTGTGTTTGCAGCCTGCCTGACTGACACTACATCCACAAAATCATCCACTTCCTCCACCCAATAACACATATTCGGTGCATTGTGTGCTATCGATAGGATTCACTGCAAAATGTCACTAACAGCATCTTCCGTATCTACAAAGACTCCCACCCAGAAGGACAGTAGCCAAACAAGGAAACAACATCCCCTGCAAATTTCCCTCCAAGCCACTCACCATCCTGACT
Organism: Chiloscyllium plagiosum; assembly: GCF_037043375.1. Lineage (NCBI taxonomy): Eukaryota > Metazoa > Chordata > Chondrichthyes > Orectolobiformes > Hemiscylliidae > Chiloscyllium > Chiloscyllium plagiosum. The sequence goes on along the minus strand of NW_028270178.1, from coordinate 13,238,308 downwards.
TAGGAATATATCGCTGTTACTTCACAGTCGCTGGGTGAATATCCAGGAATTCCTTCTCTTGAAGCATTCTGGTCAACTCACAGCAGGTGGACTGCGGCGTTTCAAGAAGGAATCTCAACACCACCCTCTCAATTGCAATGAGAGACAGGCAAAAAATGCCGGCCCAGCCAATCATGCTCATGTCCCACGTATGAATGAAAGAAATGACGTAATATGAATCCAGATTTCAGTTTGAATATGTAAGTTCATTTTAAGATAACTTGCATTGAAAAGATTTTTTTGGTGTGAAACAAATGCTTTTGGGTGGAATGACAAAAGAAGTCACTTGATCCCCGGATTCCACTTCTACCTTCAAAGAGATAATTGATGTCAAACAAATGCGTAGAAACATCTGAAGGTTCAGAAGCTTCTTCACTGAACAAAGGAAAGATATAAACCTTTGCGCATTTATTTTTAGATTAGATTTTTAGATTACATTACAGCGTGGAAACAGACCCTTCGGCCCAACAAGTCCACACCGATCCGCCGAAGTGCAACCCACCCATGCCCCTACATTTACCCCCTTACCTAATACTACGGGCAATTTAGCATGGCCAATTCACCTGACCTGCACATCTTTGGACTGTGGGAGGAAACCGAACCACCCGGAGGAAACCCACGCAGACACGGGGGAGAATGTGCAAACTCCACACAGTCAGTCGCCTGAGGCGGGAATTGAACCCGGATCTCAGGCGCTGTGAGGCAGCAGTGCTAACCACTGGGCCACCGTGCCGCCATTTTGTCCCACCTTTAGCAATTACAGAACAATCATGTTATTAATTACTTACATACGCTCCCAATCCAATTCACAATGTGACTAGATGGTCAGTGATGGATAGTCTTTATAGATGACTGCTAGTATTCCATGATCTTGTGATATTTCCCAGTCACCCTTATCGCTACGTTGCAGCTTTATAATGCGTGCTTTATTAAACCACATTCCAATATTCTACTTCTGCAAATGCAATTCAATAATCCCGCTAGCACATGGGTTCCTCATTACTATTTAAGGCTGCCACCTCCAGGGGCCAAAGTGGTGGTTTCCAATTAAAGTGTAGATCGGTTTAAGTTACTCTAAGATTTCATCTAAAAAGTAAGCTTCAGCGATAAATAAGTTGAATACTGGGAATGTACGTTGGCTCTTATTTATAGAGGTCTGTTTCCTTTAATGAAACACAACTCCATGAAGCAATAGATAGTGTTTATTAAACGTTTCTCTGATGCGACTCATCTTAAATTTGATGCGTGTTTTCAATCAATCATAAAATCATGCATCACGGAAACATACACTTCAGTCCAACTTGTCCCTGCCAACCAGTTTCCCAAAACTAATTTGGTCCCACTTGCCTGTGCATGACCCATACCCCTCTAAAGCTGTCCTGTTCCTTCACCTGTGCAAATACATTCTAAGTTTAACTGCACCTGCATCCAGCACTTCCTGTTGCAGTTCACTACATATACGAAGGGCATTCTGTCTGTGGACGTTGCTCCTCAGGCCCCTCCGAAAGATTTCTCCTTTTCCTTTCAAATTATGATCTCTAATCCTGGACTCCCCGACCATAAGGAAAATAGCTTGGCTATTCTTCTTATCTATGCCCCGCATGATTTTAAACAATATTCCAAAACTAGCCTCACAAACGGCCAGTACAAATGCAACATGACAATCCAACTCTGACATGCATTGATGTGAGCTACAAGGCAAGGAAGCCAAATGCCTTATTTTCCAACTGTCTACCTGCGACAAATCTTTGAATTAACTGTGCACCTGAACCATGAGGCCTCTCTGTTTGACATTCAGTCCCGGGAAACCTCCATTACTATATAAGTCCTGCCCTTGTAAAAAAAAAAGTGCAATGCTTCATGTTTATCTCAATTAAATTCCATCTGCCACTCCTCGGCCTGTTGGCCCAATTGTTCAAGGTCCCCTTGTAATTTTAGAAAACGTTTTTACTGTCTACTTCACCACGGAAGTTGATGTCACTCTCAAACTTACTGGGCATGCTAAAACTGAATTGCTTCTCTGAGATTAGTGACTGCCTGGAATTCTAAACACTGAAAATTCTGGAAGTTAGCTCGCTGAAATTACTTGAAGAAGAGGTAGTTAGATTTTTGAAATTTCATGTAGTTAAGTGATATGTGGAACCAGCACAAAATAACAGGTTAGCCCTGATTTCATAGAACAGCCAGCTGGCTTGAGGATAGCCTATTTCTGCTTCGATGTAGCATGCTGTTATTCCAAATCAAGATCCTTCAGTTACCATGGGTTTGTAACGATAATGACAGTGTGAGAATTCAAGCTTGAGAGTAGATCAACGTATGGGAGGAAAGACTTCCAGGGAATCAGAAAAAAAAGTTTGTTGAATACTTCAATCATCAAAATTAACATACAGCCATGTTTGAACTTTGAATTGTAAAAACAAATCTGCTTGCAAACAGCTGAGTGCAGAACCCCAAGAAGAAAGTATTCAGAACCATATTCAGAAATAGAAGCGTTGATGTAGGGAGGACTTTCTGGTGAACGGCGTGGTATTCTTCTTTGGACGGGATATTGACTTTGCAGGCCATGTTTCAGTTTTATAAGACTTTTGTTCGGCCACATTTGGAATACTGGCCACAGTTCTGGTCACCTCGTTACCAAAAGGATGCGGATGCTTTGGAGAGGGTGCAGCGAAGGTTCAATGGAATGTTGTCTGTCATGGATGGTGCTAGATTTGAGGAGATGATGAGTAGATTAGAAGGATGTTCATTGGAAAGAAAGAAGTTGGGGGGGGGGGGACCTGATTGAGTTCTGCGAAATCATGAGAGGTTTCGGCAGGGTGGATAGTATGAAACGTTTTCCCAGAGTGGAGGATTCAATTACTAGGGGTCACAAGTTTAAAGTGAGAGAGAAAAAGCAGCAGAGATATATATGGAACGTTCTTCACGCAGACAGTGGTAGGTGCCGAGAATGCATTGCCAGTGGGGATTTTGGAGAGGGAACTATAGCAACATTTAAGATTTATCTCGGCAGATACATGACTGAGCAGAGAGCATTTTCCTCCCACGGTCAAATGATTTGTAGGTTAGTGTGCATTGGCCATGCCAAATTGTCCACATGTTCAGGGATGTGCAGCCCATATCGATGAGGCATAGAAAGTGCAAAGTTATACGGATCGTGGAGACGGATGGGTCTGTGCTGGATGTTTATATGAACTCGATGGACTCGATGGCTTGCTTCCACACTGTTGTCATTCTATGATTATATGAACTGTTCTGTGGAAGAAAATTCAGAGAGTATGAAAGTGCTGAAATGGCAGAATTAATGGAAAACAAATATCATTCTCACAAAATATGTTATCTTGTTGGTCCACCTGTAGAGCAAAATATCCATTCAGAGTCATCGAGTCAGAGAGTTGTACAGCATGGAAACAGAGCCTTCGGTCCAACCTGTCCATGCTGACCAGATATCCCAAGCCAATCTAGCCTCTCTTGTCAGCACTCGGCTCACATCCATCCAAACACTTCCTATTCATATACACATCCAGATGACATTTAAACGTTAAAAATGTGGGGGACTCTACCACATCCTCTGGCAGCTCATTCCATACACGTGCTACTCTCTGCGTGAAGATGTTTCCCCTTAGGTCTCTTTTATATCTTTCCTTTCTCACCCACAAGCTGTGTCCTCTAGTTCTGGACTCCCCCACCCCAGGGAAAAGGCTTTGTCTATTTATCCCATCCATGCCCCTCATGATTTTATAAACCTCATAAGATCACCCCTCTGCCTCCAACGCTCCAGGGAAAACAGCCCCCAGCCTATTCAACCTCTCCCGAAAGCTCAAATCATCCAACCCTGGCAGCATCTTTGCAAATCTTGACTGAACCCTTTCAAGTTTCACAACATTTTACCGATAGGAAGGAGAACAGAATGCATGCAATATTCCAACAGTGGCCTAACCAATGCTGCAGCATGACCTTCCAACTCCTGTAATCAATACACTGACCGATAAAGGAAAGCATGGCAAAATCCTTCTTCACCATCCTATCCACCTGCGACTCCACTTTCAAGGAGCTATGAACCTGCACTCTAAGATCTCTTTGTTCAACAACACTCCCCAGGACCTTACCATTAAGTGCAAAAGTCCTGCTAAGATTTGATTTCCCAAAATGCAGCACCTCGCATTTATCTAAATTAAACGCCATCTGCCACTTCTCATCCCTTTGACCCATCTGAGCAAGATACGTTGTAATGTGAGATAACCTTCTTCGCTGTCCACACAACTCAAATGTTGGTGTCTTCTGCAAACTTACTAACTGTACCTCTTCTGGTCACATCCAAATCATTTGTCCAAATTAGGAAAAGTAGAGGGCCCAGCACCGATTCTTGCGGCACTCCACTGGTCACAGACCTCCAGTCTGAAAAGCAACCCTCCATCACCACCCTCTGGCTTCTACCTTTGAGCCAGTTCTGTGTCCAAATGGCTAGTTCTCCCTGTATTCTATGAGATATAACGTTCTAACCAGTCTCCCGTGAGGAACCTTGTCGAACGTCTTAATGAAGTCTATACAGATCATATCTACCGCTTTGCCCTCATCAATCCTCTTTGTTTCACAATTTTACAACATTAAATTACACAAATAAACGTGATGTGCACTTCCGGGAAAAAATACCAGATTTAACTCAACATTTTGTTTGGAAGAAAAATCTGAACATGTCCTGCAAAACCACACATGATCTGACTTGGCTTTAATGACAACACCAGGTAATTAAACGCAACCATATGTTTTTCGAATCAACCTCTTAAGAGATGTCATGACACATCTGTGAAGCAGGTGGGACTTGTAGTGGTCCACAGGTTGGGACTCAGAGCATCGAGACAGGAGAGCTGAATGTTGCTAGCAATTTACTGTGGAGGCAATGCAACTCAACCAGATTAAATTGTAACAGTCAGATTATCGTAGTACATATTAATTAGTCACAGGCATCATACTGAGGAAATATTTATTCAAGCTCATAACGGACAAATACAGTGGCATCAATAATTATATGAGGCGAACATGGTGGGACTAACCTGATGGTTCTAAATTGAGGTTATTTTGCATTGATGCGTTTGATAATGTTGGATGTAATATTACATCTTCCTCCAATAACTGGCCTTTGAAAACAATCAGTCAAACATAAGCTTGAATTCAGGACCATGTAATCACCAGCAATTGGGGAATATATTTCATAAGTAACAATCACTGGAAAATTATTGCAATAATCACAAAACAGTGAAATCATAGTGAACTATGTGAAAAGGTAACGAGCTCATATACACAATAAAAGTGAAAGTTCCATGTACTCATTATTTTCATATTCTCATTAGGCGACATTTACAACTCACTCAAGGCATAATGAGTAATTTTGGAACATGTCGTCTAAGGAAGGATGTCTTGGTCTTAAAGGGGTTTCAGAGGAATTTCACAAAAATGATCCTGGAGAAGAATAATTTGTTATATCAGGAGGAGTTGAGGACAATGTATCTGTACTCGGTGGAGTCGGGGGAAGTCCGAAACCCGCAGAACACCGAGACACGGATAGAGAGGACGTGGAGAAGATGTTTCTCGGAGGGGAGACTCGAATCCGAGGACACAGTGTTAGGGGGAAGGGAAACTTTGAAGAGCTGAGATGTGAGAATGTCTTCAGCCAGAAAGTGTGGAACTCATTGTCATAGAAAGGCTGCGGGGCCCGTCACTGTGTGCATTTAAGACAGCGATCGTTTCTTGATGAGTAAGGGAATCAAAGGTGGCAGAGAGGAGGCATACGAATGGGGTTCAGAAACCCTTCAGCCATGATCGATTGGCCTAGAGGATTCGTTGGGCCAAATGGGTTAGCTTTGCTCCTCTACTTCATAGTCTCATGATCTCTGTAAAAGTAACAATTAACATTTGATCCACCCAAGTGTCAGGCAATTACTATCTCCAACAAAAAAGGTTCTAACCATCCCCCTTTGATATTCAGAGACACTACCATCACGTGAACCACCATTATCAACATCCTGAGGATTGCCATTGATCCAACATTGCGCTGGATTAGCCACATCAGGATTGTTTCCATAACAGTATATCCGAGGCTAGGAATTCCGCAGCCAAAGACTCACCTCCTAACTCTACACAGAAACCGCCAACTCTTTCGGGTTTATCTAACATTTCCTTTGTTTACTGAAGATACTCTGCAGTAGTTTGCCTTTTTTTTCCAGGAAATATCAGCCGGCTTGATTGTCATCCATATCCAGAAAGCTTCAGTCTGACCCTCCACTATCGTTCAGAGAAAGCAGTGGGTGCCATCTGCAAGATGAATTGCAGAAGCTGACCAAGGCTCCTCGGGCAGCCCCCTCTGAACCTCACAACCACAACTGTCTCGAAGCAGCAGATGTATGGGAATGGCAACACTAGCAACTTCGTTTCAAGCCACTCACCCTTTCCTATCACGGAAAGACATGGCCCTTCCTTCAGTTTTATGGATAAATTGAAAGATATCTGAACAGTTCCTTGAAGAGGAACACTTTAGCAGGACGTGGGCCACAGGCGGGCAAGTGTGGACGTCAGGATCAGTTTCTGTGCTGCATGACTCAATGTGGGTGCTCTTCCAACAACTGGTCTTCACTTGTTTGAGGAGGCCCCTCACCACCATCTTCTCAAGTGTAATTCGGTAATGGGGATTAAATGGTGACTCAGCCTCCTCAGTATTGCACGAATTATTCTGTGAAACGTTCTTAAATAAAACAGCTTCAGCACATGGAGATCAACACTATTGGTGAAATCATGAGGAATGCGTAACTTGGAAGTCAGCAAAAGTGGGGAAAGTGTGTCAAATTTCATAAAAGAATGGGGAGGAGAGTTAAACACGTTGAACACAAATATTAGTGGATTTGATCACTTACCAATAATTCCAATAGTTGCAAGTATCGGGTAGTAGATTCTTGCTATTTGTAAGATTGCTGAATATTTCATTCTGTTCCACGCTGGTCCATTTGTTGCTGTAGAGACAATGATTCTGTCCGCCGAAATACAATAACATTGTCAAGATAACCTCATTTTATTTGGCAGCCAAACTTCCTGTGAGGCCCGAAATCTGTTTGAATCACTAATTACATTAGTCATAGTAATCTAAACAAGCATCAAATAAAGCACTTTCCTCTGAGGGTTACAGCGCAACAGGATCTGTGTTGATGACAGAAATGCCATTAATTTCCCGAGAAGTAGGACTAAGTTGTATTGTCACGTGTACTCAAGGAAAGAAGTGCATGAGTGCAGTGAAAATTGTGCAATCTCGCCATTTCCAGCACCATCTTAGGTATTAAGGAACCTTGGTGCAAAACATTGAGGAGAAAGTGAGGTCTGCAGATGCTGGAGATCAAAGTTGAAACTTTATTGCTGGAACAGCACAGCAGGTCAGGCAGCATCCAGGGAACAGGAGATTCGACGTTTCGGGCACAGGCCCTTCTTCAGGCCCTTCTTCAGCAAAACATTGGGCCAATAATAGAAAAGTAAAGAAACAAAGTTAAGAGTTAAACATTACAATCCTTCTTAGTATGAAGTCAAAAAATAAAGAAGTAACGTTAAAAGGTAAAAGACGACTTTTCAAATATTTTCAAATAGTTGAACAATGGGCTACTGTTTGTAATAAAGCTATTGTATAACATACTGAGGTGTAGGTTCATTGTTGCTTCTTACATCAACAAAATAATGGAGAGATTTTCCGTGAGCAGGCATCTCACACAGATAGCCACTTGAGCCCCGTTGTCTCTGATCAAAGAAGGGAGCTCTGTATTTCTGGAAGGAGATTCCATTCAGAGCACCCTCAGAAATGCGGCACGATATTTCCATCCTGACAGCTGCTTCCTGGCTCGAACTGTCTTATAATTGTTATGGACGAAGGCAGAACACTCAAAGCGTTATTCAGCAGGCAATCCAGACCATAACTTTTCAATTTGCTTCAGTACGTGTACAGTGAGAATTACACGGAGTAAGCTAGCTAGGTTGACTTACAGGTTTTAAAACAGACAAAAAAAAAATCACCAAAATACACAATGAAACACAAGGACCAGAATATAGAGCCCCTCCAGAACTTAATCTATCTCAACCAGACTTAATTATGCTGTTCCAAAAACACACAACATTCCCAATAAGCAAACCCAGTTAAACAAAAAATGGAGCAGATGCTTCCAGGTTGAAGTTTGAAGGGCAGAAAGCGAGACAGAATTTCTACACAGCTCATTGTTGAACTCCTAACTAGTTCTTGCCTGAACTGAACTGCTCAGGTCGAGAGCTGACCTCTCCCCTTTCATTGTACAGGTAACTTCCATAATATGACAACGTTGGCCTGAAGTCCCATCTGTTTACGTATAAACAAAATGACCTCGCAATACCCTTTAATCTCTGTACCAAATGAAGCAATTACCTTATTAGTCAGTCTCTTAAATGTGGCCGGAACGTTTTACGCACCGAATGATTTGATATTGTCCATTTGGCGTTACGGAAGCCAAAATCTCATTTGCTCTTTCTGACAGAGATACTTGCCAGTAGCCTCTGAGCAAGTCAAACTTAGAATTATAAGTTGCTTGTCCCACTTTTTCGACACAGTCTTCCGACTGTGGAATTGGATGTGCTTCATTCTTTGTCATGGTGTTGAGTTTGCAATAGTCCACACCTAATCGTTGGTAACATCGTTGTCACCATGACTAAGGGTGAGTTCTAGTCACTGTATCCTATTTTGAATATGCCATCTTGGAGCATGCAATCCCCTTCTGAACCTGTGCCAACTTTGGACGGTTATGCCCACAAGAATATTGTTCATTGTAATTGCATCTCCTATATCTACATCATTCACAATTAAGTTAGTACGTCCCAGTTTATTTCCACAGATCTCCCCATGTGATAGTAATAACTTTTTCAGGTCATTTCGATTTTCTTGTGGAAGGTAACTCAATAATTTACCGCAACTTTTGACGACTTCTTCATTGTCTAATCTGATTTGAGGAATGTCCAGTTCAGAATCCTCTGAACTTGCTTCTTCCTTCTTTGCTGTAATCATTAACACCTTCTCCTCTTGCCTTCCTTCCCTATGAAAATGCCTTTTGAGCATATTCTCATGATACGCTCTCGTGAGATTTCTTCCTGTTTGGAGTCCTTATCAAGTAGGTCACCTCACTCAGTTTCCTTTCAATTCGATAAGGTCCATTAAACCTTGCTTTTAAAGGGTCACCTATAAATGTAAATAACACAAATACCTTGTCCCCAATTGCCATATCGTGATTTCTTATGCACTTCCTGTTTCATTGTACGCTGTGATACTTTAAATGCTGTCTCGCCAGCTTTCCAGCTCTATTTAATCGTTCTCTAAAGTTTGACACATAGTCCAAATGGGTGGTCTCTGAATTCTGACTTCTTCATTTCTCCTTAATCAATTTTAACGGTCTTCTTAGTTCATGCCCAAAATTTAATTCAAATGGACTCAATTTGGTCGATTCATTCGAAGTATCCCTAACTGCATAAAACACAAACGGAGCCCCCTTATCCCAATCATCTGTATGACCCTGACGGTAAGCCGGCAACATGGTCTTTAATCTTTGATGCCATCTCACAAGCACTCCCTGCGATTCCAGATGGTACGCAATAGATTTGAATTACTTTATTCCCAAGTTTTCCATAACATCCTTCAATAGTTTGGATGTGCAGTTTAATCCTATATCTGACTGGATCTCAATTGATAGTCCGTATCCAATAAACAAAATAAAGAAATTCTTCTCCAAACATTTTAGCTGTGGTGTTGCCTCTGGAACTCTAGACTACTCATCCATTATTGTGATAAATACATATTCCCACTTTTTGTTTGAGGTAGGGGACCTACGCAATCATTCAAGTCTCTTGTGAAAGGTTCCTCAAATGCTGGAATATGTATTAAAGGTGCAGGCTTTATTACTGCCTGCGATTTTCTGATTAGCCAACATGTAAGACACGTCTGGCAAATTCAACGACATCCTAGTATCGTCCAGGCCATAAAAAAATGCCTTTGTATTTTTACCTGAGTTTTCCTCACCTCCAAATGACCTCCAAGTGGTCACTCATATGCCACTCGCATCATTGCCTTTCTATACCCTATGGGCAAAACAATTTGATGAATCCCTGCTCATTTCTCATCGGCTTGTAAGTGTATTGGTTATTATTTCCTTAGAAAGACATCATTTGTTTAGTAAAGACACACAGGCATGCATTCACTCTCCTTCTCTCTAAATGCCTTTTGATACAAGTGTTTTAAGTTCTCATCTTTCTGCTGTAATTCAATCAGTTTAGCAGAGCTAAAGATACTTGCATGTTTATCTATTTGCTCCTGCTCTGTGCCACTTACCTGATTAAAAAAAACGTATTGGATAAAGCTATGTCAGCTTCCTTTTCTATGCCTTGTGATCTCTGCTGCTTCAACTTGTGCTCCTGTGATCTTGTGATCACACAATCCGGGAATATTTCTGGAAAAAACATTCTTAATTTCTTCAGTTGCCTGTGTCTCCACTGGCTTTTCAAGTAGATGAGGCAGCACGCTTACGCTCTCTCAGCTATATCATTTGCAAGGACAAATTGTATTCCTGCAGCTGAGAGTTTGTTCGGTACAAAATTTCCACTCTCCTCTGGACTCTCTTGCCTCACTTTACATAGTTGAGCACTTGTTTGTCTCCCCATGAATTCCTGTTACAAGTGCCTGTACTGGCAATAGTCCCTCAGGAGTGCATATCTTCTCATCCTTCAGCATTACAGACTGATAGGATCCTGTGTCCCTTAATATTGTAACCTCTTTACATACTACTTCTGGCCTATGTGACCCTTGCATGTATATTTTTGAAGCAAATCTAGCACTTCCTCCTTAATTAACCTCTGATCATCTTGTACACTCCGAGGAAGTTGTATAATTTCCCTTGTGCTTTTTGTTACGAGTCCAGCAAAACTTCCAGGCTTGTCTGATTTCTCCACACCTAGCCCAACAACACTGTGATTTCATGTGGCTCACTTTACTACAAAATGAACTTCTTTGTCCCCCTCAATGGTTTCTTTTTTACCCTGGGGCAAGTTATCCTTATGATCTTCGCTGAGATCTACTTTTCCCTTTCCACATGAGGATGTCTCTTTGCCCAAATTTATCTCCCTCAGGGACTGACATTGATTCTGGAAGCCAAACCGAGTTTTATGGGTCAGCCACTTCAGCTGCGACCCTTGCCATTTTAAATGTCTGCTTTTCCACATGACCTTCAGCCTTTATCTCCTGCCTTTTAAAATTTCTTTCCTTTTTAATCGTCAGTTTTTGAAGTTCAAAAGCTCTTTCCTTTTTCTTTCTCTGCTCTCTCGTTTTCCCTCTCCTCTTCAGTTAATTGCAACTCAAACTATTCAATTTCTGCTATCCTTTCCTTTTATTCTCGCCTCTAACTCAGGCTGCTTCATTTGCAATTGAATTCTTGCCATCTCTATTGATTCTGATGGTTTCTCCAGCAAGTTTAACTACAGAGCTCCTGCTGTAATGACCTCTCCTTTCCTCACGGAAGCAGGCAGGTCCAATTCTAGCTCGTCTGCTAATTCCTGCAGCTTGGTCTTGTTTACCTTTTATGAAACTTCCAAATCACCACATCCTCTTCCAGAAAGCTTTTGGCGACAGAAAGAGCCATTACTATTCCAAGTTTTGTCTACCCAACCAACCCAACACCCGAAGTAAAGACACCAGCACCTACCACTTGCTGTTTAAAATCCCACAAAGAGCCCCAATCTGTTATGGACTAGGCCAGACCACTCAAAAATATCTTCGGCAGGCAACCCAGATCATAACTTTGCAATTTGTTTCAGTATGTGTACAGTGGGATTTACACAGAGTAAGCGAGCTAAGTTGACTACCAGGTTTTCAAACAGACAAAATAATCTATTCACAAAATTATACAATAAAATAAAAGAACAGAATATAGAACCCACACTGAACTCCATCTATCCAAACTAGACTTAATTATGCTGTTCTGAGTATACACAACAGTCCCAATAGGCAAAGCCCGTTAAATCTCAGGAAGGAAAATGGAGCAGATGCTTACAGGTTGAATTTAGAAGGGCAGAAAGAGAGAGAGATCTTCCACACAGCTCACTGTTGAACTCCTAACTAGTTCTGGACTGAACGGAACTGCTCTGCTAGAGAGCTGACCACTACTCTTTCCTTATACAGGTAACTTCTAGAACATGACCACCTTGTCCTGAATTCTTATCTGGTTACGTATAAAAAAAGCCTCTCAATACGCTTTAATCTCTGTACCAAATCAACTTAATCGGCACTGGTAGCATTTACGACCCCTCTGGAAAAAAAAACAGGACACAGTATCCTCGGAAAAAGGACCAGATTTTGGAAAAACAGAACCATCTTTGTGACATGCAGAAAGGACAATTTGTTAGGGCTGGATGAGTAATTTGACCAAGGGGGAATGAAGTGAGACACCAGGTTAGTAGGGGTGCAAGGTGGCTTGGATGCTAATGTGGCAGGCATGTAGAGAGCCAAGTGAGGAGGGGTTAGACGCCAACTAGAATGTAGTTGGTGTTGTGCTTATAATAAGGTGAACGAGGTCAATTTCATAAAATGACTTCTGTGTTTGGAGCTGTTAACCTGATCCAATCAGGGTGTCCCGGCCGACTAATATAAATGGGAGTGTTGCCTGCCCCTCTTCCGCGGTTACGTTAGGGCCCGGGTGTCCTTGGAGAAGGAGCACGCGGTGTCGACCAACACCCTGGAGTTGTTCAGGGAGAGGTGGGCGCCGCAGGGAGTGGAGTGCATCATTTCTCCCTCCAACTCTATTTTGATTTAGTCCCTACCTTCCCCTTCGCTGTTTTTGATCACACAGCACTGCCCTTTGATGTGAAGGGCAGTGTTTGTCACTGGCCACTCGGGTGTTTTCCTATCTTCCTGGTGGTGGAAATTGAATAAAAATGTGTTCACTTTGTGTCTTTCACTGTGTCTCACACCTGCACACACACACACCATGGGTGCTGGGGAAAAAAATAAGCACTACCGCTCTTAGGTGGTAGTGTGGGGGTTAATAAAATTAAAAAAAAGAAAAAAAAGAGAAGCAAAAAAGAAAAAAGAAAAAAAATAAATGGGAGTGTCAGAGTTCTCTTCATTGAAAGCTTAGTCTGAAGAAGCTGGAACAATATCAAATGCTTTTCAGGTGTAAATGAAGGATCATTTGGAGATGGGATAGTGGCATCTATGGCACTGGGATTAATTAAATAACCTTGCAAAAACATTTACTCACTGAAGCCACACCGAACTTCAAACAGGCACTTCAATTGGCTATGTCATCTGGAAATGCAGCAAGTGGAGCATAGGATTTTCAGGATATGTCGATGCACATAGACACCCTCGCAAGAACAACTGCGCTGGGGAATACCATTTGAGTGGAGGCAATTACACAGCTTCACTCAGGACATATCGTGGACAGAGGATCTCCAAATCAGCCCACAGCAAAACTCGAAAGCAAAATCAAGTCTTTGCCAAGCGGTTCACGTTTCCTTCAGGGCCTGGGTGGGAAAGACAACGTAGCTGCTGCTGGAATTAGAAGTGTCAGAAAAGAAGTGTCCCACTGGGCCTGAATTGAGTAAGAGAACTCATAGGGCGGTATCCAGGAGGGTGCACACTCCGGGAAGCCCACCTACACCTGGCTTGCAACAATTCAATTGCTTTGCAGCTCACAATCCAGAACTGACCAAAGTAAGTACCTGTTGAAATGGTCACCCAGCTCTAATGCAGTATAGGCATTAGCCCTTCCTGAAGAAGTGCTAATGCCCGAAACGTCGATTCTCCTGTTCCCTAGATGCTGCCTGACCTGCTGCGCTTTTCCAGCAACACATTTCCATCTCTAATGCAGTATAGTGCTGGTGCAGCCATATCATTGATTGAAGTGTTTGTCTTTAAGAAACTGCCCTCTGAACTCCAAATTAAGTTTGTTTAAGACCTCGATTCGACTGACAACCAACACTGGGTAACCTTTTCAGACTAAGGGTCCAACTTCAGTGATGGTTTCATATGATTAAGCAGCTGTTTCAGTTACCACTGATTTTAGCAAAAGGCTCGGGCCCAAGTTGGATGGGGCGCAATTGATAAAAATTCACCTTGATTGGCTCAGAATTTTGCTGTTAGAATATAGCTGGCAGGATACAATCGCAACTAATTACCCAGAGGATTTTCAGGAAGGTCTTGGAGATTATCAAAGGAGGTAAGTCCAACATGCATGCACAATGCACGTTGACAAAGAAGCAAGTCCATGATCCCAATAGGCCCGCCCAGCACCTAACCACCAATAGCACGAACGAAAATCAGGAGTTCTGATGCTGTAAGCGTAAACCATTCCTCAGGGTGAAGGGCTTATGCCCAAAACGTTGACTTTCCTGCTCCTCGAATGCTCCCTGACATGCTGTGCTTTTCCAGCGCCACACTTCACCATGATCTAACTTTGCTTTCCTTTCTGAATTACTCAGAAGTGTGGTCTCCAGTTGTGTCTTTCAAACGGCAGCATCTGACTGGCGAGAAAATGCTCACATGGTGATGGCAGCAGCTTGAGTTTGGGGTGGACATGTGCAGGTTGATGGTCGAAGAAGGACAATATGTTTTTCAAGTCACAGCAAATTAAAAATGTCTAAAGTTTGCACATTGCACATTTTGTCACTTTATTTGCTCTCTTGTCATTCTTCTTCCATCACCTCCTTTTGATTAATTCTTCAAAATGTTTAGCGAGACATTTCCAATTTGATTTAGTGTTCTTTTCTCGGTTCAACACCTGAATTTCATCTTTCGGATGTAATTCAATCTCAATAGCAAATAGTGTCTTAGTTTTTGCTAATTCAGTCTTCAGTCTCATTATTTTTAACCTGAGAGTCCAGGATTCAAGTCTCAGAAAGAACATAGATTACACTAACGAAATCCTTATTCAATTAATGTGATTCTTTTTCTCATATTCACTGATATTAGAATAGGAACATATACCATATATGTGTCTGTGTGCGTTTCTCTCTCTCTGTCTCGCTGTTCATCTGTGTTTACGTTTCTGTGTGCGTGGTGGGCCCCTGTATCTTTGTGTGTTTTTATGTGTGTGTGTGTGTTTGATGAGGTCTACCTGCACTTTCTCCGAGACAGAAATTTGAATGAATGAATTAAAACGTGAGGAATAAAAATCCCAGTCTCTTTCTTTGTTTCCCTCGCTGTTGTCTTGAGTTGAAAGTGATCCCCCAACATTTTTGTTAGCAACGGTGCTCTCTCTCTCTCTCACATTGTCATACCTACCGCCAGTCTTCACCCTGCCTTCTATCAGACCTAACGTCAGTCTGTCTCCTTCTCTGATGGTTAGATTGAAAGTACGTATTGTTTAGACTTGTATTCAGTCAGTGACCCACTGAAATATAACCCAGATTGACACTTCTGTGATGGATCATTCTTTTGGTTGTCTTCAAGTATATCATTCGAGGACTAGACTACACGAATTCCGAAATAATATTTGAAGAATTTAGAAACATGGCTTGAGGGGGTTGAGTTTCTGAACAAACTCATGAATTTACACAGCAACCCAGTCCACGTTCAGGCACCAAATCAAGCATTCGCTGAAATCTCCAATGGCATAATTTACACAATGAATGAAAACACTGCACGTCTGAAAGTGAGCCGACTGTGTCACAGCGTTTCCACCCTGGGT
This sequence comes from Chiloscyllium plagiosum, assembly GCF_037043375.1. Taxonomy (NCBI): domain Eukaryota; kingdom Metazoa; phylum Chordata; class Chondrichthyes; order Orectolobiformes; family Hemiscylliidae; genus Chiloscyllium; species Chiloscyllium plagiosum. The sequence goes on along the minus strand of NW_028270178.1, from coordinate 13,222,547 downwards.
TTCAAATTTCTACGTGACCCCAAGTGAGGAGCAGTTCAACAACACTTAAGTTGTAATGGAGTTGAGATTTTGTTGGAATGAATGTGGGGGCACGACGTGCAGGTCAGGATGGTGAACGTGAGGAATATTGGCTCCTGCAACATTCCGATTATCACCTTGTCAGATTAGTTCCTTATCAACGTGTCATTAAAGGGCAAAACAAAGTAAGTGTAACAGTAGAAATCATGGTCATGGTACTATTTAGTAATAATGTAAAAATAAACTGCTGTGACATTGTTCTCTGCCTCTGTAATTTTTTTCCTTTCATTTGAAAGCCCTTGAGAGTTTTAACACCCACAGACACTTATTTCCGGGAATCCCAAGTTTGAAATGACGGAGGTTATCATAATACGTCCACGGTTGTAAATCTGGACGCCCAAGAGGGGCCTTTCGGTTCCGCGATTGGTCAAATAAGCAGAAGCAGCTTAGTCTGTTTTAACAAGTTTTAGCAATTTGTTATGACGCCCGACATAGGCTATCCAGCAATGCATGGGTTAAGCACCTCTGTGCTCTCTGGAAAGGCTGCATACAATCTTAAAACACAGACAACTTTTATAGGTCTCTTAACAAACCGAACAGCCCTAATTGCAAAATCCGTCCTATAAAATGAAATGGTATGGCAAATAGGCATAAAATTAAGCCAATGGCATTTCCTGGGAATTGACTTGTTTTGCACTTGTTTAACTCCGGGACACCTGGTTTCCAAGGTCAGTTAGGATACTTTAATAATGTCATATCTTCCTTAGTTAATTCATACTATGAACAGGGCATTGTTTGCTAATCTATTTCAATTAGTTCAAGAATGCACTTTTCAGCAAAGTTAGATGCCATTGCTCCTAGAAATCACTTTGTTATGCTATTTTATGTTAGTTGCATTAGGAAGCCATTTTTTAGTTTGTAGCAGCATGCATTAAATAGTTGCTCCTTCCAACACCATAAATCCAGATTTAAATCCTCATTATCTCACACCCAGCAGTTCTTGAGCTCCTACATTTCCGTATGATGCTTTTGCTGCACAACATGCTGCTCCATTGTACAAGTTGCACAGAGGGTCTTGCTTACAGTACCCATGACCATCTCCCCTCCTGTTTGACAGCATCCATCTGGCAGAAATCTGCTTGGCATCGTTTGATCAAGATAACGAACTTGGCCGACTGGCCTTCGCATTTTATTAGCTTGCTTGGACACGTGCCCACCTCCCATCAGCTGATTTGATCAACTTTGAGCATCAGTCAAGAACAAGTCCACTTTAACCCGCCTGTGACCATGTGACCAATGCAAAACTCACTTGTGTATGTAACTACAATAGGTTATCACGGTTCTTATCACCTTTAGGTGATCATTATTGCAATCGTGTTACCAAGAGGCCCTTTCTGAGATTGATATTCCATTTCTTCTATGTTTGTTGTTGATAAAGATTCACTGTGATATTTTCATTTCTTGTTTCTGAATGAAATTCAAATTGCACGGTTGGATTTGTAAAATAATGGAAGAATCCCTGATTTGTAATGTGAAACCTCTCTAAGAAGCTAGAAAGGTTAAGATCCATACAAGTGGTGCTGCTTGCCGAGGTGCTGAGATGGTAACACAACGTTGAGCAGCGATTATGAAACCCAAAGCATCCTTTCTCCCAACGTTCAACTTCGGATGGCACCCCTTCAGTTTTCCTGAATGCTCTGCCCCAGAGCTGCTGCTATCATATTCTTGAAGTGACCTTGAGACACGCAGAACAGAAACAGACACTTCGCCTCAACTCGTCCGTGCAGACCAAACATAAACTGATATAGTCTCACTTGACATCCAGCTATTCATTCCCCCTCTTGTCCTACTGTCATAATAATTCACCAAAGCCAACATGATAGCCACCAGTTATAAATTTAAGTGAGTTAATAGAAATCAACCTGTGAACGACAGCTATATAATGTTGTCAGAGGTCCAGTTGTCAGAGGCACTTGGAAATTTGTCATTCAAATGCTGTTTCATTTTTTTTAACAACAAGTCTGTCAAGGGAACCACATCATCTGTAAAATTCGGAACCAACCTCCAATTAAATTACTGATACCAATAAAAGGAATGAAGGACTGAGGAAGTGTTTATCCCCAAAACGTCGACTCTTCTGCTCCTCGCATGCTGGCTGACCTGCTGAGTTTTTCCAGTGCCACATTTGACTCTGACTTTCCAGCATCTCCACTCCTCACTTTCTGGTTTCCAATCTCTTGTCTTTTCATCTGCAAGTGGTCTTCAGACTAACACTGACATTTCCTTCTCCAGGTACCAATTGGAACTATTTCCCACCACGTGACGCATACAAGATATTTATCTGATTGCCAATATCCTTTCGACCAACTTATCTTTCTTTCCGGGAAATGTGTGTTTGTAACTCATCAAATGATTCATTCATTAGTTGCAAGAGTCTTTTTTTTTATATATTATTTCGTGGAACGTGGGCATCGCTGACTGGACCAACATTTATTGCCGATCCATAGTTGTGCTTGAGAATGTGATGTTTCCTTCTTGAACCACAGCATCTCATGTGCAGTAGATGTGTTAAAAATGCAATGAGGTGGTATTTCTACAGTTTTGACCTAATGACAGTGAAGGAATGGCAATATATTTCCAAAAGCCACATAACAAAGTCTCCTCCCTCCCCTTTTCCAACTTTTTCTGTTGGGTAGAAGATGCAAAAGCTTGTGCATACGTGCCATCAGATTCAAGAACAGCTTCTTTGCTGCTGCTATCATATTCTTGAACTGACCTTGAGTCACGCAGAACAGAAACAGACACTTCGCCTCAACCCGTCCGTGCAGACCAAACATCAACTGTTATAGTCTCACTTGACAGCATTTGGTTCAGAGACAATAGACAATGGACAATAGACAATAGATGCAGGAGTAGGCCATTCTGCCCTTCAAGCCAGCACCACCATTCATTATGATCATGGATAATCATCCTCAATCAGTATCCTGTTCCTGCCTTATCCCCATAACCCTTGATTCCACTATCCTTGAGAGCTCTATCCAACACTTTCTTAAATGAATCTAGAGACTGGGCCTCCACTGCCCTCTGGGGCAGAGAATTCCACACAGCCACCACTCTCTGGGTGAAGCAGTTTCTCCTCATCTCTGTCCTAAATGGTCGACCCCGTATTTTTAAGCTGTGTCCTCTGGTTCGGGACTCACCCTTCAGCGGAATCATGCTTCCTGCCTCCAGAGTGTCCAATCCTTTAATAATCTTATATGTCTCAAACAGATCCCCTCTCAGTCTTCTAAACTCAAGCGTATACAAGCCCAGTCACTCCAATCTTTCAACGTAAGATACTCCAGCCATTCCGGGAATTGACCTCATGAACCTATGCTGCACTCCCTCAATAGCCAGAATGTCTGTCCTCAAATTTGGAGACCAAAATTGTATACAATATTCCAGGTGCGGACTCACCAAGGCCCTGTACAGCTGCAGAAGAACCTCTTTGCTCTTATACTCAATCCCTCTTGTTATGAAGGCCAGCATGCTATTAGCCTTCTTCACTACCTGCTGTACCTGCATGCTTACCTTCATTGACTGGTGTACAAGAACACCCAGATATCTCTGTACTGCCCCTTTACCTAACTTGACCCCATTTAGGTAGTAATCTGCCTTCCTGTTCTTGCCACCAAATTGGATAACCATACATTTATCCACATTAAACTGCATTTGCCATGCATCTGTCCACTCACCTAACCTATCCAGGTCACCCTGTAATCTCCTAACGTCCTCCTCACATTTCACCCTGCCACCCAGCTTTGTATCATCAGCAAATTTGCTAATATTACTTTTAATACCATCATCTATATCATTAATGTATAATGTAAAAAGCTGCGGTCCTAGCACTGATCCCTGCAGTACCGCAATGGTCTCCACCTGCCATTCCGAAAGGGAGCCATTTATCACTACTCTTTGTTTCCTGTCAGCCAACCAATTTTCAATCCAAGTCAGTATTTTGCCCCCAATAACGTGCGCCCTAATTTTGCTCACTAACCTCCTACGTGGGACTTTATCAAAGGCTTTCTGAAAGTCCAGGTACACTCCATCCACTGCATCTCTCTTGTCCATCTTCAGAGTTACATCCTCAAAAAATTCCAGAAGATTAGTCAAGCATGATTTCCCCTTCATAAATCCATGCTGACTCTGACCTATCCTGTTACTGCTATCCAGATGTGTCGTAATTTCACCCTTTATAATTGACTCCAGCATCTTTCCCACCACTGAGGTCAGACTAACTGGTCTATAATTCCCTGCTTTCTCTCTCCCTCCTTCCTTAAAATGTGGGACAACATTAGCCACCCTCCAATCTGCAGGAAATGATCCTGAATCTATCGAACTCTGGAAAATTATCACCAACGCATCCACGATTTCTCGAGCCACCTCCTTCAGTACCCTGGGATGTAGACCATCAGGCCCCGGGGACTTATCAGCCTTCAGACCGAACAGTCTCTCCAACACCAAATCCTGGCAAATATAAATTCCCTTCAGTTCAGGTCCTTCAGCCACTGTTACCTCAGGGAGATTGCTTGTGTCTTCCCCAGTGAGCACAGATCTGAAGTACCGATTCAATTCTTCTGCCATTTCTTCCCCTGTAATATATTCCCCTGTTTCTGTCTTCAAGGGCCCAATTTTAGTCTTAACCTTTTCCTTTCACATACCTAAAAAAGCCTTTACTATCCTCCTTTATATTAATGGCCAGTTTACCTTCGTACCTCATTTGTTCTCTGCGTATTTCCTTCTTAGTAATCCTCTGTTTCCTTCTTAGTTATAGCTCTCTACACACTTCCTATTGATGCAAACAGTCAGCTGTCTTTTTAACAATCCTAATTATAGCTACCAACAGCACATCCTCTGCTAGTTCATTCCATACGCTCACTGCTCTCTGCATGAAGAGGTTTGCTCCTTAGTACCACTTTAAATCTTTCCTCTCTCTCTCCGTTAGCATTGGCCCTCTCATTTTGAATTTTTCACAACTGGGAGAAGTACCTTGACTAGTCAACACATCTTTCAAAAGCTGATTGGAGGCAGATTTTCGCAGGTAAAGGGACGGCTGGAAAATTGGAAGCCTTCAGGAATGCGATAACAAGAATCCAAAGAAAGCATATTACTGTCAGGGTGGAAGGGAAGGCTGTTGGGTTTAGAGAATGCTGGCTGAGTGAAGAAACTGAGGGTTTGGTTAAGAAAAAGAAGGAAGCATATGTCAGGTATAGACAGGGTAGATCGAGTGAATCCTTAGAAGCGTATAAAGAAAGTAGGAGTATGCTTAAGAGGGAAATCAGGAGGGCAAAACGGGGACATGAGATAGCTTTGGCAAATGGAATTTAGGAGAATCCAAAGGGCTTTTACAAATATATTAAGGATAAAAGGGTAACTAGGGAGAGAATAGGGCCCCTCAAAGAGCAGCAAGGCAGCCTTCGTGTGGAGCTACAGAAAATGGGGGAGATACTAAATGAATATTTTGCATCAGTATTTACCGTGGAAAAGGATATGGAAGACATATACTGTAGGGAAATAGATGGTGACATCTTGCAAAATGTCCAGATTACAGAGGAGGAAGTGCTGGATGTCTTGAAACGGTTGAAGGTGGATAAATCCCCAGGACCTGATCAGGTGTACCCAAGAACTCTGTGGGAAGCTAGAGAAGTGATTGCTGGGCCTCTTGCTGAGATATTTGTATCATCGATAGTCACAGGTGTGGTGCCGGAAGACTGGAGGTTGGCAAACGTGGTGCTATTGTTTAAGGGCGATAAAGACAAGCCAGGGAACTATAGACCGGTGAGCCTGACCTCAGTGGTGGGCAAGTTGTTGGAGGGAATCCTGAGGGACAGGATGTACATGTATTTGGAAAGGCAAGGATTGATTCGGGATAGGAGAAAGTGAGGACTGCAGATGCTGGAGATCAGAGCTGAAAATTCATTGCTGGAAAAGCGCAGCAGGTCAGGCAGCATCCAAGGATCAGGAGAATCGACGTTTCAGGCATGAGCCCTTCTCACATTCCTGAAGAAGGGCTCATGCCTGAAACATCAATTCTCCTGCTCCTTGGATGCTGCCTGACCTGCTGCGCTTTTCCAGCAACACATTTTGAGCTCTGATTCGGGATAGCCAACAAGGCTTTGTGCGTGGGAAATCATGTCTCACATACTTGATTAATTGAGTTTTTTGAAGAAGTAACAAAGAAGATTGATGAGGGCAGAGCAGTAGATGTGATCTATATGGACTTCAGTAAGGCGTTCGACAGGGTTCCCCATGGAAGACTGATTACCAAGGTTAGATCTCATGGAATACAGGGAGAACTAGCCATTTGGATACAGAACTGGCTCAAACTGGCTAGAAAACAGCGGGTGGTGGTGGAGGGTTGTTTTTCAGCCTGGAGGCCAGTGACCAGTGGAGTGCCACAAGGATCGGTGCTGGGCCCACTACATTTTGTCATTTACATAAATGATTTGGATGCGAGCATAAGAGGTACAGTTAGTAAGTTTGCAGATGACATGAAAATTAGAGGTGTAGTGGACAGACAAGAGGATTACCTCAGATTACAACAGGATCTGGACCAGATGGGCCAATGGGCTGAGAAGCGGCAGATGGAGTTTAATTCAGATAAATGCGAGTTGCTGCATTTTGGGAAAGCAAATTTTAGCGGGACTTATACACTTAATGGTAAGGTCCTAGGGAGTGTTGCTGAACAAAGAGACCTTGGAGTGCAGGTTCATAGCTCCTTGAAAGTGGAGTCGCAGGTAGATAGGATAGTGAAGAAGGTGTTTGATATGCTTTCCTTTACTGGTCAGAGCATTGAGTTGGGAGGTCATTTTGCGGCTGGACAGGACATTGGTTAGGCCACTGTTGGAATATTGTGTGCAATTCTGGTCTCCTTCCTATCGGAAAGATGTTGTGAAACTTGAAAGGGTTCAGAAAAGATTTAGAAGGATGTTGGCAGTGTTAGAGGATTTGAGCTACAGGGAGAGGCTGAACAGGCTGGGACTGTTTTCCCTGTAGCGTCATAGGCTCGGGGTGACCTTATACAGGTTTACAAAATTATGAGGGGCATGGATAGGGTAAATAGACAAAGTCTTTTCCCTGGGGTCGAGGAGTCCAGAACTATACGGCATCGGCTTAGGGTGAGAGGGGAAAGAGATAAAAGAGACCTATGGGTCAAGTTTTTCAAGGAGGGTGGTACATGAATGGAATGAGCGGCCAGAGGATGTGGTGGAGGCTGGTACAACTGCAACATTTAAAAGGCATTTGGATGGGTATATGAATAGGAAGGGTTTGGAGGGATATGGGCTGGGTGCTGGCAGGTGGCACTAGATTGGGTTGGGATCGCTGGTACGCATGGACGGTTTGGACCGAAGGGTCTGTTTCTGTGCTGTACATCTCTATGACTCTCTGACTCAAATCGTCCAATCCCCTCAATTTGACTGCAGTCTGCAGCTCACTCCTGGGTATCTGTTATTCTACACATAATCATTCCGAATCCCCTTGATAAAATTCCAATCTGTAACTGACTTCCATTTTTAAGGCACTCTGTACATTTGCCACCTCAATCCTTTGATTAGATTCCAGTCTGTATCACACTCCTGGGTAGCTGTTATTCTATATATTAAACTTCCAATCCAAACCCTGTTAAAATTGCCCAAAGTGTTCCAGGGATGTGTAGGTGAGGTGCATTGGTCAAGGGTAAATGTGGGGACATGGGTCTGAATGGGTTATTCCTTTGAGGGTCAGTGTGGTCTGGTTAGGCCGAAGGGCTTGTTTCCCCACTGTCGGATTTATATGAATCACCCGGAACCCTCTTGATTAGATTCCAATATGTAACTCACTTCCATGTATGTGTGACTAGCATGTTTCAAAAACACCCCAAAACCTTCAATTCTATTCCACTTGGTGGAGTTTAATTTAGATAAAAGCGAGGGGCTGCATTTTGGGGAAGCAACTGTTAGCAGGACTTATGCACTTAATGGTCAGGTCCGAGGGAAAGTTGCTGACCAAAGGGACTTTGAAGTGCAGGTTCGTAGCTCCTTGAAAGTAGAGTGGCAGGTGGATAAGAGAATGAAGGCAGCGTTTGGTATGCTTTCCTTTATTGGTCAGAGTTTTGAGTATAGGCATTGAGAGGTCATGTTGCGGCTGGACATGACATTGGTTAGGCCACTGTTGGAATATGGCGTGCAATTCTGGTCTCCTTCCTATCGGAATGATGCTGTGAAACTTGAATGGGATCAGAAAAGATTTATAAGGAGTTTGTCCGGATTTGAGAATTTGAGCTACAGGGAGAGGCTGAATAGGTTGGGGCTGTTTTCCCTGGAGCATCAGAGGCTGAGGGGTGACCTTATCGAGGTTTATAAAATCATGAGGGGCATGGATAGGATAAATAAACAAAGTCTTTTCCTTGGGGTGGGGGAGTCCAGAACTAGAGGGCATAGGTTTAGGGTGAGAGGGGAAAGATATGAAAGAGACCTAAGGGGCAACTTGTTCACACAGAGGGTGGTACATGAATGGAATGAGCTGTCAAAGGAAGTGGTGGAGGCTGGTACAAATGCAACTTTTAAATGTAGGTAGATGGGTTTATGAATGGGAAGGTTCGGAGGGATATGGGCCAAAGAGACTAGAATAGGTTAGGATATCTGGTCAGCATGGACGGGGTGGAACAAAGGGTCTGTTTCCGTGCTGTACATCTCTATGACTGTATGAGTCCGCGATTTTGTGACTCACTCCCGGATATCTGTTATTCTGTATGTAAACCACCCCGAACCCCTTAATTAGATTCAGTCTGTCCCTCATTCCTGGGGATCTGTTTTTGGATCTGTGAAGTGATCCTTGTTGGATGTTAGACTGAAGAAGGGCTCATGCCTGAAAAGTCGATTGTCCTGCTCCTTGGATGCTGCCTGACCTGCTGTGCTTTTCCAGCAACATATTTTCAGCTCTGATCTCCAGCATCTGCAGTCCTCACTTTCTCCTGGATGTTAGACTGAAGACAAGATAAACTAAACGGTCAAGTGTTACATTGGGAGCAGGAACACAGAAAGCTGCTGTTTCATTTCTGTTCTGTTACATATCTCCAAGTTTCAGATTGGGGCTGAATTACTGTCACAATGGGGAAAATCTCAAAAGCTGTTTACTGTCCTGCATGAATGCATCATCATAACATGAATTCCCTTGCAAGATAGGAAATGGAGACAGCTTCTGGAAGGTGTCTGTATCTCTGTGTGTGTGATTCTGTGTGTCTGTGCATGTCTGTTCGTATGTGATTCTGAGTGCGTGGTCAATGTTAAATATTTTCAAACTGTATTGATGTTGTCAGTCTCTCTTACTTTTCCTTATTTATAAACTCAACGTCATCGCTGTGCTGATATAAAATGGTGGCTGAGGACAAATCTAAGATGTCTGCCTGACTGATTTGTGTCAGGAACACTTTCAGCAAGGGAGAGGGGGCAATGTGTCAAAAGCCATTTCCATTCATTGATGCTCGCAGAGATAGGGAATGGAGACAGCTCTTTGAAGGTGATTAAAATGCAAATCCCAGAATCTGTTTGCAGTGAATGTGGAGAGACAATGTGACATCCCAGTAAGGTCTGACGTACTTTCCAAGCTCCTAATATATGAGAGAAACATAATATACAAAACCTGAAATAGCTAATTGTAGATTAGCAGCGTTGGATCAGAATCCTGCCTGGCTAGGCCTCATCCCAAATTGAAGGGTTTCTCAAATCCCACACTGACCTTCTGTGGGTTCAATATGTGTGTTGTCTACAAATAAAAGAATATAATGCACCTGCAATGAAACAAAACTCTTTCTAGAACTTTGTGTGTCTGTTGGTTTCAGTGTCTTCAAACAGGATTGAAGATAAATGAGACAGTGAGAGATAGGCAGCGCTGTAACCAGAATGGCAGTGCATTATAAAAGGTATATTAATATCTTCAGTGAAAGGGGAAAACAGATGAGGATAGTCCTCAAACTGGGACCATGGGGAGTCAGTAAAGTCGTGTAGTTTGTGACTGCATTACATTTAAGGTGTGACAAGATTTGAAACCACCCTGATCTATAGTCCACTTTGTGACTCCCTCCCAGTTACAGGTTATTCCATATAAAAAGCTTCACATGTCCCTCCATTAGATTCCAGGCTATAACTCACTCCGGGTTATCTGTCATTCTGTACAGTAACAACCCTGAACCCCTCGATTCGATTCCAGGCTGTAACTCACTTTGGGGTATCTGTTATTCTGTATATAAACCACCCAAAACACCCTCGATGAGATTCCAGGCTGTAACTCATGCCGGGGCATCTGTTATTCTGTATATAAACCACCCTGAACCCCTCGATTAGATTCTAGTGTGTAACTCACTTTGGGGTATAAACCATCCTGAATCCTTCCATTAGATTCCAGGCCTTAACTCATTCCTGGCTATATGATATTCTGTATATAAGCCACTATGAGAGGTAATTTCGGTTTAAACTTTAAGATGTGCCTGGACCACGGACTGGTCTATAATAAAAGACAAAACTTTTGTTTCTTTTCTAGAACATTTTATATACTCAAAAGTAGAATAGTTTAAATTGTGCAGAATGCTGACAATTTGTGAGCAGAGTAAAAACATACAGGCCCTTGATTGATGAAACCAATAACACAGGCGGGAAGGATGAGTCCTTGACTGACAAGACTCCAGGATAGGGGAACGACTCGAGAGACATCTGTTACAGATTAAAGTATTTGACTGATAAGACTACAGGGTGAGAAAAACAACAACTTTAGAGACTCTGGAGCCATTTGTTGCAGACTTTGTGATAAGAATAATGATGTTTTTAAGAATGTGAACCTCATGGCTTGTTAGAGCCAAGGAGAGGAGGGACTTGTACTGTATATAATGGGAGACTTTGTAAGCCTCAGCGCGCCTTTTCTTCAAGGGTGTCCAACTCTGCAGACTTGACTTGTTAATAAAACTTTGTTTTCCTGAATTTGTCTAGAGCGATTATTGAGAAGCGATTTTCGTTTCTAACAACTTGGGGGCTCGTCATCCGGGATCAACACTCCGGCCGCAAGGGGAGTTGAGGAAGGATATCGGAGAAGGTGCACCCTGCCGAGTTCGGCAGTCCCTGATTCCTTGCTTGTCGCCCCGCGCGGCTTGAGCGAGTGATATCCGGGAGGCTCAGGAAAACAAAGGAGGGGTGTACCCGAGGCAGTGGGGACGGTTAACGATCGAGTAATTTCGGTGCACCGAACCCAGGTAAGAAAAAACTTGCGGGGACCGTGTTTCCGGAGGACTGGGGACCTACGGGGTGCCTGTGGATTTTTTTCTACAGAGACGTGGGACTCAGGAATCTAGAGACCGGGGCTCGTCTGTGAGGGATTTTGCAGAGACCGTGTTTGAGGAGGAACGTGTACCTACGGGGTGCCTGTGATTTGTGTCACAGAGACGTAGGACACAGGAATCCAAAGACCGGGGGTGCCTGCAAAGGAACCTGGGCGATCACGGGACTGAAGGTCCGGGAATTGGCTACATTGTGATAGATTATCACGGGAAAAATACGAAGTCCTCGGAAATGGGAAATAAGGGATCTAAGGCGATTAAGGGAAAGGTAGGCTTAAACAGGGACAATGACACATACCCCGGGGTACCTGACGATAGTCCGTTAGGGAGAATGCTAACTAATTGGGATCAGGCTGGAAGAAAGGGAAAATCTAAAAGGAAGATGGTAAAATACTGTCAAAAGTGGTCCCAGAAACCTATTCAGGGCGACTCAGTGTGGTGGCCTAGATTCGGTACTGACGAAGACTGGGTCCGGCAAGCCCTCATTTTATATGTCAATTCAAAACCTGATGTTAATCTGGAAGAAAGTGATTATGCCCTTTGTTGGCTGCCGGTTACGATATCTTGCCAAATGCAGGTAACTAATAAAGACTCGAAAGGGCAGAAAGAATGGGACCCTTTAGATAACTTACCGCCGCCCTACGTGACCCCGTCTGCCCCACAAAATGTTCCTTCGGGTGACGACGATTCAGGGGAAGGGGAAGAAAATGGGGAGGAATCACAAACTACCTCAGGGGTACAGACCAGATCTCAAGCTGGAAAGGGTCACAGTCAAAACCCTGTCTCGATTGCAAGAATGAATCCACTCCGGGAAGTGCCCATGGGGGGCGAGGAGGGAAGGACGGGATATGTGAACGTTCCCTTGACGAGTACTGAAGTACGGAATTTCAGGAGGGAGGTGAAGGGTCTACTAGAGGACCCCATGGGACTTGCTGAACAATTGGATCAGTTCCTGGGTCCGAATACTTACACGTGGGAAGAGATGTGTTCCATCATGAAAACATTGTTCTCTAGCCAGGAGCGTCAGATGATACGACAAGCTGCGCTCTTGGTCTGGGAGAGAGAGGGGGGAGAAGGAGGGGAGCAGAAGTTTCCCCTCACCGACCCCGAGTGGGATAAGAACACGGAGGGAGGACGGCGCAACATGAGAGACATGCGGGAATATTGGATAAAAGGAATAAGACACGCAGCCCCGAAGGGGCACAGTTTTACCAAGGCCTTTGGTAATCATCAAAACCCGGAGGAAACCCCTACGGACTTCCTAGACAGGATTAGGAAGAATTTGCAGCAGTTTGCTGGGGTGGACCCTGAGACAGACGTGGGGCAACAACTCATACGGGTAGAGTTTGTATCAAAAGCCTGGCCGGACATACGAAAGAAGTTAGAGAAAATGGATGATTGGGATAGTGAATCTTTAAGTGAACTACTACGGGAGGCGCAAAAGGTGTTTGTGAGAAGGGACGATGAGAAGCAAAGGAAGGCGACAAAGATAATGATGCAAACGGTGCAACAAATGACAGCTGGAAGAAAGGAAAAGGGAGAGCCGTGGCAGAAACAGGAAAGGGGAGAGTCGTGGCAAGAGCAGAGGAAAAGAGAACCATGGCCGGAACAAAGGAAGAGTGGAGGAACGCGGGACCGCGACAGGGAAACGAAGAGGACACTCAGATGTTACTATTGTAATGAAGAGGGACATTTTAAACGGGAGTGCTCCTGCTACAAGCGGGAGGTGAGGTCGTACGCCCTGATGGAGGAAGATTAGGGAGGTCGGGGGTTCCTACCCTTGGGGCAAAAGGACTATCGACAGGAAGCCCTGTTAAACTTGAAAGTAGGGCCCCAAGGATCGGAGAACACATTTATGGTGGACTCGGGAGCCGAAAGATCAAGTATAATCCAAATACCCCCCGGCACCCGAGCAGGAGGAAAAGTTATGGGGGTATCTGGAATTGGAGGACAGACATTACAAGTCCCAGTGGTGGAGGACGTGGAAATTGGGTATGAAAACAGAACTACTAAACGAGACCTCCTTCTACTGCCATCGGCGGGGTTTAATTTGTTAGGAAGAGACTTGCAGGTCAAACTAGGGATCGGAACGGTACCAAATAACGGGGAAATGGTGGTAAGGTTGTTCGCCCTCACCGAAGAAGATGATCAACAAATAGACCCGGAAGTTTGGTACCGAGAGGGGAACAGAGGGGGTCTAAACATCAAACCTCTCCAAATCACCATGTTACCAGGAAGAGGCCCGGTAAGAAGGAAACAATACCCGATTGCTATGGAAGGACGGGAGGGGTTACAACCTGTGCTAGAAAGATTAATCACAGATGGACTACTGGAGGAATGCATGTCCCCTTTCAATACTCCAATACTCCCTGTGAGGAAGCCGGACGGGACATATAGGCTGGTGCAAGACCTGCGGGGGTTGAATGAAGTAGTCCAGGCTAGATACCCGGTGGTACCCAATCCCTACACGTTAATGAGTAAAATTCCCCCCGAACATGAATGGTTCAGCGTAATAGATCTGAAGGATGCTTTCTGGAGTTGCCCCCTTGACGAAGAAAGTCGGAACCTTTTTGCCTTTGAATGGGAGAATCCCTTCACAGGACGAAAGCGACAGTTAAGATGGACGGTCTTGCCGCAGGGATTCACGGAGTCACCCAATTTGTTTGGACAAATACTGGAGCAGTTCTTGGGAGGATTTCGGTGTAACGCGGAGAATCAATTGCTCCAATTTGTCGATGATCTCTTATTCTCAGGACCAAGAGAAGAGGAGGTACGAGCAGACACCGTTGCCCTGCTGAACTTCCTGGGGAAACAGGGTCTACGCGTCTCCAGGACAAAACTCCAGTTTGTGGAGCGAGAAGTAAGATATCTGGGCCATCAAGTCAGTAAGGGGCACCGCCGTATCACGCCAGAACGAATATCAGGAATTACGGGTATGCCAATACCCAGGACGAAGAACGAAGTCAGACAATTCCTGGGACTAGTAGGGTATTGCCGGATATGGATTGAAAGTTACACCACTTTAGTAAAATTTTTGTACGACAAACTGGGACAAGAAGGACAAAAGGTGGACTGGTCAGATGAGGAGGAGCAGCGATTTAATATTATTAAAAATAAACTGATTCGAGCTCCGGTATTGGCTTTACCCACCCTGAAGGAACCGTTCCAGTTATATGTCAATAGCGCCGGCGGAATTGCCCAGGGTGTGCTTACTCAGCTGCGGGCAGGGAAACGTCAGCCGGTTGCATTTTTGTCAAAAATGTTAGACCCTGTGTCACGTGGATGGCCGACCTGTATCCAGGCAGTGGCAGCTACGGCAATGTTAGTAGAAGAGGCCCGAAAACTTACCTTTGGAGGAAGATCACAGTATACTCCCCACATTCGGTTAGTACCATACTGGCTCAAAAGGCTCACCGCTGGTTAACAGACTCTCGCATCCTGAAGTATGAGACGATTTTGATGACCGGGAACGATCTCAATTTTGCAAAAGATCTCAGTTGCAACCCAGCCCAGTTTCTGTACGGACGTCCTGCAGACGGGGAACAGGAGCATGATTGTGTGGAATTTGTGGACTTGCAGACCAAGAGCCGAGAGGACCTGCAAGAAGCCCCGCTGGGTGAGGGACAGGAACTGTATATCGACGGGTCCTCCCGGTGCATCAGTGGAGTATGATACAGTGGCTATGCTGTCATAGATGGTGCAACGAAACGGGCGATTGAGTGCGGACGACTGCCCGGGAAGTGGTCAGCCCAATCCTGTGAGTTGTACGCCCTCCAGAGGGCCCTGAAGTTGTTGGAAGGGAAAGTGGGAACCAAAGATACTGACTCAAAGTATGCATACGGAGTCGTTCATACTTTCGGGAAAATCTGGAAAGAGCGAGGATTGATAACTTCCCGGGGAAAGGAATTAGCTCACGAACAAATGATCAGCCTAACGTTGGAAGCCCTGGCGTTACCTACGGAACTTGCAGTAGTCCATGTACCCGGTCACCAGAAGGGGTCGACACCGGAAGCGGTGGGAAACCGGCTGGCAGACGAGGAAGCCAAGCGGGCAGCGGTCGAAAAATCCATCCAATTGTTAACGTTAATACCGTTGAGGGAGGGCCTCGCTAAACAACCCGTCTTCAACCAGGGGGAGATGGATAAAATGGATCAATTGGGTGCCCGGCTAGATACTAACGGGAAGTGGACGGTTCCTGATGGGAGACAAGTACTGAACAAACAGATCACCCGGGGTATTCTGCACCGATTACACCATCAGACCCACTGGGGGGTGCAAGCCATGTGTGATACAATCCTGAGAGACTATGTATGCAGGGGGATATACACATTAGCCCAACAAGAGGTAGTCAGATGCCCCACTTGCCGGCGTATTAATCAGAAGGCCATGCGTTCTATGCCAGCCGGTGGTCAGCCCCTCGCGATTAGGCCATTTCAGAGGATCCAAGTCGACTTAACAGAATTACCCCCAGTACAGGGATGGAAATACCTGCTAGTAATAGTAGACCATTTCACTCACTGGGTAGAGGCTTTCCCAACCGCCAAAGACGATGCACCAACCGTGGCCCGACTGTTGTTAGAGAACATAATCCCGAGATATGGCATAATGGAATCTATCGACTCAGACTGCGGGACACATTTTATTTCTAAGCTACACCATTTGATCTGTAATGCCCTGGGTATCCAATGGAAATTCCACACACCCTGGCATCCTCAGAGTTCGGGTCGAGTTGAGAGAATGAATGGCATGCTCAAGACCCAATTGACTAAGCTGATGTTAGAAACTAAGTTACCCTGGCCAAAGTGCCTGCCCATTGCCCTAATGAGGATATGTACGGCACCTCGCCGAGATGTCGGGGTTTCCCCCTATGAAATGCTCTTCGGATTACCGTATTGGAGTAAGGTTGATGGATGTCCCACTCTACAAGGGGGGGATGTATTTATCCGAACCTATTTACTAGCCTTATCCCGTTCTTTTGCAGAACTCCGAAGGAAAGGTCTCCTGGCTCAGACTCCGACGCTCGACTTCCTCCTGCATAAGGTGGAGCCCGGAGATTGGATACTTGTTAAGACCTGGAAGGCCGAAAAGCTCCAGCCGCGGTGGGAAGGACCGTTCCTGGTTCTGTTAACAACTGAGGCAGCTGTTCGAACGAAAGAAAAAGGGTGGGTCCACGCATCAAGGATAAAGGGGCCCGTTCCGCCTGAAGAAGAAAGCACCTGGACATGCGAGCAAGGGGACAAGCCGTTGTTGGTAAAACTGAAAAGACAGCAATAATGAACTCTACTTGGACTGTATTGGTGGGGATATTGATCAGTTTACTCCTGTATGTGGGGGAGGGTGAGGGGAGATGTGACAAATGTCGAACTACAGTCAGACTTGGGATTCGAATCTATTCGGGATCATTTGTGTCCCATTCCTATGTGGACGATAGGTGTTACGATGTGACTGCACGCCATGAATGTTGGGAGGATGGGAGACCCTATTATCAGGTATATAATAAAGGATACGGTGGAAAAATCCATGGATGCCCTATAAATGACCGCTGGGTGTGTATTAGCAAAACTGGGAGGTGGGACCTATCCTCCGTGTTGCTCAGGGAGCAGGTTGACAGAGTCAAGGAGACCAAGATACAGATCCCTGATCGGGGGTTGGGGAAAGAGCAAGACCGTCAGGGAACGGTCGTGCTCCCTAAAGTGCCATCTGTATACGAAGAGGTAGAAGGACAGATTGAACTCCCTGATGTTACACAAAACCTGTTTATTGATCTCACCTCTAGAATAGCCACTGTTTTAAATGTTAGCAATTGCTGGGTCTGTGGGGGGCCGCATATTTCGGAACAATGGCCGTGGACTGGTCAAAGCTTAGACATAGGGGAATTGCTGCAAACCACTTGGACTCATGACAACGACAGAAAAAGCCAGGGGTGGAGACTGACAAACAGCCCTGAGGGCCAGTTCTGTATTGAAGGCAAGGGGACCGTGAAGGTAGGGATTAGCCCCTGTCAGAATATATTGGATGCAACCACGCGAGTATGGTGGCCTGAGAATATTGCTTGGTACATTGCAAACCGAGATCATCAAAATTGCATTCGGTTACGTTCTGATTCCTCCTCTTACGAGCTCAGTGCTGACCCTTCCGATGGCATGAAAAGAGTGTGGAGTGGTGGTTGTCAGGGGAATCAATGCTGGAATAATCCTGTCCAGACTCTGCCACGGGGCCAACAATCCGAATACTGGAATTGCAGTGGTCCTGGTCCTTATGAGGGCGTCCCTGGGGTAAAGGAGTTGTGGGATGACGTTGTGAGGCAGGGAGAGCCTGCTCCAGATGGCCTATTTTGGATATGCGGTAATCAGGCATACTCCAAACTGCCCATGGGATGGGCTGGGGTATGCTTCCTGGGTCTAATACGACCTGCGTTCTTCCTATTACCCCGGGAGGAAGGCGATGATTTGGGAGTTAAACTCTTTGACTCCCTGCGTAGGTCACCAAGGGATATCCAAGTCGGTGATTGGGGGGATGAGTGGCCACCGGCCCGGATTATTGAATACTATGGGCCGGCTACTTGGGCACAGGACGGATCATGGGGATATCGCACTCCTATCTATATGCTAAATCGAATTATCAGGCTCCAAGCAGTCGTAGAGGTCATTACTAACCGGACTTCCCTGGCCCTAGAGCTGTTGGCTCAGCAGCAGGATCAGATGAGGGCTGCTATATATCAAAACCGACTTGCCTTGGATTATCTGTTGGCCTCGGAGGGGGGTGTGTGCGGGAAATTTAACCTGACAAACTGCTGTCTAGAAATTGACGATAATGGTAAAGCGGTTTTGAAAATTTCCGATGAAATTCGGAGATTGGCCCATGTGCCAGTACAATCTTGGCGTCCTCTTAGTGGCATCGGATGGTGGGATGGTCTCCTAGGTGGTAGCTGGTGGCGCACGGCGTTGCTGGTGGTTGGGGGCGGCATGATTCTTCTTCTCGTATTACCCTGCCTAACTCCCTGTATTCAGTTTTTAATTCAGAAAAATATTTCCCGACTCCAGGCAGTGGTGGTTCCACAACATGGGACACGGGAACTTAAAGTGATGTTGCTGCGAAAGACCAAGGATTTCCCGGGCCCTTGAGGGAAGGGGGGGGGGGGCTTATCTTGGTCAGGCACATCTTAAAGAAAGAAAAGGGTGGAATTGTGAGAGGTAATTTCGGTTTAAACTTTAAGATGTGCCTGGACCACAGACTGATCTATAATAAAAGACAAAACCTTTGTTTCTTTTCTAACAACCATTTTATATACTCAAAAGTAGAGTAGTTTAAATTGTGCAGAATGCTGACAATTTGTGAGCGATAGTAAAAACAAGCAGGCTCTTGATTAATGAAGCCATTCACACAGCAGAGAAGGATGAGTCCTTGGCTTCTAAGACTCCAGGATGGGAGGACGACTTGAGACATCTGTTTCAGATTAAAGCCTTTGACTGATAAGACTACAGGGTGAGAAAAACAACAAACTTTGGAGACTCTGGAGCCTTTTGTTGCAGACTTTGTGATAAAAATAATGATGTTTTTAAGAATGTGAACCTCATGGCTTGTTGGAGCCAAGGAAAGGAGGGACTTGTGCTGTATATAATGGAGACTTTGTAAGCCTCAGCGCGCCTTTTCTTTAAGGGTGCCCGACTCTGCAGACTTGACTTGTTAATAAAACTTTGTTTTCCTGAATTTGTCTAGAGCGATTATTGAGAAGCGATTTTCGTTTCTAACACTGTGCATGTCTGTTCGTATGTGATTCTGAGTGCGTGTTCAATGTTAAATATTTTCAAACTGTATTGATGTTGTCAGTCTCTCTTACTTTTCCTTATTTATAAACTCAACATCATCGCTGTGCTGATATAAAATGGTGGCTGTGGACAAATCTAAGATGTCTGCCTGACTGATTTGTGTCAGGAATACTTTCAGCAAGAGAGAGGGGGCAATGTGTCAAAAGCCATTTCCATTCATTGATGCTCGCAGAGATAGGGAATGGAGACAGGTCTTTGAAGGTGATTAAAATGCATATCCCAGAACCTGTTTACAGTGAATGTGGAGAGACAATGTGACATCCCAGTACGGTCTGTCTTACTTTCCAAGCTCCTAATATATGAGAGAAACATAATATACAAAACCTGAAATAGCTCAGCCACTGAATTGTATAGTTGCAGCGTTGGATCAGAATCCTGCCTGGCTAGGCCTCATCCCAAATTCAAGGGTTTCTCAAATCCCACACTGACCTTCTGTGGGTTCAATATGTGTGTTGTCTACAAATAAAAGAAAATAATTCACCTGCAATGAAACAAAGCTCTTTCTAGAACGATGTGTGTCTGTTGGTTTCAGTGTCTTCAAACAGGATTGAAGATAAATGAGACAGTGAGAGATAGGCAGCACTGTAACCAGAATGACCGTGCATTATAAAAGGGATATTAATATCTTCAGTGAAAGAGGAAAAACAGATGAGGATAGTCCTCAAACTGGGACCGTGGGGAGTCAGTAAAGTCGTGTAGTTTGTGACTGCATTACGTTTAAGGTGTGACAAGATTTGAAACCACCCTGAACCTGTTGGTTAGATTCCAGGATGTAACACACCCCGGGCTATCTGTTATTCTGAATATTAACCACCCTGAAAACCTCGATTAGATTCCAGTCTGTAACTCACTCTGGGCTGTCTGTTATTCTGTATATAAACCACCCAGAAACCCTCGATTAGATTCCAGGCTATAACTCACTCCGGGGCATCTGTTATTCTGTATATAAACCACCCTGAACCCCTCGATTAGATTCTAGTGTGTAACTCACTCCGGGGTATAAACCATTTTGAATCCTTCCATTAGATTCCAGGCCTTAACTCATTCCTGGCTATATGATATTCTGTATATAAGCCACCCTGAACCCCGCGATTAGACTCCAGGCTGTAACACACTCCAGGTTATGTTATTCTGTATATAACCCACCCTGAACACCTCGATTAGATTCCAGTCTGTAACTCACTCCGGGGTATCTGTTAATCTGTATATAAACCACCCTGAACCCCTCGATTAGATTCCACTTCCTGTCATGTTAAGCTCATGTTCCCAACACAATCTAATCTCAATAATGATCAATGTATCACGGGTCCTCCTATCTGCTGGCACTACCATCAGGTTAACTTTCAGATGTTTACGTACATGATCAGCTGTAGCCTCTGAACAATACTGTTTCAGAATTTCTCATCATTTTACACAGAAACTTTCAGCTTTTTCTATTCTTATTGCAAATCACCTTCCAGAATATTCTCTTGCACCTGCCAATGTTTTCAATATAATTCACAAAACACTGTCAGCAAAGTAGATGACATGACGGGATATAGCAAACTGTTACACTCAGTACCTTCATGTTGCAATGGAATAATATCCAGTCAGAAACCTGCCCTGGGTCAGGGACAAAACCTCCCTGGGTCTGGAAGTGGGGACTGGGCAGAGAACGGTCATTTTTGTCTGTCACTGAGTTAGTTTGGAAATCTGTGCTGCACATGGAAATCTCTCCACATTATATTCAGTTTCTATGTGTGGGTGTGTGTGAGATGGAGAGAGTTTAAACTGAGTATAACTCTGCGTCTCTGCTTAGGGATTCCCTGTCCTTCAGATAATTGACTGCAACATCATAGAAAGTGTGGGTATCTGCCTGTTTCTCTCCCGTCTTTCAGAACACATGGAAACCTCCACATACAGCAGTTGAATCCTGTCTGGCTCATCTCATTGTTGAGTTGGTCCATGGTGGGTACTTTCTCATCTGCTTTCTCTCCTCTTGTATCCCGTTGCTCTGTCTATACATCACCCAATCCCCTCAACTTGAATGCAGTCTGCAGCTCACTCCTGGGTATCTGTTATTCTACACATAATCATCCCGAATCCCCTTGATAAAATTACAATCTGTAACTGACTTCCATTTTTAAGGCACTCTGTACATTTGCCACCTCAATCCTTTGATTAGATTCCAGTCTGTATCACACTCCTGGGTAGCTGTTATTCTATATATTAACCATCCAATCCAAACCCTGTTAAAATTGCCCAAAGTGTTCCAGGGATGTGTAGGTGAGGTGCATTAGTCAGGGGTAAATGTGGGGAAATGGGTCTGAATGGGTTATTCCTTTGAGGGTCAGTGTGGTCTGGTTAGGCCGAAGGGCTTGTTTCCCCACTGTCGGATTTATATGAATCACCTAAAACCCTCTTCATTAGTTTCCAATATGTAACTCACTTCCATGTATGTGTGACTTGCATGTTTCAAAAACACCCCAAAACCTTCAATTCTATTCCACTTGGTGGAGTTTAATTTAGATAAAGGCGAGGGGCTGCATATTGGGAAAGCAACTTTTAGCAGGACTTATGCACTTAATGGTCAGGTCCGAGGGAGAATTGCTGACCAAAGAGACTTTGAAGAGCAGGTTTGTAGAACCGTGAGAGTAGAGGGGCAGGTGGATAAGATAATGAAGGCAGCGTTTGGTATGCTTTCATTTATTGGTCAATGTTTTGAGTATAGGCATTGAGAGGTCATGTTGCGGCTGGACAGGACATTGGTTAGGCCACTGTTGGAATATGGCGTGCAATTCTGGTCTCCTTCCTATCGGAATGATGCTGTGAAACTTGAAAGGGATCAGAAAAGATTTATAAGGAGTTTGTCCGGATTAGAGAATTTGAGCGACAGGGAGAGGCTGAATAGGCTGGGGCTGTTTTCCCTGGAGCATCAGAGTCTGAGGGGTGACCTTATCGAGGTTTATAAAATCATGACGGGCATGGATAGGATAAATAGACAAAGTCTTTTCCCTGGGGTGGGGGAGTCCAGAACTAGAGGGCATAGGTTTAGGGTGAGAGGGGGAAGATATGAAAGAGACCTAAGGGGCAACTTGTTCACACAGAGGGTGGCACATGAATGGAATGAGCTGTCACAGGAAGTGGTGGAGGCTGGTACAATTGCAACATTTAAAATGCAGGTAGATGGCTTTATGAATGGGAAGGTTTGGAGGGATATGGGCCAAAGAGACTAGAATAGGTTAGGATATCTGGACGGGGTGGAACAAAGGGTCTGTTTCTGTGCTGTACATCTCTATGACTGCATGACTCCACGATTTTGTGACTCACTCCCGGATATCTGTTATTCTGTCTGTAAACCACCCCGAACCCCTTAATTAGATTCCAGTCTGTCCCTCATTCCTAGGTATCTAATATGCTGTATATAAACCCTGAACCCCTTGATTAGATTCCAATCTGTCCCTCACTCCTGGGGATGTGTTATTGGATCTGTGAAGTGATCCTTGTTGGATATTAGAACGAAGACAAGATAAACTAAATGGTCAGATGTTACATTGGGAGCAGGAACACAGACAGCTGCTGGTACATTTCTGGCCTGTTACATATCTCCAAGTTTCAGATTGGGGCTGAATTTCTGTCACAATGGGGAAAGTCTCAAAAGCTGTTTACTGTCCTGCATGAATGCATCATCATAACATGAATTCCTTTGCAAGATAGGAAATGGAGACAGCTCCTGGAAGGTGTCTGTATCTCTGTGTGTGTGATTCTGTGTGTCGGTGTAGGTCTGTTCGTGTGTGATTCTGTGTGTGTGATTCTGTGTGCATGTTCAATGTTAAATATTTTCAAACTGTATTGATGTTGCCAGTCTCTCGTACTTTTCCTTATTTAGAAACTCAACGTCATCGCTGTGCTGATATAAAATGGTGGCTGTGGACAAATCTAAGATGTCTGCCTGACTGATTTGTGTCAGGAATACTTTCAGCAAGGGAGAGGGGGCAATGTGTCAAAAGCCATTTCCATTTATTGATGCTCGCAGAGATAGGAAATGGAGACAGCTCTTTGAAGATGACATACTTCAAAAATATACTTTATTCATAAAATAATTTGATGGTGCTGCCTCGTGCTCCCATGAGGAGGTTGAACAGTTCATCCACTTTACCAACACCTTCCACCCCGACCTCAAATTCACCTGGACCGTCTCAGACTCCTCCCTCCCCTTCCTAGACCTTTCCATTTCTATCTCGGGTGACCGAATCGACACGGACATTTACTATAAACCGACCGACTCCCACAGCGACCTAGACGACACCTCCTCCCACCCTGCCCCCTGTAAAAACGCCATCCCATATTCCCAATTCCTTCGTCTCCGCCGCATCTGCTCCCAGGAGGACCAGTTCCAAAACCGTACAACCCAGATGGCCTCCTTCTTCAAGGACCACAATTTCCCGCCAGACTATGGCCTCCACCACATCTCTTCCACTTCGGACTCCTCCGCCCTTGAGCCCCGCCCCTCCAACTGCCACCAGGACAGAACCCCGCTGGTCCTCACCTACCACCCCACCAACCTCCATGTACAACGTATCATCCGCCGTCATTTCCGCCACCTCCAAACGGACCCCACCACCAGGGATATATTTCCCTCTCCTCCCCTATCAGCATTCCGAAAAGACCACTCCCTCCGTGACTCCCTCGTCAGGTCCACACTCCCCACCAACCCAACCTCCACTCCCAGCACCTTCTCCTGCAACTGCAAGAAATGCAAAACTTGCGCCCACACCTCCCCCCTTACTTCCCTCCAAGGCCACAAGGGACACTTCCATATCCGCCACAAATTCATCTACACCTCCACACACATCATTTACTGCATCCGCTGCACCCGATGTGGCCTCATCTATATTGGGGAGTCGGGTTGCCTACTTTCAGAGAGCACCTCTGGGATACCCAGACCAACCAACCTAACCACCCTGTAGCCCAACAGTTTAACTCCCCCTCCCACTCCACCAAGGACATGCAGGTCCTTGGACTCCTCCATCGCCAGACCATGGCAACACGACGGTTGGAGGAAGAGCGCCTCATCTTCTGCCTGGGAACCCTCCAACCACAAGGGATGAACTCGGATTTCTCCAGTTTCCTCATTTCCCCTCCCCCCACCTTGTCTCAGTCAAATCCCTCAAACTCAGCACCGCCTTCCTAACCTCTCCGCCCCCACCCCCACCCTTACCTTGACCTCCTTCCACCTATCGCATTTCCAACGTCCCTCCCCCAAGTCCCTCCTCCCTACCTTTTATCTTAGCCTGCTGGACACACTTTCCTCATTCCTGAAGAAGGGCTTATGCCCGAAACGTCGATTCTCCTGTTCCTTGGATGCTGCCTGACCTGCTGCGCTTTTCCAGCAACGCATTTTCAGCTCATGCTATACATATGCAAACATTCACATACAGTGATCAGAATTTATCATTTGTATGTACAGGTCTGTACTTTTTTCAATCATATGCCCATATATTTAGCTG
Organism: Chiloscyllium plagiosum; assembly: GCF_037043375.1. Classification (NCBI taxonomy): domain Eukaryota; kingdom Metazoa; phylum Chordata; class Chondrichthyes; order Orectolobiformes; family Hemiscylliidae; genus Chiloscyllium; species Chiloscyllium plagiosum. The sequence continues at coordinate 13,197,867 of NW_028270178.1, read as the reverse complement.
AGGCGTCAGCAGGGCCCAAATGACTGCATGGGCCCCCTGTTCTTCTTTAGGCAGGCAGACTTTACACGGTGGTCTTTCCCCACTGCGCCTTGGCTTCAGCGCGTCCCTCAACACGTAGTCCTGGACCTTGGAATGTGCCAGTCTGCAGCACTCAGTCGGGGTCAACTCCTTCAGCTGGAAGATCAACAGGTTTCGGACCACCCAGAGAGCGTCCTTCACCGAGTTGATAATCCTCCAGGCACAGTTGATATTCGTCTCGGTGTGTGTCCCGGGGAACAGGCCGTAGAGCACGGAGTCCCGCGTCACGGCGCTGCTCGGGACGAACCTCGACAAACACCACTGCATTCCTCTCCAGACTTCCTCTGCGTAGGCACATTCCAGAAGGAGGTGTGTGACAGTCTCGTCCCCCCCGCAGCCGCTTCGAGGGCAGCGTGTTGTGCGGCTGAGAGTCCGGGCGTGCATAAAGGATCTCATAGACAGAGCCCTTCTCACCACCAGCCAAGCCATGTCTTGGTGCTTGTTGGAAAGTTCTGGCGATGAGGCATTCTGCCAAATGGCTTTGACAGTCTGCTCAGGGAACCGCTCGATAGGACCCGCCCTCTCCATTTCCCGAAGGGTCTCACGGTGCTGACCACTTCCTGATGGACTTGTGGTCAAAGGTGTTTTTCTTCATCAACTTCTCCGCGAAGGACAGGTGGTACGGAACGGTCCGACCGCTCGGAGCGTTCCGCGGCAGCGAGGCCAGGCCCATCCTTCGCAACACCTTCGTGGACGGCACGGTGGCACGGTGGTTAGCACTGCTGCCTCACAGCGCCAGAGACCCGGGTTCAATTCCCGCCTCAGGCGACTGACTGTGTGGAGTTTGCACGTTCTCCCCGTGTCTGCGTGGGTTTACTCCGGGTGCTCCGGTTTCCTCCCACAGTCCAAAGATGTGCAGATCAGGTGAATTGGCCATGCTAAATTTCCCGTAGTAGGGGTAAATGTAGGGGTATGGGTGGGTTGCGCTTCGGCGGGGCGGTGTGGACTTGTTGGGCCGAAGGGCCTGTTTCCACGCTGTAATGTAATCTTGGGTGTTTGCGTACCCGGGGATCCACGCACAGCTTGATGCAGCCACACACAAAGGTGGCCATCAGGGTGCGGGTGGGCATTGGCGTGTGTTCTTTTTCCCCCCGTTGCCCAGTACTTTGACCTCTATAGATGGCCCGGGTGACTGCAGCTAATGGGAGGATAAAATACGACGTGCAGCATAACAGAGAAGGACAAGGAACCGCAAGCGAGCGCCCCCTATAGGATCATCTGACTTTTGTTTGTAGACCAGGGGAGAGCGCGAACGCAGTCCCCCACTACCACAAATTTTGCAGTCGAGTATCCCGCATTTGGGGACATCGCAGGCGTCAGCACACCCGAAGTGCAATGGGATAGCCTCGTCCTGGGAGAACCACCTTGGTGATCATGGTATCTCCCCTGCCAGGTAAGTATGCTCAATACTCTCACTCGCTCAAACCCAACAACCGCCCCTACCCCTTACGCTCGGACTGACTGCGTTTTCGAAAATCGAACGCTCACCTGCCTCAGGTTCCCTGTTCTGCAGAAACAGCGCCATTCCTCACCCGGATCAAAGAACATCCCGAAAGGCCCATGTTTTCCACTGAATACTGCCCTCGCCGGGGCGAGGCAGCGCTAATTTGCATTTCTTCCAGAAAAGGGAGACGCTCCGCCCCCCAGCCGCCCCGCCCCCTTCCCCGCCCCGCCCCCTTCCCCGCCCCGCCCCCTTCAGGCTGCACCAGGAATAAAGCCCCAGTGATGTCCCAGACACTTGTAGCTCTCTGCTCCCAGACACTGTCCACAGTGGGGAGGGCAACGCCAGTAAAAGCTATTTTTAAACTTTGCTGGTCAAACTTGAACGATATTTTGAAATCACTTTCTTTCCCCTAATCCCTACAAATTGGACAAATCTCCTTCGTGTGAAACAGCAGCATTGCAATCTCCCACCCTCTGTGTTGCACCAGATGCAGATCAATTCCTTCAGGGAGATCTCACGGTTAAGGTTAAGGATCCCAGGCTCAAGGAAATATTTCTCAACATTGTTTGGCTGTCACGTTAAACTGAGGGCACCACCTTCTCTGGATGCACAATCCACGTTTTCAACACCCTCTGTTATTTCGAAAAACACTCGCCTGTGATTCAAATGTCAATATTATTTGCATCTGTCTTCGATTTACTTGCTTATTTATACTAATAATGAAACGTGTTTAACCATGACACCTGGTTCTGATGGTTGACGTACAAGATTAGATCCCCTAAGTGTGGAAACAGGCCCTTCAGCCCAACAAGTCCACACAGACCCTTGGAAGAGTCATCCACCCAGAACCATTTCCCCTCTGACTAATGCACCTAACGCTACAGGCAATTTTAGCATTGGCCAATTCACCTGACCTACACATCTTTGGACTGGGAGGAAACCGGAGCACCCGGAGGAAACCCACGCAGACACGGGGGGGGGGGGGAATGTGCAAACTTCACACAGTCCCCTGAGGCTGGAATCGAACCTGGGTTCCTGGCGCTGTGAGGCAGCAGTGCTAACCACTGAGCCAGCGTGCTACTCCCATATAGCACCTCTATAAACCCTGCGTGTCCTTCTAATTTCCAGAGCAACTTTACAGTTCGGTAATGCCTGTGCCCTCTGGCTTTGAGAGCGCAAGATTAGATTAGATTAGATTACTTACAGTGTGGAAACAGGCCCTTCGGCCCAACAAGTCCACACTGACCCGCCGAAGCGCACCCACCCAGACCCATTCCCCTACATTTACCCCTACACCTAACACTACAGGCAATTTAGCGTGGCCAATTCACCTGACCTGCACATTTTTGGACTGTAGGAGGAAACTGGAGCACCCGGAGGAAACCCACGCAGACACGGGGAGAATGTGCAAACTCCACACAGTCAGTCGCCTGAGGCGGGAAGTGAACCCCGGTCTCTGGCGCTGTGAGGCAGCAGCGCTAACCACTGTGCCACCGTGCCGCCCACTAGATGATTTTTAATTTTACAATTTATACTTTAATCATTAAAATGTCTTTACATATATATGTTTTATCACAAACACAGGGTACAGCAGCATATCAAAGAGACTAATAAACATCAGAGTTTTACTCTAATCAAGAAAAGGCATCTCTTCTTTGTGCAAGATTGCATTTTCAGATAAAGAGGTTAATACGACCCCGATTATAGCGGGACAAACTGAAGATCAGGCTGTCCTGTCTGCTCCCAAAGTTTCTGACCCTTGGTGCTGATGTTCTCTCTGGAGTGCGTGAGGGACCCCTCTGATCTGAGTTGCTTTACTTAACTCTGGAAGAATACAGCAAGCCAGGCAGTATCAGGGGGTGGAGAAGTCAATGTTTCGGGTCTGACCCTTCATCAGGACTGAGCTTTTAACTGGTTATCTGGGTCACCTCCGAGTGCTGTTGGGCAGCAACTGTTTGATGTAAGAATGTACTTTGCATAAATTATGAACTTGATGTTAATTGACTTTCTACCCTCGGGATGACTGTTACAATAGACAGTGTCGGATATTGGATTAGTGGTGCTGGAAGAGCACAGCAGTTCAGGCAGCATTCGAGGAGCAGCGAAATCGACGTTTCGGGCAAAACGCCCATCATCAGGAATAAAGGCAGTGAGCCTGAAGGGTGGAGAGATAAGCTAGAGGAGGGTGGGGGTGGGGAGAGAGTAGCATAGAGTACAATAGGTGAGTGGGGGAGGGGATGAAGGTGATAGGTCAGGGAGGAGAGGGTGGAGTGGATAGGTGGAAAAGGAGATAGGCAGGTAGGACAGGTCATGGGGACAGTGCTGAGCTGGAAGTTTGGAACTAGGGTGAGCTGGGGGAAGGGGAAATGAGGAAGCTGTTGAAGTCCACATTGATGCCCTGGGGTTGAAGTGTTCCGAGGCGGAAGATGAGGTGTTCTTCCTCCGGGCGTCTGGTGGTGAGGGAGCGGCGGTGAAGGAGGCCCAGGACCTCCATGTCCTCGGCAGAGTGGGAGGTGGGAGTTGAAATGTTGGGGCCACGGAGGCGGTGTGGCTGATTGGTGCGGGTGTCCCGGAGATGTTCCCTGAAGCGCTGGGCTTTTAACTGGCTATCTGGGTCGCCTCCGAGAGCTGAAGATGCGTTGCTGGAAAAGCGCAGCAGGTCGGGCAGCATCCAGGGAGCAGGAGAATCGACGCTTCGGGCATGAGCCCTTCTTCAGGAGCCCTTCTCCTGCTCCTTGGATGCTGCCTGACCTGCTGCGCTTTTCCAGCAACGCATTTTCAGCTCCGATCTCCAGCATCTGCAGCCCTCACTTTCTCTACCTCCGAATACTGTTGAGCAGCAACGGTTTGGTGTGAGAATGCAATTAGCATAAGTTAATAACTTGATGTTAATTGACATTCTATCTCGGGAAGACTGTTACAAAGGACAGTGTCTGATATTGTAACTTGCCTGTTGACTGAGCGGACCCTGGGAGCTGAACCGTCTCGATAGCAGTTCGACTGAAACTCAGATCCACTGTCCCACCCGAAACCTTGCAGCATTGTCCTGTCAACACCTATCCAATCCTATCCATCACGTTGAATGGCCTGTATATCTGTCTGCAAACTTCCTGCAAACTTCCTGCCTTTGTACCGCAGTTCCCACTGTCCTATTAAAACCTGTCCCATATCATCGATCAGGGTAACAGGTCTGCGTCAGGGTAACAGGTCTGCGTCAGGGTAACAGGTGTCTGCGTCCCTGTTGGTCTGGCCCTGGTCCAGCTTCAGTTATCCAGTTTTTTTCCCAGCAGGCCGTACGATTGGCCAATGTTGCTTTCAGAATCCCAAAATCTCTTTAAAAAGGGACACGGTGGCAGACGATGACACGTCCCTCCCAGATCGTCCCAACGCCTCCTACTCTCGCTCCCTCCTCCTCCCTCCTCCCCCTCTTCTCCTCCCCCCTCCTCCCCTCCCCCTTCCTCCTCCTCCCCCTCTCCTCCTCCCCCTCCTCCCCCCCTCCTCCCCCCTCCTCCCCCCTGCTTCCCCTTCGCCCTCCCCCTTTCTCCCTCCCTCTCTCCCTCCCCTCACCCTCTATCTCCCTCTCCCCCTCTCTCCCTCGCCTCCCCTCTCCCTCTTCCCCTTTCCATCTCCCTCCCCCTCCCCCTCCCCTTTCTCTCCCCCTCTCCCCCCCCTCTCCCTCCCGTCCCCTCTCCCTCCCCCTCCCCTCTCCCTCCCCCTCACCTCCCCCTCGCCTCCCCCTCTCCCTCCCCTCTCCCTCCCCTCCCCTGTCCCTCCCCTCTCCCTCTCCCTCTCCCTTCCCTTTTCCTCTCCCTCTCCCTCCCCTCTCCCTCTCCACTCCATCCCCTCCCCTCTCCCTGCCCCCTCCCTCCCACCTCCTTCCTGTTCTCCCTCTCCATTCCTTCCCTTCTCCCTCTCTCTCCCATCCCTCCCCTCTCCCTCCCCTACCCCTCTCCCTCTTCCCCTCTCCCTCTCCTTTCCCTCTCCCCTCTCCCTCCCCCTCCCCTCTCCCTCCACTCCCCTCTCCCTTTCCCTCCCTCTCCCTCTCCTGCCCTCTCCCTCCCCGCACCCCCCAACCCTTCCCCCCACCCCACCCTTCCCCCTCCCCGTCCCCTCCCCCTCTACCCTCCCCCTCATCCTGTCCCCTCTCCCTCTCCCTCCCCTCTCCCTCTCCCTCCCACTCTACCTCCCACTCCCGCCCCTCCCCTCTCCCTCTGGTCTCCCTCCCTCTCCCTCTCCCTCCCCTCCCCTCCCCCTCTCCCTCCCCCTCCCCTCTCCCTCTCCCTCCCCTCCCCTCTCACACCCCTCTCCCTCCCTTCCCCTCTCCCTCCCTTCCCATCTCCCTTCCCTCTCACTCTCCCCCTCCCCTCCACCTCTCCCTCCCTCTCTCCCTACCCTTCCCCTCCCCTCCCTCTCCCTCCCCTCACCCTCCCTCTCCCCTCTCCCTCTTCCTCCCTCTCCTCCCCTCGCCCTCCCCTCCCATCTCCCTCCCCTTCCTCTCCCTCCCCCTCCCTCTCCCTCCAGCTCCGCTCTCCCTCCCTTCCCTCTCCCCCTCTCCCTCCAACTCCCCTCTCCCTCCCCTTCTCCCTCTCCCTCCCCCTCTCTCCCTCTCCTCCCCTCTCCCACCTCTCTCCCTCCCCTCCCCTCCCCTCCCCTATCCCTCTCCCCCCCCTCTCCCCTATCCCTCTCCCTCTCACTCCCCTCCCCTCTCCCTTCCCTCCCCTCCCCCCTCCCTCTCCCTCTCTCCCTCTCCCTCTCCCCTCCCTCTCCCTCTCCCCTCCGTCCCTCTCCCTCCCCCATCCCCTCTCCCTCTCCCCCCCCTCCCATCTCCGTCTCCTCTCCCTCCCCTCTTGAGATCCCTCTCCCTCTCACTCCCCCTCTCCCCTCCCCTCTCCCTCTCAGCTCCCTTCCCCTCTCTCACTCTCCCTCCCTCTCCCTCTCTCTCTCTCCCTCTCCGCCCTCTCCCTCCCCCTCCCCACCCCTCTCCCTCCCCTCCCCTCTCCCTCCCCTCTCCTCTCCATCCCCTCCCCATCCAACTCCCTCTCCCTCTCCTCCCCTTCCCTCTTCCTCACCTCCCCCACCCTCCCTCTCCCTCTCCCCTCCATCCCCTCTCCCACTCCTCTCCCTCCTCTCCCCACTCCCTCCTTCCCCTCTCCCTCCCCTCCCCACTCCCTCCCCTCTTCCTCTCCTCCCCTCCCCACACCCGCCCTTCCCTCTCCCTCCACTCTCCCTCCCCTTCTCCCTCTCCTCCCCTCTCCCTCCCCTCCCCTCTTCCTCCCCCTCTCCCTCCCCTCCCCTTCTCCCTCTCCTCCCCTCTTCCCCTCCCCTCTCCCTCCCCTCCCCTCTTCCTCCCCCTCTCCCTCCGCTCCCCTCTCCCTCTCATCCCCTTCCCCTCTCCTCCCCTCTCCTCCCCTCTTCCCCTCCCTCCCCTCCCCCTCTCCCTCCCCTCCCCTCCCCCTCTCCCTCCCCTCCCCCTCTCCTCCCCCTCTCCCTCTCCATCCCCTTCCCCTCTCCTCCCCTCTCCTCCCCTCTCCCCCTCCCTCCCCTCCCCCTCTCCCTCCCCTCCCCCTCTCCTCCCCTCTCCCTCTCCCTCTACCCCTCTCCCTCTCCCTCCCTCCACACTCCCTCGCACTCCCCCTCCCTCCCCTCTCCCCTCTCTCCCTCTCCTCCACCACTCCCTCTCCCTCCCCTCTCCCTCCTCTCTCCCTCCCCTCATACTCCCCTCCCCTCTCCTCCCTCTCCCTCCCCTCCCTCTCCCTCTCCCTCCCCCTTTCCCTCTTCTCTCCCTCTCCCTCCCCTCCCTCCTCCCCATCTCCCTCCCCCTCTCCCTCACTCCCCTCTCACCCACTCCCTCTCCCTCTCCATCCCTCTCCTTCCCGCTCCTCCCTCTACCCCCTCCCTTCTCCTCCCCCTCTCCCTCCCCTCCCCTCTCCCTCCTCCTTTCCTCCCTTCCTCTCTCCCACCCCTCCCCTCTCCCTCACCTCCCCCATCTTCCCTCTCCCTCTCCCTCTCCCTCTCCCTCTCCCTCCCCTCTCCCTCTCCCTCTACCTCCCACACCCACCCCTCCCCTGTCCCTCTCCTCGCCCTCTCTCCCTCCCCTCCCCTCCTCTTCCCTCTCCTTCCCATCCCTCCCCCTCCAACTCCCCTCTCCCTCTCCCTCTCCCCCTCTCCCTCCCCTCTCCCATCCCTCTACCTCCCCCTCCCATCTCCCGTCTCCCTCTCCCTCCCCTCTCGAGATCCCTCTCCACCCCTCTCCCTCTCCACTCCTCTCCCTCTCACTCCCCCTCTCCCCTCCCCTCTCCCTCTCGCTCCCTTCCCCTCTCTCACTCTCCTCTCTCTCCCACCCTCCCCTCAACTCCCACCCCTCCCCTCTCCCTCCCCGCTCCTCTCCCTCCCCTCTCCCTCCAACTCCCTCTCTCCCTCTCCCTCCCCTTCCCTCTCCCTCACCTCCCCCACCCTCCCTCTCCCTCTCCCCTCCATCCCCTCTCCCACTCCCTCTCCCTCCCCTCCCCACTCCTCCCTTCCCCTCTCACTCCCCTCACCCTCCCCTGTCCCTCCCTCTCACTCCCCCTCCCCTCCCCTCTCCCTCTTCTCTCCCTCCCCTCCCTCTCTCCCTCTCCTTCCCCCCACCCTCTCCCTTCCCTGCCCGCTCCCTCTCCCCTCCTCTCCCTCTCCATCCCCTCTCCCCACTCCCTCTCCCCCTCTCTCTCTCTCCCCTCTCCTCCCCCACTCCCACTCCCTCCTCGACCTATCTCCTCCCCCACTCCCTCCTCTTCGTCTCCCTCCTCCTCCCTCTCCCTCTCTCCCACTCTCCCCCTCGCTACCCTCCCCCTCTCCCTCTCCCCCTCTCTCCCTATCCCTCCCATTCCCCTCTTCCCATTCCATCTCCTCCTCTCTCCCTCTCCCCCCTCTCCCTCTCCTCTCCCCACCCTCCCCTCTCCTCCCCTCTCCCTCTCCATCCCTTCCCCTCTCCTCCCCTCTCCTCCCTCTCCCCCTCCCTCCCTCCCCCTCTCCCTCCCCTCCCCCTCTCCTCCCTCTCCTCTCCCTCTCCCCCCTCTCCCTCTCCCTCCCCGCACCACTCCCTCGCACTCCCCCTCCTCCCCTCCCCTCTCCCTCTCCCTCACCACTCCTCTCCCTCCCCTTCCCTCTCCCTCCTCTCTCCCTCCCCTCATACTCCCCTCCCCTCTCCCTACCCTCTCCCTCCCCTCCCCTCTCCCCTCTCCCTCCCCCTCTCCCCTCTTCTCTCCTCTCCCTCCCCCTCCCCATCTCCCTCCCCCTCTCCCTCCACTCCCTCTCCCACCCCCTCCCTCTCCCTCTCCATCCCTCTCCCTTCCCGCTCCCTCCCTCTACCCCTCCCTTCCCCTCCCCCTCCCTTCCCCTCCCCCTCTCCCTCCCCTCCCCTCTCCCTCCTCCTTTCCCTCCCTTCCTCTCTCCCACCCTCCCTCTCCCTCCCCTCCCCTCCAACTCCCCTCTTTCCCTCTCCCTCCTCTCCCCTCTCCCTCACCTCCCCCATCTTCCTCTCCCTGCCCCTCCCCTCTCCCTCCTCCTTTCCCTCCCTTCCTCTCTCCACCCCTCCCCTCTCCCTCCCCTCCCCCTCCAACTCCCTCTCCCTCTCCCTCCCCTCCCCACTCCCTCTCCCTCTACCTCTCCCTCCCCTCCCCTCTCCCTCTCCTCTACCTCCCACACCCACCCCTCCCCTTCTCCCACTCCTCCCCTCTTCCCCCTCCCCTCTCCCTCCCCTCCCTCTTCCTCCCCTCTCCTTCCCCTCCCCTCTCCCTCTACCTCCTCTCTCCCTCTCCCTCCCTCACCTGCCTCACCCACCCCTCTGCCTCCCCTCTCCATCCCCTCTCCCTCCAACTCCCCTCTCCCTCCAGCTCCGCTCTCCCTCCCGTTCCCTCTCCCTCTCCCCCTCTCCCTCCAACTCCCCACCCCTCCCCTCTCCCTCCCCTCCCCTCTCTCTCCCCTCTCCTTCCCATCCCTCCCCGTCCAACTCCCCTCTCCCTCTCCTCTCCCCTCTCTCCCTCCCCTCTCCCTCCCTCACCCTCCCTCCCGTCTCCCTCTCCCTCCCCTCCCCCTCTCCCTCTCCCTCCCCTCTCGAGATCCCTCTCCACCCCTCTCCCTCTCCACTCCTCTCCCTCTCACTCCCCCTCTCCCCTCCCCTCTCTCACCTCGTCCCTTCCCCTCTCTCACTCTCCTCTCTCTCCCTCACCTCCCCCTCAACTCCCCACCCCTCCCCTCTCCCTCCCCTCTCCTCTCCATCCCCTCCCCTCCAACTCCCCTCTCCCTCTCCCTCCCCTTCCCTCTCCCTCACCTCCCCCACCCTCCCTCTCCCTCTCCCCTCCATCCCCTCTCCCACTCCCTCTCCCTCCTCTCCCCACTCCCCCTTCCCCTCTCACTCCCCTCACCCTCCCCTGTCCCTCCCCTCTCACTCCCCTCCCCCTCCCCTCTCCCTCTTCCTCTCCCTCCCCTCCCTCTCTCCCTCTCCTTCCCCCCACCCTCTCCCTTCCCTGCCCGCTCCCCTCTCCCCTCCTCTCCCTCTCCATCCCCTCTCCCCCACTCCCTCTCCCCCTCTCTCTCCTCTCCCCCTCTCTCCCCCCACTCCACTCCCTCCTCGACCCTTCTCCTCCCCACTCCCCTCCTCTTCGTCTCCTCCCTCCCCTCTTCCCTCTCTCCCACTCTCCCCCTCTCGCTACCTCCCCCTCTCCTCTCCCTCCCCTCTCCCTCTCTCCCCATCTCTCCCTATCTCCTCCCCTCTCCCATTCCATCTCCTCCTCTCTCCCTCTCCCCCCTCTCCCTCTCCTCTCCCCACCCTCCCCCTCTCCTCCCCTCTCCCTCTCCATCCCTTCCCCTCTCCTCCCCTCTCCTCCCCTCTCCCCCTCCCTCCCCTCCCCCCTCTCCCTCCCCTCCCCCTCTCCTCCCCTCTCCCTCTCCCTCTCCCCCCTCCCTCCCCGCACACTCCCCTCGCACTCCCCCTCCCCTCCCCTCTCCCCTCCTCTCCCTCTCCCTCCACCACTCCCCTCTCCCTCCCCTCTCCCACTCTCCCTCCTCTCTCCCCTCCCCTCATACCTCCCCTCACCCTCTCCCTACCCTCTCCCTCCCCTCCCCTCTCCCTCTCCCTCCTCCCTCCCCTCTTCTCTCCCTCTCCCTCCCCTCCCCCTCCCCATCTCCCTCCCCCTCTCCCTCCCCTCCCCTCTCCCCACCCCCTCCCCCTCTCCCTCTCCATTCCCTCTCCCTTCCCGCTCCCTCCCTCTACCCCTCTCCCTTCTCCCTCCCCCCTCCCTTCCCCCTCCCCCTCTCCCTCCCCTCCCCTCTCCCTCCTCCTTTCCCTCCCTCCTCTCTCCCACCCCTCCCCTCTCCCTCCCTCCCCTCCAACTCCCCTCTCCCTCTCCCTCCTCTCCCCTCTCCCTCACCTCCCCAGTCTACCCTCTCCCTCCCCTCCCCTCTCCTCCCCTTCCCTCCTTCCTCTCTCCCACCCCCTCCCTCTCTCCCTCCCCTCCCCCTCCAACTCCCCTCTCCCTCTCCCTCCCCTCCCCTCTCCCTCTCCCTCTACCTCTCCTCTCCCTCCCCTCACCCTCTCCCTCTCCCTCTACCTCCCACACCCACCCCTCCCCTTCTCCCACTCCTCCCCTCTTCCCCCTCCCCTCTCCCTCCCCTCCCCTCTTCCTCCCCCTCTCCTTCCCCTCCCCTCTCCCTCTACCT